>NC_089511.1:6831793-7169293 GCF_036850995.1 Saccopteryx leptura
TAGGTGTTTTGGCAACAAATTCAGAGCCTGAACCGTTCAGAGAAGGACAAAGTATACTCAAACCCCTCTTCTTTGTCTCTTCCAAAACACATACAATCGTTTCCAACCATTGACAGGTGCTTTTCCTCCCAAAACAAACACGGAAACAAATATTTACAGAGTTACGAAAATTCAACGGAAGTCACCTGGGCGCAAGGTTTCCCCACCTGGGCCCCAGATCTCCAGCCTGGGAGTCTAAACAGAATGTCACACCTCGTGTCTGTTGCAGGACACAGAACTCTTGGACCTAAGAGAATTAGTCCCAGAACATATTTGTCAGGATACAGCCTGCATCTCTTCAAGAAAGTGCTTGCGGGTCCCAGGGAAGAAGGCAACTTGGACAAAGAGAACGCCGGCGGCTTTTCCCTCCTCCGCCCAAACCTGCAGCAATGCCTGCACAGAGCTCATGACCACCTCGCGAATCAACCCATCACATGGTCATCACCAGTGCAAAGTGGGGAGCGGGCAGTCATGCTGGCCACCGGGGAGGATATAGCTCATGTGGTTGTTTGCGGGAAAGGTCTTGGTTTGCCTCTGCCCCCACCCCACCCCACCCCGAATGTCTGGGATGGGAACAGGTCTCAAAATTAGGAAATGCGACTGGAGAATGAACGGCTGCTCTCAACATCCCCCACTTTATCCTCTGCCTTCATCTATGGATCTAGAGGCACTGGCAAGAAAAGAAGTGAGTGTGGCCCTGGCCGGTTGGCTTAGTGGTAGAGCGTCGGCCTGGCGTGAAGTCCCGGGTTCGAATCCCGGCCAGGGCACACAGGAGAAGCACCCATCTGCTTCTCCACCCCTCCCCCTCTCCTTCCTCTCTGTCTCTCTCTTCCCTCCCGCAGCTGAGGCTCCATTGGAGCAAAGATGGCCCGGGCGCTGGGGATGGCTCCTTGGCCTCTGCCCCAGGCGCTAGAGTGGCTCTGGTGGCAATAGAGCGACGCCCCGGAGGGGCAGAGCGTCGCCCCCTGGTGGGCATGCCAGGTGGATCCCGGTCGGGCGCATGCGGGAGTCTGTCTGACTGTCTCTCCCCGTTTCCAGCTTCGGAAAAATACAAAAAAAAAAAAAAAAAAAAAAAAAGAAATGAGTGTGGTTATGGGAGGGGGAGAAGAAAGGAAAGACAAACTGGGAGGGAGGGGAAGAAGACATCCAAGAAAGGAAGGGAGGGAAGGAGGGAGGGAGGGAGGGAGGGAAATATGGAAAAGAGGAGGATGGAAAAGAGGGGGGAGGGGCACAGAAAGGAGAGAGGAGCCATGAAGAGAGGCAAAGAGAGAGAGGACAGAGAGAGAGAAGGGGGCAGGGTGGGATCTGACGCGGTCAGACCCTCACTGTTTCTACTGAGGAGCCAGATAATCGCCTCTCAGTGAAAAGCTGAGATTAAGCTCACAACATAATTTCCATTATGTTAATGTTGCTTTAAAATATATTGCACAGAGTGCTGCAACAATCAAATTATCAATTATAATGTCTACTCCGAGTAGCAAAGTGTTGCAAACAGAGGGCTGATTACAGCTTCAGCGCATCCAATCTGCATACTCATTGTTCAGTACAGGGAAAACAAATTATCTTGTGTTGGCCCCAGTTCAAATTTAATTAAATGAGTGCAAAGCAATTATAATAAAGTACAATAGCTTAGTAATGAAAGGAAAATAACTCATTAACCTATTAATCTTTATTTATGTTCCTCTCAAATAACTATGTAATTTCTTTATCACCGCCTCCCATAAGAAAAAAGGAGGTCTCCGTGCTCGTGGCCTGGTTTAACAGGTTCTGTTTGCTTCAGAAGCCATCGCCTGGAGCATTTAGAACCAACTTTCCTCAGCTTGGGGCCACCCCCCATCAACCCTCCCATCAAGCGCTCCGCCCACACATACATGTACGTGGTCGACACACAGTGCCCCTCTCCCACGTTTTCCTGACACTTGTCAGTACGCAGGGTAAATCCCCTGGAAGTGGAGATGTGCTTACACGGCGTATAAGGGAGGCCAGCCGCGTCGGCTACGTGGCGCGTTAGTAAGCAAGGGAGACAGCCCGGCGCTCGAAGCTGGAGGAGTTGCGATAGCTCACACTTCACAGCGCTTTCCGGTGGGCGTGCCACTTGTATGATCCCCTCCCAGCCTCAGGACCACACTGCGAGGTGGTGTGATTGCCATTGTCTCCTTTAGGGATGAGGACAACGGAGTTTGGGACGAGGTAAGGGTTGTGCCCAAGCCTCAAAGTTCGCCAATAGCAGATCTAAGACTCTCATTTCGACCCACAGCCCCTAAAATCTTTCTTTCTGTCCTCCCGATACTGCGCTAGTCCAAGTACATACAGTCCACAGTCCGCAGACCAGCAGCTTTGGAATCACCCGGAATCCCGTCAGAAGTGCAGAATCCCCGGTGATAAGTCTCCCAGAGAGACGGTTGTCTGGAGCTGCCATAGCAACCACTTTACCGAGCATTTCCTGGGAACCCTCAGCACCTTGAGGTGACCTCGAGTGATCGGGGTCACCCTGGCTGCCACCAGCGTATCATCTGAAGCCATGGCTGGGAGGAGGGGGAGGGTGTAATACCATCAGGACTGGATTCTCTCTCTAGCCCCCTATCTGACCCGCAAACCTTCACTCCTTCCTTCAAGGAGAATTTTTTTTTTTTTTAATGGAAAGGAAAGAGATAGGAGAAATTGATGAATTGAGGAAGGATACAGACATTTGTGAAGTTTCTACTTTGCCCTTGTATTATTTCATCCTCACAGGTAACTGTTAAAATTAAATATTTAAGGTACGTGTCTTTTAAAGTCATCCCTAATTCCAACTCTACTCATATGCCCCTTGTGGCTTCTGATCAGAGGACTTTGTCATCACTACTCTCCATGTTTGCCATTGGCCGTCCATCCCAAAGATAGTCTGCGTTATTTTTAAGTTCAAGGTCTTCCCCAGATTCTTTCTCTGACACATATTTATTGAACAATTGCTGTATGCCAGGCACGGGACTAGGTGTGGGGATAGATCAGTGACTCACAAGAGCCGACATCTGGGAAAACAGCCTTCAAATAAACAGTCCCAGAATGATCATTTCATAATAACTGTAACGTGTGGATGGAGAAGGAAGGGTCGATCCCGTCTTTCTATAACTGTGTCTCCTACTTCTGGGGGGAGAGGGGTGTAAGTGGTTTGAATAAATAAGCAGGCAACCTTCCTTCCCTGGATTCCATTTTTATTATAATTTCCCCCTGCTTTACTGAATATAAAAAGTCGTGACATCTTGATAATGCAGAAGGTCACCATCGTCCTTGCCCATGTCCCACGGAGTCTGCAGTGGCTGAAGTCCCTTGGGATTTGAAGTGAGTTCTCTCACTTCTCTCTTGTCCTTGGTTTGCCCCCCCCCCGTGACACTCTTTCCCCCTTCTCCACCCTACCCGGCCTCCCAGAGGCTGATCTTTATGGACCCCGTTAACTGGCATGCTGGCTCCGCACCTCCAAGTGGATGAGGCCATGGGAGGGCTGGGAGGCAGGCGGAAACAGAGCGGCGAGGTTTATTCCCCATCTCCGTGTGGGCAGAGTGGCCGGGGGCTGGCTGCATCCCTCTCCGGAAAAACCACAGCGCCTGTCGGGTAACCTTCTCCGTAGAGCTACCTACTCTCTGCATCCAGGATCGGCAAACCAGGCTGATACGCGGGTGAGGCTAGTGAGGTGGCTACGTGCAAAATTTAAGGGAGTTCTGCCTCTCATGCTCCTGCCCTGTCCTGGCTCTGATATAGACCTTTTCTGCAAAGGATCGGATAATACATGTTTTTGGTGTGGCAGGCTTTTTGGTCTCTGAGGCAACTATTCAGCTTTTGCCTTTGAAATACGGAAGAGCAGTCACAGACAATACACGCTGGGACAAAAGTAGGTTGACGGTTGTTCGTACAAAAAAAAATAATACAATGATTAATAAATACTACAGCCCTGGCCGGTTGGCTCAGCGGTAGAGCGTCGGCCTAGCGTGCGGAGGACCCGGGTTCGATTCCCGGCCAGGGCACATAGGAGAAGCGCCCATTTGCTTCTCCAGCCCTCCGCCGCGCCTTCCTCTCTGTCTCTCTCTTCCCCTCCCGCAGCCAAGGCTCCATTGGAGCAAAGATGGCCCGGGCGCTGGGGATGGCTCTGTGGCCTCTGCCTCAGGCGCTAGAGTGGCTCTGGTCGCAACATGGCGATGCCCCGGAGGGGCAGAGCATCGCCCCCTGGTGGGCAGAGCATCGCACCTGGTGGGCCTGCCGGGTGGATCCCGGTCGGGCGCATGCGGGAGTCTGTCTGACTGTCTCTCCCTGTTTCCAGCTTCATAAAAAAATAAATAAATAAATAAATAAATAAATACTACAAGAATAAGCTGTGTTTCGCATACTCACAACTGTAAACCTACTTTTGTCAACCCTGTACGTAAGCAAGTGGGTGGAGCTGCGGCTCAATAAAGTTTTATTTTGATCAACAGGCCATGGGCAAGATTGGGCCCGTGGACTCCAGTTTGCCAGCGCCCGCTCTGAGTTAGTTCTCCACACTTGCTAACTAACACTGGGGGACACTGGAGTCCCGTGCGGCTGCGTTGAACCCTGCTCACGTCTTTGCAAATGATCCCTTCACCGAGCTCCCCTCGAATGATCCAGATTGAGGTCACCCTCTGTTTCTTGCTAGGACCCTCACTGATGCACTTGGCTTTGCCCTTCTGCAACATGGGCTTTAATTGCAAAGTAACAACAACAACAACAACAAAAACCCCCACAAACAAAATGGAAATGAGGACCGATGGCGATGCAGCAGGGACACAGGACTGTCCCTGCATTCCCGCAGCTCAGAATAGGAGAGACTGTGTCACAGAGTTCCCGTCCGCTCTTCACATTGGCTGAGGCCGAAATAAACAAACCTTTCTTTTCCTGGGGCCTGGAGTCTCAATCCTGCTGCCCCACTTGTCCCCTTCTAATGGAATGGAGGTCTGTTCTAATTAAACAAGAAAACACATCTTTTCACAAGGGGAGAACGGAGGGCATTGTACTCTGTGCCTCAAAGAAAGCATGCTTTAATAAGAGTCCTTTTATAATCCCTGCTTTTATTTGTTGCTTCCCAAAGCTTTTGCCAGCAATAAAAGGATTGTAAAGTTGACAAATATAAGCAGGGACAAAGAAGTTTGGGGAGATAATGCCTCGGTGAATGGGCAAGTATTTGAAAGTGTATTGATCCCACAACACGTAGAAGATGATTGCAAAAAAAGCCAAAGTTGCCATCGGGGGTGATATTTCTATTACAAAGTAAAAGCCCCGCCAGGCAGGATCATCTATTATTCATATTGTGTAGAGTTATGCCCCAGTGCTGAGAAAAATAATTCAGGCTGACATGCAGGATGTGGACTCTGAAGGTCTGGGTTCAAATTTGATGCGTTTCCCTGCATCGAACTTACTGCATTATCTATAGGTCCAGCAGATGGGGGATCAGCAAATAAACTGGGTTCTGTTACAGGGACCCTATGGATGTCTGCTGCTCTTTCACCATTGTCACCATCACTAAGCAGAGCCTATTACTTTATCTGGAAAGAGCTACCAATTTTCTCCCGAGGTTCCATCGCTCTCCAGCTCAAATCCTTGATACTTCTACTGGGGTTCCATCTCTTCCGTGCAAAGGTAGAACATGTGGCCAGCCCAAGCCAACCAATCCATTGTATCCCCCGCCCCTGCCACAGAGATTGGTCTAGTTATAGTCACCTGATCCGCAAGGCTGCGGTGCAATAAGTGAGCTGTTCTTTCCCAGGGCATTGGAACTGCCGCAGCCATTGTGCCAACAGTCGACAGAGGCTGAAGTCAACAGAGTAGAATGACGACATTGTCTAAGCCCCAAATACAGCCTGGCCTGAAGCCAGCCTTAAAGCGATCGATGAGGGGAAAATATAGACAGTTTTTCCCACTTCCCTGTCCCCACCCCCTTGGTAGTGTGAGTGTGAGTCTGCAGGTTCTCTCATGGAGACTGTTAAGAGATGGGAACTACTTCCTACCCCTAGAGTAAGGTCTGGGCTTGTGACCTGCGCTGGCCCATGCAGTGCATTGGGAGTGATGGAAAACCCTTAAACGCTTTCTCAGAGTCCTGCCTCCATGTAGAATCCGGGCCAGTCTGCCGGAGCATGAGCGATGATGGGGTGGAGAGCCACGTGTCCCAGCCCATGACCAGAAGCCACCCGACCGAGCCCACCCACACCTGCAGGGAAATGAGGAGCCCAGGGAAGACCAGAAGAACCATCCAGCTGAACCCAGCTTAAACTGCGGACCCACAGATTTGGAAGTAAACAGTAGTTGTTTTAAGCTGCAGTATGGTGAGCAGGTCTATTATTGGCCAATAACTAACTGAGACTCAATACCAGTCCTGGATTTTTCGCTTCTACGAATCAATAACTCATCTCTTTGTTTTTGGCTGGGTTTTCTGTGACTTGAGAAGAATCCTAATATATGAAAGACGCGCTCTCATTTCCCAACCAGGTAGCATTTTCAGGGGTTTTTGTCCGTCTGATCTGGAACCAAAAGTGAGGGAAGTAATCGATACATTCTTAATGATGGTGGAATATTGGCAGGTTCTCAGGCCACATTTGAAGAGCAAAGGATATATTTACTCTTCGATCTCCAAAGTCATCTCTATGGGGGTTGCGGTTGACCTGACCTAACCTCTCCACAGAAATCTGGAAGATCTACGGGCCTCTTCCGCCATCACAAGAGGTGAAGGCAGGTAAGCTTGGCTATATCTACTGTATCCTCAGCGTCTAAACACCGACCCTGAGTCATCTTCCGGGACAGGACTCCAGAACAAACCCAGAGCTCAGTTCTGCCCTGTTTGCTATAGAAACCTGGAACTGCCATCTTTTTTTTTCACTCTAAGAGACCTGGACTTTTTCTAGGCAAGAAGCCAACATCCACCCGCTCTTCATCTCCTAGGACACCAGCCAGTCATTGCTCTAACTTGCTGCATAATTCTTATCATTTCTTTCTTTCTTTTTTTTTAAAAAAGAAACCAAAGCAGGAGTCTACAGAAGTCGTATTCCACTCCAGTAAAAAGACAGCATCCACCTGACCCGTAGCAGAGGGGAGTCTGGTGGCCAGTGCTCACCAGCTGCTGGCAACTTGTGTGACTGTGTCTGCGTGTGCAGAGGTAAGGGGAGAGAGAGAGAGAGAGAGAGAGAGCGAGAAAGAGAGAGAGGGAGAGCCGTTATTTCTATCCTGCAATCAGAGACTGAGCAGACCTTCTCCGCCCCAATTGAGTTTGTATTTTCAGTTCTTAAATGGTTATTGCTGTGTTTTGTTTTCTCAAATCCACAGACAAAGGTCAGAAGGAAGAAGCTGAAAAGAGAAATATACCTGGTGGACAGAGAATGACTCTGTCAGCCCAGAGGTCAGGCAAGGGGGTCCCTGGCTGACCATTATTACCCCTGTCTCTACACCCTCCCGGCCTCCCTGGCCCCTACACCCTCTCCTTCTTCCCATCTGCCCCTCACACCTCGCTCGGAGGCCTGGCTCTTTCCTCAACAAGGCTCAATGCCAAGTCCAAGGCGGCACCGTCCGGGAGGAAAGGGAGGCCTGCGTCCATCTGGTCCATCTCCTCCACCTAGGCTACCCGTGTCAGAGCGAGGCCTGGGGCCACACACACCCTCCCACCCCACCGGGTCACCGGCTGCGGGAGGGAGAGACCGCTACACGGGGGAGGGGAGGGGTGCCAAGGAGAAGACCTTCCGCAGGTGAATAAGTCAACAGACCGAAGAGGGGCCAGGTGAGCTCTGAGGCGACAGGGCAACTGTGGTGTGTGAGGGAGGACAGTCCGCTGAAACTAGGACACATCAACGTGGCAAAGCAGAAAGAAAGAAAGAATTAGGGGGAAAGGAATAAGAGCTTCAGTTTAATCCTCATCACTCATCCTCTTGCTTGTCTGATAAAACACGAACTCCCTCACATGGCCCTGCGGTCCTGCGTGACGGACCACCCCCCCGTGGCTCCAGCTTCTTCCTCGCCGCAGGGGCCGCCTCCGTTTTCTCCAGCACACCGGCCCCACTCCTGCCTCTGGACCTGCCTTCTCTGTTTCTTCTTGTTGTTGTTTCTTTTCTGCCACACAGGCTCCTTCCCGCCCTTCAAGTCCCACTTCAAATGTCACCTCCTCTGAGAGGTCATCCTTGATCACCTTAACCAACAGAGACTGGGCCCTGCCCATCACTTAGCACTTTCTACCCCATTGCTCAAGAACGTTCCCCTTCAGTGCACTTCACACCAGCTAAAAACCATCTTGTTTACATCACTTCCTTCCTTCTGCTAACTTTGGGTTCGGTTTGTTCTTCTTTTTCCAGCTCTCTGAGGCATCAGGTTAGGGTGTGTGTATGTGTGTGTGTGTGTGTGTGTGTGTGTGTGTGTGTGTGTGTGTGTGTTTAGTAATGTAAGCATTTGTTGCAATAAACCTCCTCTTGTTCCTGCTCTTGCTGCATCCCACGAGTTTCAGGATGCCCTGTTTTCCTTTCCATCCGCCTCGAGGTGTTTTCTAATTTCTTTTCTTATGTCTTGGTTGATCCAGCGGTTGTCTGAGATTGTGCTGTCTAATTTTCACATATTTTTGAATTTTCCAGTGTTCCTTCTGCTATTGATTTCTGGTTTCATTCCATTGGGCTCAGAACGGATGCTGGATATGATTTCAGTCGTCCTGACTCTGTTAAGATGCGTTTTGGGACCTGTCATGTGGTCGGTCCAGGAGAAAGTTCTGGGTGTGCTCGAGAAGACGAGTGTGCTGTTGCTGCTGAGGGGGGTGTGTGTGCCTATGTGTGTCCGTCTGGCTCCCCTGGCCTCCAGTGTTGCACAGGTCCTCTGTTTCCTTAGCAACCTTGAATGTCAGTGTTCGATCCAGTATCGATAGTGGGGTTTCCTAGTCTCCTATTATTATTATACTGCTGTCTATTTCTCCCTTCGGTTCTATCAATGTTTGTTATATTTTTAGGGTCTCTGATGGGCGCATTACAGTATTCATAGTTGCTAGACCTCCGTGATGAATTGACCTTTGAATCATTATAGAATGTCCTTCTTTGTCTCTTGTGACCTCAAGCCTAGATACAGCCACACCTGCTCTCCTTTGATCACCGTGAGGATAGACCATCTTTTTCCACTGCCTCACGTTTAGCCCAGGTGTGTCCTTAAGTCCAAAGTGTGTTTCTTGTAGGTAGCATGTAGTGGGATCTTTTTAAAACAAACAAACAAAAAATCTATTCAGGGACTCTATGGAAATCGTTCTGTTTTTGGGTTTCTTCACTGGCTTACCACTTGCCCTGTTCTAGAATGTCAGCTCCTTGTCGCTGACTAGTCTACTCTGTGGGACCTTCCCGTGCCCCACACGTGGCCTGACACATAGTAAAAACTCAATAAATACCTGTCAAATGAAAGAAAAATAAACAAACACAGCCTAGGGAGAGAAAACAATCATTAAGTAATTACTTAATAAAATAAAATATTGTTTTTACAGCAGAGGTGTCCTTGCTCAGTCTTTGCCGTTTGTGCCTCATAAATCTTCACACCCCGCAGGGTCGGGGGTGGGTGAGGCTGGGAGGGGCAGGGTGAGACAAGGGGCAGGAAACCAACCTCAACCACAAGGTTAATTGCCCCAAGGGACCTTTCAGGCTTCCAATGCGCTGTTCCGTGGCAGAGGACTGGGGACGAGGACAGTAGTTTAGAACAGCTGGAGTATGGTGATAACAAAAAGCAAAACCACTTTTAGCCGATTTTGCTATTGTTTTAAATTCCCTATAGATGATGCACCCTTTACTGCCTGCACCCGGGGTCCGCTCCCACATCCCCCCATCAGCTCCCCCTCCCGGGCCCCCCGCCTTGGCACAGCACTGGTGTTTTCCTCTGTTCATAACTTAGCACATTTACTGGGAGAGCAGGTGTGTCACCTGGGGGACAGCTCCTCCACAGCACGTGTGTCTTCACATGCGCACACCCACATGCACACACGCACGCACACACGCACACACACACGCACACACACACGCACACAGAAGCAAGCGTGGGAGACGTTAGAATCCACACTCGGGTCCTGGGAATCCTTGGTCTCAGGCCACAATCAGGCGTCCCCAGACTACGGCCCGCGGGCTGCATGCAGCCCCCTGAGGCCATTTATCCAGCCCCCCGCCGCACTTCCGGAAGGGGCACCTCTTTCATTGGTGGTCAGTGAGAGGAGCACTGTATGTGGCGGCCCTCCAACGGTCTGAGGGACAGTGAACTGGCCCCCTGTGTAAAAAGTTTGGGGACCCCGTCTTTTCCTGCTGACTCCAGCTCTTCCTGCCCCTGGCAGAAACCCCTTCTCCCATTCCAGCCACTCTCTGGAGGGCAAGCAGATCTCTGTTCATCCAAGTGCGTGAGCCAGGCCAGCCAGTGACTTCTTCTCCATCTCCGTTCGGGCCACGCAGACAAAGAGACAACGGGGCGGGGCGTGGGGAGGCGGGGGAGGTCTGCTCTGGCAATGGGAACCTCGCCATGGATGGAGGCCTGAAGCTCAGTCACGTGTACTTCTCACCTCCACGCCGGTCCTTTCCAGAGTCAGCAGAGGGTGGCGATCCGGACACGCGTGGCACGGAGCCGAGTGGCCTGTGCCATCCCAGCTGCTTGTCGTTGGACACGTGCTCCAACTCCGGTGCATAGAAAATATTCAGCGAGTGAAAGGACGGCACTGAGAGAGAGAAGAAAAATGGAGCATGGAGCAGCAAGATCCAGGAAAGGGGAGACGAAAGGAGAGGGGCAGGGATGGGGAGAGAGGGGATGAGGGCGGGGCAAGTAATTAAGTTGGTTCACAAAGTGTAAGTTTGGGACAAAACGAAGGATGAAATGGCCCATGTTTTTAGAATCATTAGGGGCTGGAGGGGTCATTTAAACGTTTGTTAAACTTCACTGCTTACGAAGGAGAAAATGATGACTGAAGTGATACTCGGGATGAACACCTGGGTGGTGCCTGCCTTACTTACCTGTTTCCTGTCCCGGGCAGGGACTGGGTGTTGTGACTGGAGCCCCAACACGTCTCTCCCCTACCGGGGTTCACTGTGTGCTCACGGGAACGGAAGGGGGTTCAATCAGGATGCCACGTTTCTACGTCTCGGTAAGCAGCGGGCTCTGCTTCAGCCCAGCGCAAGAGCAGAAGGGCCGGAACAGCGCGGCCCAGCAGCCGCCAGAGGCACCTGAAGGTGTGGTTAAGGAGACGCAGAACTGAGACCCCGTGACCTACAGTCAGACGTGCTCCGGGTGGGGGGTCTCAGCTGCACTCTTTCTTGTTGTGTGACTTGGGAAGTGACCTCAGTTCCTTTAGCCTCAGTTTACACCCCACTGAATGGGAAGAACAACAAGCCACTTGGCTCCAGATGTGGCACATACTGAACATCCCACAAATGTTAGCTACTGTGGACTTATTTTTTGTTGCTGTTATTCTTAATGGCCGAGATGCCCATGGTGTGACTAAGGATGTGTCAAATAGTTTTCCCGGGGCTCACAGCCGGACGACGCGTTCCAGTTCACCCTACAGTGAGACGCTGGCACATGACTGGGTTCTAGGCAGTGACCACCCCAGGCCTGGCTTAGAAAACGCTCCCTTCGTGCTCCCTGAATCCCCTCCTCTTCCAGCCAGACAGAGGAGTCCTAAACCCTGGGGGACCGCAGAGCCCCTAGCCGGAAAGAGCAAAGCCCCCTCTCCCACCCCTGCTGACCGACACTGCACAGGAGTGTAAACTAGAAACACCCTTTCTAGTAGGTAGTGCTACGTATCCTAGCCAATACACCCAGGAAGTCTCTCAGCAGACACACACATGAACACAGCTTCTTCAAAATTCTTCTTTCCCACAATTCACTTCTCCAGGGACTTGGAACACGAATTCCAGCCACCTGATCAACCAATGGCTGGAACCGTTTTCTCTGTAGAGCACCAACGAAGGTGCTCTCCAGGGCTTGCTTCGTGTGCGGGAGCAGGTGAGCCCCTGGATTCACAGGCCCTCTTCCCTGTGCTCATGAGAACGTCAGGCCACAGCTGTCCACCCCCGTCCACCCACCGGACAAAATGATTCACCCCGGACTTGACGGCGGATGTCGACTGAGGGTGCTTTTAACGGGAGGGAGAGGCGCTCCCATAAAGTAGCAGAGCTTTATGGCAGAAAGTTGTGTTAATGACCCCACTTCAGTGCTTATCGGGAGGAGGCCATATAATCCCTTCCCGGAATGACAGGCCGCCCAGTTCAGATAAATAACGCAGGTCTCCGCCATTCCTAACCCAAAGTGTTAACAATTAATTTCTGAAATCACTCCTGAAAGGGGGCTGGAAGCCTCCCGGGCTCGGCTCAGATGGGCCCTGCTCCGTGGATTTCTCAGGAGTCAGAACTGCAAACCTCGAACTGGTAGAGAAGTGTTGTCACGACCCAGCTGACTTAGGCAATCAAGATAACATTATTCAGCAATAACCTGGGTGAAATGTATTCTAAGTGTGAATTAATAAGTCAGCTGACACCAGGCCCCAGATGTTCCCCGCTCTGGCAATCCGACCGAAGTGATGATAAGCAGATTTACATACTTAACTAATATGTTTATTTAAAGGAAATTTCCAAATCCAAAATAACATCCAGATTTCTTCTTTGGCTGCAGATCAAAAGACATCCTATCAATAAAGACAGAATCCAGGATAGACCCTTTCAACATCTGCTGAAAGCCAAACAACAGATTGGAGGGTTTGGGGTGAAACTTAATTGCAGACAAATTTTACTGCCTCTTACAGAAATATATATTTTCGTGTCCCCGGGGCGGGTTGGACCTCACCAATTCTCGTGTTCACAATATACAACACTGTTTGTTTCCTGGCCCCGAGCGTTCAGCCTGGACAGAGTGGTCCCGTTCTTGTTCGGACTGAAGGATGAGCGGATTTTCTCCCTCCTCAGGGAAGTGGAGCAAAAGTCAGGGGCCTGAGTGGAGCTGAGAATGCTGTAGGAAAGGAGACCTCGGCCCCACAACGGACCAGTCAGAGCCTTTCGCGTTTCTGTGATTACTCAAGAGCGTGGAGTCGGTCTCAACACTCCCTTCATTTTGGAAGGAGAGTGAAGAAATCGTGATGCCCCTTGAGTATCGACTGACATGTCTCCTTTTGTTTCGTTGCTAACTCCCCCCCCCCCCCGGGGAGAGGTCAGTAACTGGATCAGAACACTAAGAGATCTGTAAGCTTGTCAAGGAGATGGTGATCAGGCAGGTGTTGGCAGTCATAGTAATATGTAATATGAATTAGCACCCTTGCCCTAGGTGTGAACCACCTGACCCCGGACCAGCATTACTGGGCACGTGAGGCATTTTTCCCTCCCGCTGGCCAGGGCTATACTGGAACTTGGGACCTGCTTCAGAAACTTCCTTTGCTTAGGGATCTGTTTACTATCAGGACAAATAGTAGTGGGTTGACCCTGCGGTGGGGAGACTTGGAGAGCCAGAAGTGGTCCTCTTCAGCTCCTGCTCCGGCCTTTGAACTTAGTCATGCTAAACTTCTGGGTCCAATCTCTTCACATCCAAGATGGGAAGGATAGGTGTGGGGAACCAATCAAAGAAACGCCAACTAAAACGTCATTCTCCGCTTCTCAACTGGTAAGCACATTTCTAAGTACCTCATTTGATTATAATTCAGATGTGCCCAATGGTAGGTGATACATCTATAACAATTTTTAAATGTATAAAACATAGATATCAAAGCCTTCAATTTTGTCTAGCCTTTGACTCAGAAAGTCTACTTCTAGAATGCTTCTTAAGACAATAATTATGAATTTGTGCAGAAATTTAACTATGAGGGTGTATATGGCTTTCCTTATGATAAGAAAAAATATATCACAATTGAAACTAGTGAGTTAAATGATGGCCTACAAGTTATAAAATTATTCAAAATGAAATAATAATTTCATTATGAATTTATTATTTCAAAAGAAATATTTATTATTTCAAAAGAAATAATAAAAAATAAAATAAAATTTAATGACAAAAATGGTTGTCATGAGTCAAAATTATATTATATTGCTGAGTGAAATAAAGCAGAAAAAAATATGTATTCTATTTTGCCATTGAAAGATAGACATGTTCAAATATGTATTATGCACACAACTTAAGGACATACAACAAAATTATAACAGTGAAATAATCATAGATCATTATAGTTTGTTGTTTATTTTTTATAACCTAATTTCTCTATAATGAACAAGTATAACTTTCATTATAAAAATTCTATAAATTATGAAGGGCTTTATTTTAATTTTTTTTATTGATTGATTTTAGTGAGAGAGGAACAGAATGAGAGAGAGATAGGAACTTAGATCTGTTCTTGTATGTGCTCTAATGGGGGACCGAACCAGCAACCTCTGAGTTTTGAGATGAAGCTCAAACCAGCTGTGCTATTTGGCCAAGGCTGAAGGGTTTCATTTTTAATCAATTACACAGAGGTGTGATTTACATACAACAAATGCACTCCTTTTAAGTATTCATTTCAATTTTGATAAAATATGTGTCCCATGTCACCAACAAATTAAGATACAGAACAAATAAAATATAAAATTACTATTTAATTTCTGCTACCCTAAAAAGTTCCTTCATGCACATTGGTAGTCAAAAGTCCTTCTCACCTCTGGCTCTAAGGACACACTCTGTCACTGTGATGGGCTAAACTGTGCTACTTCCCAAACTTATATGTTAAAGTTCTAACTGCTGGTAGCTCAGAACATGACTGTATATGAACACAGGGCCTTTAAAGGGGTAATTAAGATACTTTGGTGCTGTGGCGGCTGCAGCTAGAGCCCACTGCTTGCACGCCAGTGCGCTCACCAGTCCCAGAGCCACTGGCGTGGATCCGTGAGAGTTGCCCCTTCTGTCTTGAGCTCACTCTCATCATCTCACCCCCACTGCAGCTCACCCAGTGCAGAAAGCTGACAGGGCCCCGGGCTGATGGTGAAACCCCACAGAGATGTCTTAAAATTCTACTGAAGAGAAAATAAAGACAAAATGAAAAGGCAGAGAAATGCAACACAAATGAATCAAGAGAAATTGCCAGAAAAGGACCTGAATGAGTCAGATATAACTAAATTACCAGATGCAAAGTTTAAAATAACGACTGTTAGGATGCTCAAAGATCTTAGAACAACAATAGATGGTCATTACAAACACCTAAGTGAAGAGATAGCAAATATATATATAAAAGGACATTGAAATAATAAAAAAGAACCAGTCAGAAATGACAAATACAATATCAGAAATGAAGAACACAGTGGAAGGAATTAAAAGCAGGATGGATGAAGCTGAGAATCAAATCAGCAAGTTAGAGGACAAGATAAATGAAGGCACAGAAGCAGAGCAGAAAAAAAAAATAGACAAAAAAGTCTGAGGAAACTCTAAGAGAGCTCTATGACAACATGAAGAGAAATAACATCCTCATCATAGAGGTTCCTGAAGAAGAGAAAGAACAAGGGATAGAGACTTTATTCAAACATATCATAGCTGAAAACTTTCCTAAATTAAGGCAGGAAAACATCTCACAAGTCCAAGAAGCACAGAGAACTCCATTAAAGAGAAAGCCAAAGAAATCTACACCAAGACACATCATAATTAAAATACCAAAGTTAAGTGATAAAGAGAAAATATTAAAAGCTGCTAGAGAAAAAAAGTCTATCACCTACAAAGGAGCCCCCATAATGATGACTTCTGACTTTTCAACAGAAACACTTGAGGCCAGAAGGGAATGGCAAGAAATATTCAAAGTAATGCAGAACAAGAGCCTACAACCAAGACTACTTTATCCAGCAAGGCTATCGTTTAAAATTGAATGAGAAATAAGAAGCTTTCCAGATTAAAAAAAACTCAAGGAATTCACTAAAACCAAACCAATGCTGCAAGAAATGCTAAGGGGCCTGTTGTAAACAGATCAAAGGGGAAAAAGAATATAGCAAAAGAAGAATACAGTTTTAAAGAATAAAATGGCAATAAACGACTACATATCAATAATGACCTTAAATGTAAATGTAAATCATTTAATCCATTTTGATCCAATCAAAAGACATAGGGTAGCTGCGTGGATAAGAAAACAGGACCCATACATATGCTGTCTACAAGAGACACACCTTAAAATAAAAGATGCATATAGACTGAAGATAAAAAGATGGAAAAAATATTTCACGCAAATGGAAATGAAAAAATAACTGGAGTAGCAATATTTATAACAGACAAAATGAACTTTAAAACGAAGGCTATATAGTAAGAGATAAAAATGGTCATTACATAATGATAAAGGGAGCAATCCAACAGGAAGATATAATCATTATAAGTATCTACACACCTAATATAGGAGCACCTAAATATATAAAGCAGACTTTGATGGATTTAAAGAGTGAGATCAACAGCAATACTATAATAGTAGGGGATTTCAATACCCCACTACATCACTAGATAGATCCCCAAGAAAGAAAATTAACAAAGAAACAGCAGACTTAAAGGACACACTAGATAAACTTGATTTAACAAAGATCTTCAGAACCTTTCACCCTAAAGCAGCAGAATATACATTCTTTTCAAGTGTTCACGGTATGTTCTCTAGGATAGACCACATGTTAGCACACAAAAGCGGTCTCAACAAATTTAAGAAGATTGAAATCATATTGAGCACTTTCTCTGATCACAATGGCATGAAACTAGAAATCAACAACAATAGAAAAACTAAAAAATACTCAAACACTTGGAAACTAAATAGCATGTTATTAAATAATGAATGGGTTAACAATGATATCAAAGAAGAAATAAAAAATTCCTAGAAATGAACGATAATGAGCATACATCAACTCAAAATTTATGGGATACAGCAAAAGCAGTCCTGAGAGGAAAGTTCATAGCACTACAGGTATACCTTAAGAAGCTAGAAAAACCTCAAACGAACAACTTGACCCTGCATCTAAAAGAACTAGAAAAAGAACAGCAAGTAAAGCCCAGAGGTAGTAGAAGGAAGGAAATAATAAACATCAGAGAGGAAATAAATGACATAGAGGCTAAAGAAACAATACAGAGGGTCAATGAAACCAGGAGCTGGTTCTTTGAAAAGGTAAACAAGATCGACGAACCCTTAATCAGACTCACCAAGAAAAAAAGAGAGAACTCAAATAAATAAAATTAGAAACGAGAGTGGAGAAATAACAACTGACACAACAGAAATACAAAGTATTGTAAGAAAATACTATGAAGAACTGTATGCCAAAAAACTAGACAACCTAGATGAAATGGACAAATTCCTTGAAACATATAATCTTCCAAAACTTAATCTGGAAGAATCAGAAAACCTAAACAGACCGATTACAACAAATGAGATCAAAACAGTTATCAAAAAACTCCCAACAAACAAAAGTCCTGGGCCTGATGGCTTCACAAGTGAATTCTAACAATTATTCAAAGAAGAACTAACTCCTATCCTTCTCAAGCTATTTTAAAAAATTCAAGAGGAAGAAGACTTCCAAACTCCTTTTATGAGGTGAGCATAATTCTGATTCTAAAACCAGGCAAAGACAACACAAAGAAAGAAAATTATAGGCCAATATCCCTGATGAATTTAGATGCTAAAATCCTCAACAAATATTAGCAAACTGGATCCAGCAATATACGAAAAAAATCATACACCATGATCAAGTGGGATTTATTCTTGGGAAGCAAGGCTGGTACAATATTTGCAAATCAATCAATGTGATTCATCACATAAACAAAAGGAAGGGAAAAAACTACATAATAATTTCAATAGATGCAGAAAAAGCATTTGATAAAATCCAGCACCCATTCATGATAAAAACTCTCAGTAAAGTGAGAATACAGGAAACATACCTCAACATGATAAAGGCCATCTATGACAAACCCACAGCCAACATCATACTCAATGGGCAAAAATTAAAAGCAATCTCCTTAGATCAGGAACAAGGCAGGGGTGCCCCCTTTCATCACACTTATTCAACATAGTTCTGGAAGTCCTATCCACAGCAATCAGACAAGAAAAATAAATAAAAGGCATCCAAATTGGAAGAAATAAAACTATCATTATTTGCAGATGATCTGATATTGTATATAGAAAACCCTAAAGTCTCAGTCAAAAAAAACTACTGGACCTGATACATGAATTCTGCAAGGTGGCAGGATATAAAATTAATACTCAGAAATCAGAGGCATCTTTATATACTAACAATGAACTGTCAGAAAGAGAAATTAAGGAAGCAACCCCCTCTACCATTGCAACCAAAAAAATAAAGTACCTAGGAATAAATTTAACCAGGGAGATTAAAGACTTGTACTCAGAAAATTATAAAACATTGATCAAAGGAATCAGGGAAGATATAAACAAGTGGAAGCATGTACCGTGCTCATGGTTAGGAAGAATAAACATCATTAAAATGTCTATATTACCCAAAGCAATTTATAAATTCAATGCAATACCAATTAAATGCCAATGACTTACTTCAAAGATATAGAACACATATTCCAAAACTTTATATGGAACCAAAAGAGAACACGAATAGCCTCAGCAATCTTGAAAAGGAAGAATAAAGCTGGAGGTATCACACTTCCGGATATCAAGTTATACTACAAGGCCATTGTACTCAAAACAGCTTGGTACTGGCATAAGAGAAGGCATATAGATCAATGGAACA
The DNA here is from genome assembly GCF_036850995.1 of Saccopteryx leptura. Lineage (NCBI taxonomy): Eukaryota > Metazoa > Chordata > Mammalia > Chiroptera > Emballonuridae > Saccopteryx > Saccopteryx leptura. The sequence goes on from NC_089511.1 coordinate 6,850,510, forward strand.
GGACTGAGAACCCAGAAATAAACCCACACTTTTATGGACAACTGATATTTGACAAAGGAGGTAACAGCATACATTGGAGTAAAGACAGCCTCTTCAACAAATGGTGTTGGGAAAATTGGACAACTATCTGCAAAAAAATGAAACTAGACCACCAACTTATACCATTCACAAAAATAAACTCAAAATGGATAAAAGACTTAAATGTAAGTCATGAAACCATAAGCATCTTAGAAGAAAACATAGGCAGTAAGCTCTCTGACATCTCTCGCAGCAATATATTTGCTGATTTGTCTCCACAGGCAAGTGAAATAAAAGACAGGATAAACAAATGGGACTTTATCAAACTAAAAAGCTTCTGCACAGCTAAAGACAATAAGAACAGAATAAAAAGACAAACTACACAATGGGAGAATATATTTGACAATGTATCTGATAAGGGGTTAATAACCAAAATTTATAAAGAACTTGTAAAACTTAATACCAGGAAGACAAACAATCCAATAAAAAAATGGGCAAAAGAAATGAATAGAGACTTCTCCAAAGAAGACATACAAATGGCCAATAGGCATATGAAAAAATGCTCAACGTCACTAATCATTAGAGAAATGCAAATTAAAACCACAATGAGATATCATCTCACACCAGTCAGAATGGCGCTCATCAACAAAACAACACAGAATAAGTGCTGGCGAGAATGTGGAGAAAAGGGAACCCTCCTTCACTGCTGGTGGGAATGCAGACTGGTGCAGCCACTGTGGAAAACAGTATGGAGATTCCTCAAAAAATTAAAAATCGAACTGCCTTTTGACCCAGCTGTCCCACTTTTAGGAATATACCCCAAGAACACCATAGCAGTGTTTCAAAAGAAGAAATGCACCCCCATGTTTATGGCAGCATTGTTCACAATAGCAAAGATCTGGAAACAGCCCAAGTGTCCATCAGAGGACGAGTGGATTAAAAAGCTTTGGTACATATATACTATGGAATACTACTCAGCCATAAGAAATGATGACATCGGATCCTTTACAACAACATGGATGGACCTTGATAACATTATACTGAGTGAAATAAGTGAATCAGAAAAAACTAAGAACTATATGATCCCATACATAGGTGGGACATAAAAATGAGACTCAGAGACATGGACAAGAGTGTGGTGGTTACGGTGGGGGGTGCAGGGAGAGGGAGGGGGTTGGGGGAGGGGAAAGGCACAAATAAAACCAGTGAGAAGGTGACGGAAGACAATTGGACTTTGGGTGATGGGAATGCAGCATAATCAAATGTCAAAATAACCTGGAGATGTTTTCTCTGAACATATGTACCCTGATTTATCAATGTCACCCCATTAAAATGAATAATAGCCTGACCTGTGGTGGCGCAGTGGATAAAGCGTCAACCTGGAAACACTGAGGTTGCCGGTTCAAAACCCTGGCTTGCCTGGTCAAGGCACATATGGGAGTTGATGCTTCCTGCTCCTCCCCCTTCTCTCTCTCTCTCTCTATCTCCCCCCTCCTCTCTAAAATGAATAAATTAAAAAAAAAATTTAAACAAATAAAATGAATAATAAAAATAAACAAATAAATAAAAATAAAGAGGTAATTAAGGTAAAATGAGCTTGTATGGAGGGGGCGATTCCAATGTGTCTGCTGTCATTATAAGAGGAAATTAGGACACAGGCATGCGCAGAGGGAAGACCACGTGTGGACACAGAGAGAGGGTGGCCGTCTACAAGGCGAGGGGGCCCCTTGGAAGATACCAACCCGCTGACACCTCGATCTCTGACTTCTAGTCTCCAAAGTCATGAGAAAATAAGCTTCTGTTGTTTAAGCCACCAAGTCTGTGGCATTTTTCTGGCAGCCCGAGCAAATTAATAGTCATCCTGGTATTTTTTAGGAGTTTTCTATAATAGACAGGTACAGTATGCAGTCTGGCTTCTTTTGCTCGGATGCAGTCTTGATGTTTTCGAGATGCATCTTTTGTTGTTGTGTGTATCTGTAGACCAGGGCTGTAAATAACCAGTGGGTTATTTCCTCTGATCAGCTGGTGATTCTTTTCATTGCTGAGTAGTATTCCATTGTTTGGCTATACCACATGTTTATCTATTCACCAGATAACAGGCATTTAGGTTATTTCCAACTTTGGACTATTGTGAATAAAGTTACTATGAATTCCTTTTACACTTTCTTTTTGTAAACACACGTTTTCATTTTTCTTGGGTAAATATCCATGAGTAGAACTGCTGGGTCAGAAGGCAAGCGGATGTTCCACTGTATAAGAAACTGCCAGACTGGTTACCAAAGTGCTTATACCATTTCACAATCCTGCCAGCAATGTATGAATATTCTAGTCACTCCACGACCTTCCTAACATCTGGTTCCCTGGTCTTTGTTCATTTGAGCCATTCTAGTGGATGTGTAGTGGGGTGTTTCTGTAGTTTTAGTTTACATTTCCCGGAAGACTAAGAACGTGTACATCTATCTTTTCCTGCGCTTATTGGCCATTTGTGAATTGTCTGTTCAAATCTTTTGTCTATTTTATTGGGTAATTTACCTTTTATTATTGAGAGGCTGAAGTTCGTTTTATAGGGCAGATTCAGGACTTGGCAATATCGCAGTATTTTCTCCCAGCCTGTGGCTTTTCTTTGTGTGTTCTTCATAGTGTCTTTCCAAGAACCAAAAGTTTCTTACTCACTTTGCTTTTGAGGAAAAGAACTGACCAGTGGGGGCCGCAGGAGAATTCAAGAGCATCTATCTGCCTTTTGGTCTCTGCTCAGCCTCTGGTTTTCTGATGTGATTCCTCTCTCTCCTGCCACATGGACTTTCTCTCATCAACCCAACCCGCTGACGCCTACGAGAGGAAGCTGTGAGCAGAAGAGGCAAGCGAGGGGGTCGGGCGCACCATCAGCAAAACCAGAAGCAGAGGCTAACCTGCCCTCGCACCCCCCTGACCTCTAGGCAGGGAAATGCCGCGTCTGCTGATACACTTTCTAGTACTTTCTGGCTCTAAACTGACAGCAGCGAAGAGTTTCTTTCTTTCACAACAAAAAAGTCCTCTTTCAGGTGTGATGTGGTAGGTGCTGTCACACTTCTTTGCTGCAAAGAAAATAGGAACCTTTCAAAACTTTGTTAGAAAATAGACCTTTCAGGCAATGCAGAATTGGGCTTTCTGGGCTGCGGGGCTACCTCCTTCCTCCACTCCCCTACCACAGACTGCTCTCTGCGGCACACCCCAAGTGAACCCCGTGCACACATACCTCGTCACAACTGCAACTCTACAGGGTGAGTATTTTTTTACCTCTCCATCTCCTACCGTCACACTGAGAACTGTTCAAAAGTATGGCCATGTTGTGCCCATCTGTGTATGTGTAGAGCGTAACGCAGCACGGGCACAGAATAAGAGCTCAACAACTACTACCGGAAAGGCTAAACGGCCGATGATCAATGAATGAATGAATGAATGAATGAATGAATGGCTGAATGAGTGAGTAAGTCAGTCAGTGGATGAATGAAAAAGTGAATCAACTGTTGAACCCCCAAACTCTGAAGTACCTCTCCCTGTTCTAGAAAAGCTTTCTCTCTGGGATTGGACAGACCCCGGACCATGTCTCAGCTGCACCTCTGTCACTCTGACAAGGTCCTTGAGCTTCCGTCTCTTGAACTTATTCAAGGAGGTGACGGTTATGACGGCGATCACCACCCGGCTGGTCTGTATGGATTCAGTGAGTGGGCAGGAAGTGTGCAACCAGTGCCGGGCTCACGGTAGGCACTCTATCAGTGTTGGGTTCGCTCTGACTCATCAGATGCTGTATTTTATGTAACTTGTTTCTTATCAAATTATTCTTAAGGTCTGCTGCTGGTCGACGATGACAGTAATGGCGATAATAACGATGACAAATTACTATCAACAAGGTGCTTTCTGTGCATGACATTTTTTAACTCTTCCCTGCCACCCCAAATCGCCATTGTTTTACTCTCATGTCAGAGTTATAGCTGGGGTTACTGCATGAGGTCCCCAAGCCATTAAGTCCCTGGTCAGCAAACCGCCACTCACAAGCCACATGTGGCTCTTTGGCCCCTTGAGTGTGGCTCTTCCACAAAATACCATGTGTGGGCGCTACCTTGATAAGAAATGTACCTACCTCTATAGTTTAAGTTTAAAAAATTTGGCTCTCAAAAGAAATTTCAATCGTTGTACTGTTGATGTTTGGCTCTGTTGACTAATGAGTTTGCCGACCACTGCTAAGTGATAGAGCTGGGACTCAGACTCAAGCTTATCAGACTGTCAACTCTCTCAACACCGTCCCTGGGTCTCCTCACTCAAGAAGGTGGTCCTGGCTCAGGGGCGAGAACGCCTGGAGCCCAGGAGGACAGCATGGATCACAGACATGGCGTGGCCAGTTGGTCAGTCTGGGAGAGCAGGGGTCAGCCAGCTATGGGGACGATCAGCTCTGTCTTTCCCTTCTCTAGATCTTATGTCAAGTAGGATTGAGTTCTGGAGCATATTACAGAAATGGACATTTCAGTGGTGGAAACATGATAGAATTGTTTTTTCTCTTACATAGGACAAGAGCAGAGATGTTAAGTCTACAGCTGGGCTGCAGGGTTCCAAGCCCCAAAATAAGCAGTCAGGACAAGTGTTCCCTTCCTTCATAGTGCCAGAAACTCCCCGGTCCCACTGTGGGAGGTCCTGCTCCAACAGGCAGCCTGCCCCAGGAACCTTCTCTGTTTTAGAGATTCGACAGTCTCCTCCCCCACCAAGCGTCACCATTCTGCAGCATGGGGGAACCCCTTGGTCCCCTCAGGCAGCTCTGTTAGAGACCAGCGGGAGTCCTGGCAGCACCAGACACACCAGGCAGACCACAGGCAGACCACGGAGGCTCTGAGAACTAAACTGCCATTGGACACGTTCAGCCTGGAATCGGAGCTCGGCTCCAGCTCTCGCCAGCCCACGGAGGCTTGCCAGGCCCAGAGTGCTGAGCCTCAACAGCCCCGCTAAAATAAGAGATTTAAACAGGACCCAGGGTCTCTCTCCTACCAATAGTAGCCAAAATGTCCAGCATACAATTAAAGCCATTATCCCAAGAACCAAGAAAATCACAACTTGAATGAGAAAAGACAATTAACTAACACGAATGAATCAGAATTTTAAAGCAGCCAGCCTAATAACAATGCTTCCGCAATCACCTGTACGTTCTCTTGAAACAAATGAAAACAGAAAGAGTAATAGAAGTCTTTTGCTGTTGCTGTTTTTTGAGCACGAAATGGAAATCCTAGACTGAAAAGTATAGTAACAGCAATAGAAAGGGCACATCTCTCAACTGAGTAAACTCCTTCAAAGGACCCCAGAAAAACCATTTAATCTCGTTGGCCACTTTCTAGTTACAAGGAAAGCTGGGAAGTGCAGTCTTCAGCTTGTCCACGAGGGATAGATTGGAGTGTTTATTGGACAAAAGGAAAAAAATAATGATTGGGCTATTAACTACCATACCTACCACTGAAACAAAGGACTCACACGGTGAGGATGAGAGCAAGGGGCTTAGGAGTTTGTGCTGCGACATGGACTTAGCACAGATAGGACCAGAGAAACCGTGTGCCCACCAGTGAGAAAGCTAAGTCACTTCTGGTTCAGTCTGGCACGAACCAGAGCCGCCATGATTCCTAAAAGCCCACACAAAGACAACTTGATGTGACCTAACGCCACTAACACCTCGACAGACTCACCTTGGAGAGGAAGGCCACCTATTTACCTGAATAATTGGCTCGTCTAATTAATTTGTCCCTATCGTTGATAACCCTGTATTGATTGCCTTGCTGGTAGTAATTAGAAAAATGGTAGAGAAGTCAGTGGAGAAGGCACAAGAAGGAAAAACAGCATGAATTTCTGTTCCCCTGGAATCTCTCCTCTAGGCTTGGAGTTCAACACTTGAGCTTTTCCCTCTGGGTAAAAATATTACAGACACAAATAGTTTTCTCTAAGAACCACTTCTTCCCACACCACACTCCTTCTTAAAGGATCTGATCTTTTTCTCTCCTCAACGACCCTGGTCTGTAACCACATGGTCTCCCCACTCGACCACAGTGGATTAGACAGAGAATGAACAGGCTGTCACCTAAACTGGACCAATCACATTCTATTTCTTCAGCTTTTTGAACTGGGGCATGAAGAAACAGTATCAGTTAACTTTGGGTGGGAAACTGTAGGATTAAGTAGATTTGGAGGGTGGTCGGGGCGGCCATTTTGTGGCAGCCATCTTGGGCCTTGTATACAGTCCCACAGAGACAGCTGGTCAGCCCAGCTCACCACATTCAGAGGGCTCTACAGTTCCTGGTCCCCACCCATACTTCTCATTCTGGGGTTTACAGGATACCTCTGATTCTTCTACCACAGTTTCCTTGGATGTATTGGTTGCCATTTCTTGCAGCCCCGTGAGCCTCTAATACATGAAAGCAGACTCATAATGACTTCTTTTCATTTTAGTTTTAAATATCTATGACAATGCGCCTGACCAGGTGGCGGTGCAGTGGATAAAGCATCAGACGGGGAAACAGAGGACCCACGTTCGAAACCCCGAAGATGCCAGCTTGAGCACAGGCTCACCAGCTTGAGCATGGGGTCGCTGGCTTGAGTGTGGGATCATAGACATGACCCCATTGTCACTAGCTTGAGCCCAAAGGTCACTGGATTGAAGCCCAAGGTCTCTAGCTTCCCAAGGTCACTGGCTTGAGCAAGGGGTCACTCACCCTGCTGCAGCTCCCTGATCAAGGCACATATGAGAAAGCAATCAATGAACAACCAAGGTGCCGCAACAAAGAATTGATGCTTCTCATCTTTCTCCCTTTCTGTCTCTGTCCATACCTGTCCCTCTCTCTGTCTCTTTCTTTGTTGCAAAAAATAAAATAAAAAAGTCTATGACAATGCAAATTGAAAGGACCTACGAAAAATCAGTAAAATGGGAGTTGCTATCAAAAATGTATAAACTGTGAACAGATTGATGGTTGACAGAGGTTGAGGGAGGGGGTGTAAGAGAAATGGGTGAAAGTGGTCAAAACTGCAAACCTCCAGTTATAAGATAAATAAATTCTGGGAATGTGACATCCTGTACGGGGGGCTACAGTTAATGATGCTGAATCGTGGATGTGAAAGTTGCTAAGAGAATAGATCTTAAAAGTTCACCTCACACACACAAAAAATGTCACTATGAGGTGATGGATTTTGACTAAGCTTATTGTAGTGGTCATTCTGCAACCTTCACATATATCAAATCATTGTGTTGTACACCTGAATCTAATACAAGGCTCTATGTCCACTACTCTCAATAAAATGAGGAAAAAATGCATAATCTGATAAACTGCTCTGGCCTCCGTCAGGATTAGTGCTGCGTCTAACCCTTTCCTACCCAGGACGTCTGGGCTTTGCCTGCTGTTAACATGTCCCCGTCTCCCCCACAGACTGCAGCCCTTTGGGACTTCCTAATTCGCACGCCTCACCCAGATTCCCAGAACTCTGCTGCCTCCCGGAAGTAATCATAGTCAACACTTAGTGCCAGTTATTTTGGCTTGGGGCCATCTGCTTGCAAAGCTGGTGTTGAAGTGACGCTCCCCTCGCTAATCTGATAGAGTTGAGTGTTCCAGGAATTCTGGCGATGCTGTCCTCACTTCAGGGTCCACCCTAATGGGCCAAGGCTGCCTCCCTCTCACAGAAGGCTGCAAATGCGGGCTTGCAGAGAAAGTCTCTACAAATACTTCTTGGTGTCTCTGAGATCACCCTACACGATTCCACATGGGGACACGCTGGGAAATACTAAAACTATCCACATAGGCATTTCATTGACTATTGCAGCATCCAAGTCCAAAAACAAACAAACAAAAATGCTTCTCCAAACTTTGGTTATTAATTGAGAATATCATGGAAGTGGAAGAGCCAAGAAAAACGAAAAGCAGAGTAACCGGGGAGAGGGTCATGGTCCGTTGGAACAGCGGATTCCCGGCCCTCTCGTCTGGAGTCTTCGTGAGCAGAGCGGGCACCTGTCACACACAACGGGAATGACTTCAGACTCTGTTGAGAAGCTAGTGAGCATCTTCACAGAGCGGGACCCGTGCTGAGGAAACCGACGTGCTACTCACGACGCTTGAATGGCCACGCCTGCTGAAGGTCTGGACCGGTCCTGACAAAGCAGAAATCTGGAAGCTCAATTCTAGAAGCCCAAGGAGCCTGGATCAGCCCTGAACGTCCCCCTTAGAGAGAAACTCACTCATCTCTTGTTAAAGCAACGATTTTCTTCTTCTCTGTTACGTGGAGCCTAACCTAATCCTCACGAATACACAAGCTTCTGCGCTGACAACTGTATCGCTAGAACGTCTTTACATCAGCAGCGTGGTATTCCGGGACAGGGAGAGAAACCACAGTGCACTCAACCAACCCACCAAATCATGTCTCTCCAAAACTTGCGGCACGTGGTATATTTGTCGGTACTGTCAACCCCCTGGTGATGATTTTTTTGTCTTTGACAATTAGATTTATGCTGGGCTTTTACAACCAGCATCAGGGTGGTGTCTCATCTCAGTCTAATACTCAGTGTCCCCTCGCTGCCACCCCACCACGGCCACCACCACTGTTTCTCTTCACCAATTAATTATACTCCTACCACATTTACTTCATTTGTGGGGGAAAAGGGGGGGGGTCACAACAATTCATTCATTCACTCGTTCACTTATTCATCCCATCTAAGTGAGCACCTACTTGGTACCAGCGTTGTTACAGGTGCTGATGGTACAGTGATGGACAAGAGCCCTCTCCCTCTGTGGAGCAGATGGCCCCTGTCCTCATTCACAGAGCAGACTGGCCGGGGCTCGGGATCTGCCCCGTCTCGGCGCACTGGACGCAGCCCCCTCCCAGATCCTCCTCTCTCTCCAGGGGCACTCGCTCACCAGCTGAGGGCTTCATAGGCCTGGCCTTCTTAATCCTGCGAGTCGTAGTCGGAGATGGTCACCATGGCAACATGATAACGGACTACTTGTGTATTGTCCCTGGGGAATTAGACATATCAGAGCAGTCCGAATAGGCTAGGGAGGAGTCTCATCAGTCTGTGTCTCACAGAATATTAAGTTTTCCTGGGTGCAGTCCCCCAATTGTAGAAAGTGTTCTCTCTCTGACACTCAAATGACTTCTACCACGTGGACAAACCATAGGCCCCTCCACCCCACCCTTCAAGGCCTGAGCATCGAACCAGCCCAAGGACGTCGGAGCGTTGGAAGGTTCCCGGAATAACAGGATCTCTGAGGCAGATGAGATCTCAGGGGCAATGGGGTACAACCCACCTCCCATGTAGGATCTCCTCAACGCCCACCTTCATATATGCAGACTCTACGGTCACTGTAGAGTCCCTCATCTCTGTGGGGCAGCTATCGAGGGCTCCAGGACCCAGAGGCCACGACACTTCCCCGGATGCAGCCAGAGTCAGACACGGGCTTGGGGACCACAAAGAAATGCTCAGATGTTCCGATTTGAGGCACGGGGACCTGGCAATGGCTCCAAACATGCTGAGTTCTCTGGATCCTTGACCCCATCCAAAGTCAATTCACATGGCTCTTCTTGCAGATTTTATAAGAAAAATATAATGTATTTTCTCCAGGAAAATTCCAAGTCCAAGAATACGGTGTGTGTATGTGTGTGTATGTTTACACACACGAGGATGTGCCTGCAGGAGGGGGCTCTTTGGAAACCACCTGGCAAACACGAGTGACCGTGGCTTACTGCACACGTGCACGCAAGCCGTCTCCACTTTGCCACTTTCCATAGGAGCCAAAGAAAAGGGTCAGAAGTGATGAGCTCTGCAGTGTTCACTGTGCACTACTTGTTGGCTTCTGTCTGTTCCCTGACGGAAGAAGGTGAGCTCTGTGGCTCTCACGCTGGGCGTTCTCCCCCAGGAGCCTAAAACGGTGCCTGGCATGCAGCAAGCGCTCAGAGATGAGTGTGGACGACTACATCAGCAGCGCAGCGACTCTGCCAGGGGCCCTCTACTAGCCGTGCGTTCATTCCACAGCTTTGCCTGGGGGTCTCCTCCGGGCCGACGGGCCTGACCGCAAGCTAGCCACAAACCAGAGTTAGTCCTCTTCCTCCTCCCTGCCAGGGGCCCTTTCGGGCCTCCACGTTCCCCACACGAGAGGAGAATCCGCCCTTCCTAGTGGGCTGCACAGGCACTTGGCATGTTTTTGTTTTTGTTTTTTTTGAGAAAGAGAGACACATAGACAGACAGACAGACAGGAAGGGGAAGAGATGCTTCAACTCATACTTGCGGCATCTTAGTTGTTCATTGATTGCTTTCTCATATGTGCCTTGATTGGGGGGCTCCAGCTGAGCCAGTGACCCCTTACTCAAACCAGTGACCTTTGGGCTCAAGCCAGCGACCATGGGGTCGTGTCTATGATCCCATGCTTAAGCCAGTGACCCTGCGCTCAAGCTGGTGAGCCCGTGCTCATGCTGGTGACCTCGGGGTTTGAAACCTGGGTCCTCAGCATCCCAGGCTGATGCTCTATCCACTGCACCACTGCCTGGTCAGGCCAGACACTTGGCATCTTATCTGTCCTTTCAAACCCATTTTGGAACAAGGGAAGGAAATAGAGAGATTTGATTTATTCCTGACAATGTAGATTAATTCGGTCCTTCTGGGGCACACACACACTCACACACCAGCACATGTAAGATCTGGTGGAGGGAACGTGGTTCTAATTTCTCTATATGTATGTCTCCTTCTGTCTTTAGGGCTGGCAGGCAGGACCCCATCTGATTCACGCACACCTCCATCTCACCGCCTGTCTCTGTCCCCAAACACAGAGTCAGCTTAGACTGGCCCTCGGCCTTGTCCCCCAGAGGATAAATCTTTTTCATCCCACGTTGAGATCTGCAAAGGGGCCGCACCTCCAGCCGGGAACCAGGTGAGAGAGTCAAGAGGCATGCCTGTGGTCTCAGCCTTCTCCAGGGGAGGCCAGGCGAAGGGTCCCCGGAGGGGGAAGCCTCCTGCAGCTGGCTCGCTGGTGATTGGCACCTGGGTTGAATGGAGCTGGCTTCGGGGCCTGGGATCAGGCACACTGCCATCTCAACAGATGGGCACATGGGTCGATGGCCAAGAGATAATGCATGAGCAACAAATGTGTTTGTCCAGGGCCGCTTCCCAGGCCGGAGCATCAAAGCGGGCCGGCCCCGAGTCTCCACACCTGCACTTCTCTCCTGGCTAACGCTCTCCCGGGGGCAGAGGTCCCAGCCAGGGGAGGGGCCCGCACACCTGCCGTCTGATTTCTGCAGGTGGGAGCAGGAAGTGGCTCTAGGGAACACAGAGAAAGGACGCCCCCAGGGGGCCATAAAAGATGCCGCCCCCTTCTCTCATGGAAGGCCACAGAGGGAGTGAGCTCACACCCAAAGACGGTCCCCTGGGGTTTGGCGGCATTTCTCCCTCTTACAGCTGAGAAGCTGTGAAAATCTGTTTTATGACACTTAGAAGAAGAATGGAAAATGTGCAAAATGTTGACAATGGCCCTGGGATCTTCTCCCTGAAGATAGGGTCTATCATCTTCATGACATATAACTTATGAATGTCACGATTCGTGTCCAGAGGACACAGAGCCCACATGCAGACCCCGCCTTATTCAGTGCACCTGGCAGGTCCCACTCATGATTACAACACCCTTAGTATCTCCTCGTGAACTCAAGGTAGGGCTCCAGACCTGTTCTTTAAAAAAGAAATGATTGACTAGCTAGTATATGCACAGGGTGCCAAATACAAATAGATATGTTTGGAGAACCATGTCTCTCCCCCAGAACCACAGCTCCCAGTTCCCTGCCCCAGACAGGGACCCAGGTGTCCAGACTCACAATATCTTGGGAGACGACATTCCAGGCAACCACCTGATAAGCTTTGAGGGGACGCGACACTGGAGCTGGAACGGCTGTCTCATGTGGAAGCTAGTCTTCCGAGTTCAGAAAAGTCACCCAGCAGCGTGTCTCCAGCTCTGGTCTCGGTCACCCAGTGGTCATCTGGGACGGAGCAGACTTAGCTCCGTGGGGACAATGCGGGCCCATGGTAACCACGGTACATGGACGGGCACCTCTGTGTCCACAATGTCTGGGACAGAGCGGACTTAGCTCTGTGGGGACAATGCGGGCCCGTGATGACCACGGTACACGGACGGGCACCTCTGTGTCCACAATGTCCTGCATGTTCCTGAGTAACGTCCGGGCTGCACGAGGGTTGAAAGCCACTGAGCAGCGTCGGCCCCTCCGGACAGGCTCTGCCGACCAGACCTCCCCGCGGGTTACTGCAGGCCTGTTCTCAGAGAAGAGGGTCAGGTGCCAAGGAGGGACATTTCCGTGGGCTGTGAATGTTGACAAGGCCTTGAGGAAGCAAGGAGGGCAGAAGAGCACAGGAGTGGGCATCGGAAGACTCCGGGTCCTGCTCCCTGTTCTGACGCCTCCCAGAGGCGTGACCTTGAGAACTTCCCCCGTTTCCGGTGTGAAGTCGAGGGCTGTACTGTTGGAGAGAAGCAAAGAGTGGCTGCATCACACCCACGGCCTTAGTCAGTGCTTCTGGCTGTGACTGTCATCTTGAGCACTAACCTGTTTGGGACCCTGAGGGGAGGCACGTCAGCTCTCCTCGTCTTCGTGTCCCCAAAGTAAAGTGCTGATAATAATAACAGTGCTTACCTTATGGGGCAATTGCAAAAAAAAACTGAAATGGGCTCACGATACATTTGAACGACGTGGTATAATGCCTCACACATGGTAAGCACTCCATAAATGTTAGCTGTTATTGTTTTACGATGACTTTCAAAGGTGGCAGCAGATAGTAAAGGAAATAGAACCGAGGAGTTAACTACCTATTTTTATGCCAATACTCCGATGACGACTGGCTACTCCGTTATTTGAAACTTCTCAGTATGCCGTGGCTGCCGGCCACCGACTCCGAAGGCAGCCGTAGTAATTCTGCAGTTGCGTCACCGTGCGAGAGGAAGGAGCGTGCTGTCTTGGGCCCCACTCTCTGTCGTCCCCGGAGGGAAGCCTGGCTTGCCACAGGCAGTTCCATATTCCAGTAAATCCAAGAGGACCTCAAATGTAAGGCGCGACATTATTGGGTAGCGCTAAGAAAGAAAAGGATCCTGCTAATTAAACTCTGACCTGATGGGGATGGGGAGACACATCCCGACCCCGGCATGTTAAACTGTGGGAGAAAACCCAGCCTGTCTTAGATGCCGTGAAATACAGTAAATGTTTCCATAACAACGGCCCCCACACGGAGTTCTGTTCTTGAAGCAACCTCCTGGCCCCTATGAAGACCAACGCAGAAGTGCCCGTGCTGACCTTGAGCATGGTTCCTAGTCTGTCTAATCCCAAACGTACGGACCGGAGGGAGGACAGGGCTGGTGCCGGGACCAGTGGGTAGGAACCAACGTGTCTGTCACAAGGAACGCGGTGGCCATTGCTGGAGCTCAGAAAGTCATGTGGCCTATTGAACTTCACAACTCATATATGATGGCACCTCCTCCCACCGCCTCACAGCAACCCTGGAAGGCAGGCAGGCCGGCGAGGGAATTGAAGTTTAGGGCCATTTGATGCCTTGCCCAAGGTCCCGGGGACTTGAACGCCTTCTCCTAATGACGAGTCCAGATCTCGCCGCGCAACCGAGTGACTCGAATGCCTAATCCGAGCTAATTACAGAGCTTGCTAATTGCAGATTCTATAGTTAAAACAGAAGGGAATCAAAATGAATTCGGAAGGTGAACATTCTGAAAGATCCCAGAGAAGTATGAACAAGTGTTCTGCGTGCCCTTGAAGGCGTGGCCTAACATCTTGGCTCCTCCCATGAGAGGGCCCCCATTTTTTTTTTTTTATTCCAAAGACCTTTCCATGTAAATGAGCCACTGAGCCCGTGGGAGAAAAACTCTGGGCTCCTTCGGGGCTGTGTTTTGGAGCCGTCGGCTGTTTTCTCAAAGCTTGGGGAAGAGTAAGCAGTAATCAATAGTGAAATCTGCCTGCATCTCAGAGGCTCGATGAAGGTGCTTTTGAAGCACATCCCAGAGCTTGATTTTCTGTTACTTAGTGCCAAAAGTTATTACCTCAGCAGCAGGGCGATGTCTAATTTATGCCAAATTGTTAGCTGAAATCTATTAAAGTTTATTAGCACCATCTCGGAATACAGTAACATCTCACTGCTTCTGCTGCTGTTTAAATTGACCAGCTGGTTTAACTCTTATCAGCTTGGAGGCTGAGATAACTCGAGCCCACGGGAGGGAGCCCTCCACGGCCCGGGGCAAGCAGGAATGCAGATGAAGCGCGGGGTGTCTGGGGTGTCAGCCACCACCACGTCGCTACAGCCTCCATCCCTGTCGATGTGGCCATGACCCCCGTTATTTCATTACCAACGGGATGGGGAGCTGCTCCCAGGATTCAGAAAGCAGTTGTGATGGAGTGTCCAGCAGGGAAGGAGGCATTCCCGGAGCTGGGAGGCGGAAAGCCCACAGCAGTGGCTTGGAAAAACCTGGATTGTCTGAAAAGGGAAACTGATGTTTCAAGCTAGCAAATCGGTGATCTCTAGGGGCCGCTTCCGGTTGGATTGCGGGAGCACAAAAGATCTGACGCTATCAATACAGAAAGACGCTCTAACCATGGCCCATCCTACCTGTCCTCAGGGACGGGACCTCGGAGAAGTCAGACCATTCGTAGAGAAGCATTTAAGCAGAGGCTGAATGACCCCTCTGTGACGGTGCATGATGCTGGGGTGTTCGGGACTGCCAGGAGCACTGAGACCACTGGCCTTAAATGTCACCCAGCTCTGAAAGCTGCCCTCATTGCTTGGAAAAGGGGACCTAAGTGTCCTCAGTGCCAGCTTCCGCTTCTGTGAATGGGTTTTCGGTGCGGGTCCAGGTGGGGTCAGGCACACAGCAAACCCGTGATCAACACCAGCATCCCTGTCTGTACCATTTTGCAGCCGTCCGGCTAATTATGTTTCCATTTTGCTCTCGAGTTCGTCTAAGCTCCCTCCTGGTCATTATCCTTTTCAAGTCTGAAAAGAACCCAGAACAGTAAATGGAGCAGAAATTCGCAGCCCGGTGGCACACAGCAGGAAGTCCTTGACTTAGAGACGTAGAGAGACGCACACAGTGTCCCTCTGTCCATGCGGAACAAGGTAAGAAGTCCCGCCCCAGCGCCCTCTGCACCTGGCCAGGTGGTCACCCTGTCACAGAGTTCTGAGAGGGGGAGGTGCTTCAGGAAAGAAACAGGCACAACACACCCTGAGCCTCTTAGGGCCGGAACGGTGTCGTCTCCCGGACAGCAGACACACATTCTCAATCCCTTAGAAGCACCTAGCACAGCGCTGGGCACGTCAGGGGTGCTCCTCATGGGTTCCGAATAAACAAAGTCACATTCACCCCATGGGGACTCCGCCACGAAGGAGGAAAGAGGATCTACAGGAAGTCGTTGTTAGTTAAGTAAGAGGCCAGGTGGGAAGAGGTTAGAAACACTGAAGTTTCCTAAGTGCAGGACCGAGGTCAGGGAGCACTTGGAAAGGACGCTTTGTTCTGAATCACAGGCAGCCAGGCCAGGCCATCAGGGATGGGAAGAGAGGCGTCCGGGGCCCCAGGCTGTTTGTGCCCGGGGAGGGGACAGACCCCTAGGGCATCAGCCCCCACTCCACACACCCTCCACCCAGCTCTGGACACCAGGCCTCCAGCACCTGACTCTCCTGGAGACCCCTTGAACTTTTCAAGATGCCGGGTGTCCCTGGTACCTAGGACAAGGCCTGACTGCAGAACTGGCGTGTCTGTGTTAAGGGAAAGACATCAAACACAGCAGCGGTTCCTAGCTCCGTTTTACGGCTACGGCGAGTGAGGTCCAGGTAATGAGCCCAGTGGAAGTTTTCCATTCCTCCACAAATGTTAACTAAATAATTTAAAGTCTACCCCAGGGCAGCACTGTCCTAGGTGTGGGGAGATTCCACAATAAACAGGGCACACCGTGTGTCCGCCCTCCCAGTGGAGGAAGACAGCCCCGGAGAAGACAGGACACCCAGATCACGCCCTTGAAATAGTGGTGTCGTGAAGCTTCATCAAGGATGGAGCCATGTTTAGGGGAAACTTAATGGAGGTCGGTGATCAGAGGAGGCCTCGTTGGGGGCCTGGGGTTGAAGCTGAGATCTCAGGGGTCATGGGCAACCAGAGAGGGAGGGGCAGGCGGGCGGGCGGGCGGGAGCAGAGACCGTGCTTTGGGGAGAGGAGAAGCCCATGTGAATGCCTGGTTTAGGGAGGAGCTGGGGCAGCTTGAAGAACTGAACTGAAGACACTGGGGCTGGGTCCCGGGGCGGGCGAGGAGGTGGGGTCCCGGGGCGGGCGAGGGGGTGGGGTCCCGGGGCGGGCGAGGAGGTGGGGTCACGGGGCGGGCGAGGGGGTGGGGTCCCGGGGCGGGCGAGGGGGTGGGGTCCCGGGGCGGGCGAGGGGGTGGGGTCCCGGGGCGGGCGAGGGGGTGGGGTCCCGGGGCGGGCGAGGGGGTGGGGTCCCGGGGCGGGCGAGGAGGTGGGGTCCCGGGGCGGGCGAGGAGGTGGGGTCCCGGGGCGGGCGAGGAGGTGGGGGTGGGGTGGGGGGGGGGGTTCGCAGACAGCTCGGCAGGTGGTGGGTTCCACGGTGAGTCAGGTCGGAACTCCAGGGGAAGGGCAGCAAACACGGAAGTGACATGACTCGTCTAGGATGTGAGGAGCTCACCCTCTGCTGCTCGGTGAAGAGTGGGCGGGGGAGGGGCCCAAGCAGGGAAGCAGATTGACAGGTAAGGAGGCCATGCAGCCGCAACAAGAGATGACGGTGGCTTATCCTGGGGCCGGTCAGAGATGGAGAAACCCGGGAGTAGTCTTGGCCAGAGCGGGAGCTTGTTAGGGCCACAACCAGGACGACAGCCCTGGTCTCCTGGTTGTCCAACTGAGCCATTCCAATGGCCCAAGCTCCAAGAGCACAGGGGGCGATGACAATGACAGGCAGGCACATGGGAAGGTCATCCGGACAGTCTGTCCAGGACACGGCACTCAAACTAGAAAGTCCACAGACCCGGAGGGTCCACGCACATTATTCTCCCCCAAAAAAGAAATTTTTATGGTCCATGCAATTTTAATGAAAAGCAAAGAAAATC
Organism: Saccopteryx leptura; assembly: GCF_036850995.1. Lineage (NCBI taxonomy): Eukaryota > Metazoa > Chordata > Mammalia > Chiroptera > Emballonuridae > Saccopteryx > Saccopteryx leptura. The sequence goes on from NC_089511.1 coordinate 6,867,673, forward strand.
AATAAAGCGCATTGTGGATGACTTGGATGACAGCCCTCTGAGTTCAGCCACACTATTTCAGAGAGACCTTTGCATTCTTTATTGACCCTCATGCGGGCTCCAAGGGCTACTCCTCCTGTTCTACGCAGAAAGGGATAGAGAGGACCCAGTGCAGAAATTCACATGAGATGACAAATTCCTGCCAAGTGAATGAGAGAGAGGTGAGGGACAGGAATAGTGTTGGTGACGTGGGTCTCCTACACCAGGAGCATGTGCACCAAATCCCACCCTAGGACAGTCATGTTCAGAGAGGGTTTCATCTGAGCCAAGAACATGACCCATTGTATCTATTTAACAGCTCAGTCTGAGTTTTATTAGATCCGTAGTGACGTTTGCATTGAATTTCTACTTCGTTTTGATTTCAAAATTGACTAAACTAATAAGCATCAGGAATTTATATCTGATTTTACATTTATATATTAACATAACCATAAAAATAATTTATATCCTCATTGGGGTCTGTGAGGATTCTTTTTCTCTAAAAAGAGTCTATATATTACTGGAGTTTGAGAAATCTTTGTCTCAACCGAAAGAAAATTAAGCAATGGGGCTGCCCTAGACTAGACTACATAAAAAGTTTTTTTTTTTTTTCATGGTGGTATGAGAAAGCAGGAACATCAAGAAGAGAACTCATTTGTCCTTCCTGGTACAAATCCCAGAAGGTGCAATATCTACTGACAAGCTTAAGAGAATGAGCTTTCATGGTGTTAATTCATTATTGGACTTCCCCCATCACAGTGGGGTATCGGTTCTACCCCCTAATAAAACAAGTGACTCTTCTCACAATCCCTTAAGAAGTCAGGGGCCATGTTCTAGGAAAACGGCATGTCGTTAAACCTAAGCCTTGCGTTCAGTATGGAGAGCCACACAAGTTGTCGAGAGGCTAGTGGGAACAGAAACCATCAGACCTCCATCCCCCTTCCTCAGCCTCATGTGAAGTGGAAGTGTGGGTGAACTCATCCGCACCCTACCTTTCTTCTTCTCCTTCTTTGTGTTGCCTCCTCTCTAGCTGGCTTCTCCTAGAAGCAGCGTGCCTGTGTGTAATAAGTATAAGCCATGCACATCGTGTTAGGACCCTAAGTGTGTGTGGTCCATGGGAATGTTAGGTGTTGACGAAGGAGAGAAGGTCAACAACACTAGGTGTTCTTTTCTAGGCTGTACCCAAGACATTCAAGGGGAAGAGGAGGACCCAGGGACTCTGGGCTGGATATTTTTATAAAGAGACATGTAACTTTCCCCCTAGACTTGCCCCAATGGGAAGCACTCTTCCTGAGCTGGCTGACGAGGCCCACTGCACCTTAAAAACAAATGAAGGTCACTCATGGGAGGAACCAGACCAGAAAAATGAGGCTTAGAGAAAGAAAACGGGTGAGGAACAATGTCTTGACAGCATCTCTGTTCTCCCAGCTCCAGGATGGGGTAATTCAACCCAATTCGAAAGGGTAAAAGCCAGGTAGGTATGTTAGCTCAGGGAGGGGGCGGCTGCTAAAAGAGATGTCCTTTGCTTGACTCTGTGCATCACCACTGACCTCTGTCATCTCCCATCGGCAAGGCCCGCAGAGCGCATCCCTACCTCGTTGCCTTCTAGGTAGACATTCAACCAAGCTGTGCAGAAAGCACAGCCCGAGTGCGCGCGAGAAGCCGGCGGCCAGGCAAACCTGAGCGTCGCCGCGCCATGCAGATTGGTTCGGCTGCCCCCCGGCATTCCTGTCTCTTCAAGCCCCGGTGGTAAATGGCCTTCCTCAGGATTGCTATCAAACGTTCGTGTTAACAACACGAATTGACGATGCGTATTCCCACTCTGCACGGTGCTCCACGACTTGTTCACAGCGCCGCCCCGTGGTGACTGACGTTTATCCATTCTCATCACTGCGCTTGCCTGAGATATGCAGGTTAATGGGACCCGGACTGGAAGAAAAGATTCGTGCGCCGGGGGGTTGTTTGGGTGGGACGCATTGATGGCAAAGGCACCAGCACCCCCCCCCCCGGAAAAATCTGTGTCTCCCTGGTTGGGTGGTGGGGAGGGAGAAAGCTGCTGGAAGGGCCGAGTGTCCTCAGTGTCTCATGTCGAGACTTCATGAGATCAGTCCACAGAGGAAGCGGCAGTAACAGCACCAAAACAATGCTAACAGCCCCCATGGTAACCGCCATTTCTCCAGACCCTTCCCGTCTATTATTTTCACAGTCACCCTGTCAGGAAAATACAGTAGCAGGTCTAGGAGTATGGAATCTGAGGACTGATGACTGCTGTCGAACCGTGACTTGACCACTTACTAGCCAGCCGGTCTTGCGTTAGTCCACCTTTCTGTGCCTCCATTCCGCCGCTTTAAAACGGGCACAGGTGACGGGACTAAGAAGTACAAACTAGCAGTTACAGAAATGGCGCAGAGGCATGAATTACAGCATAGGAAATCCAGTCAGTAATACTGTAGTCACTAGGTATGGCACGAGACTTCCTGGGTGATCACTTCCTAAATTATCTAAATGTCTAATCACTATGTTGTACACCTGAAACTCATATAATATTGTCTGTCAACTGTAACTGGGAAAAACAACAACAACAACAAAGATCTAACTGTATAATCCTCGAAACCCACCAAAGATGAAATAAGGCAGGTACCCTTTCTGTGAGCTCAAGAGGAAAAAGCAATGATTTGGTGAACACAGAACACTGTCCCCTCCACTAGGTATAGTGACAATCTCTCATAGCAGTTGAGTGGGCACTTCAGTTGAGAACACAGATGTCCAACCTCTCGGCTTTTTGCCTAAGATCAAGTGAAATCGTGTATGTTCAAGTGACTGGGTGTTCCAGGCACATTATAGGCAGTTGACAAATGATATTGTGACTACATGCACGACTGGGAGTTAAGTTACTCAACAAATGATATTGTGACTATGGGCACCACTGGGAGTTAAGGTACTCAACCTCTGTGTGTGCCTCCGTTTCCCCATCTATAAAATAAAGGAAGGAATAGTATTTGTTTCAGAGGATGGCTGAGATCATTAAATGAGTTACTGTTGGTCAAGCACTTAGAATAGGACCTGCCACATACTGTGTGTTGTCCACATGTTTGTTAAATAATTAAGTGAAAGAAAATGGTCTTATTATTTTTTTTTTTGCTTAACCCCTTCACCTTTTTCACCCAGCCCTGCAAGCCCCTTCCCCTCTAAAAGCTGTCAGTCTGTTCTCTATGAGTCTGTTTCTATTTTGCTTGTTAATTTATTTTGTTCATTAGATTCCACATATGAGTGAAATCATATGGTCCTTGTCTCTCTCTGGCTGGCTTATTTCCCTTAACATAATGCTCTCCAGGTCCACCCTTGCTGGGGGGGAAAACCCCCCACAAAACTTCACAGACACAGATAACAGTGGTGATTATGAGAGGGAAAGGGGGTGGGGGAGGTGAGGAGAGGGGAGAGGGGGACACATGGTGATGGAGGGGACCTGACTTGGGGTGCTGAGCACACGATGCAATATACAGATGATTTATTACAGAATTGTACACCTGAAACCTATCTAACTTTATTAACCAATGTCACCACAATAAATTCAATGAAAAAGAAAAAAAGCATTTTATGACTTCAGAGAACTACACTAATCACGCATAACAGGCTCCCAGCTTGGGCTGGAACTCCTCACGGTCACTGATTCCCCCCCCCCCCCCGTCTCTCCTCACTTCTCCCTCGCATCTTAAGAAGCACCTCCTTCCTCCTTCTAAAAGAAATCTCACCAGAGTGACTTTTAAAGAAGGAAATCATGCAAATTTTATAGGTACAATGACTTCTCTGCAACCCCATTCCTTATCCACCTGCAACCATTAGGGTAATCACGGTGCCTTACTTGGGAAGGCTTCTGTAAGACTGAGATAATGGACATAAACGGGGGTCAGCAAACTTTCTGTAAACCGCCAGAGAGTAAGTACTTTAGGCTCTGTGGGTCACCTCATTGTGCCACCACTGTAAGCCCCACAGCAGCTGTAGATCAAGCGTAAGGGAATGGGCCTGGCTGGGAGCCAAAAAAACTTTACTTAGGGACATTGCAATTTGATTTTCATATACTTTTTATGAGTCATGAAATAGTCTTCTTTTTATTTTTTTTTCAACCATTTAAAAATGTCAAAACCATTCTGAGCTCAAGGGCTGGCTGTACAAAAGGAGGCGAGAGGGTGGATGTGGTCCACGGGCCCCCTTTTGCTGACCCCAACCATAAATATCGGGCACGATGCCTGGTGCAGAGTAAGGTGCCCGGGAGCTCTTCTTAACTCGTTTGTTGTTCCTGTGAGTGAGAGAGCGACAGGCAGGGGCTTCCCAGTCCCTACTGCTCTGCAGAGACCTGCAAGCCAGCCTTAGCCAGGGACTTGACCTTTCATTCTTGTCTTTTCAGCAGCTGGACCTGACTTCTAGGTCCAGTCTGGGAGGAGGGGGAGAAATGGGGGAGGAAGGGGAGGTGGGGGAAGCCGGGAGGAGGGAGAGGAATGGGGAAGAGGGGGAGGAAGAGGAGGAGGAATGGGGAAGAGGGGGAGGAATGGGGGAGGAGGGAGAGGAGGGAGAGGAGAGAGAGGAATGGGGCAAGAGGGGGAGGGACGGGGAGGAGGGGGAGGAAAGGGGAGGAGAGGGAGGTGGGAGAAATGGGGGAGGAGGGAGAGGGAGGAACGGGGAAGAGGGGGAGGAACCAGGGAGGAGGGGGAGGAATGGGGAGGAGGGGGAGGAACCAGGGAGGAGGGGGAGGAACAAGGAGGAGGGGAGGAAAGGGGAGGAGAAGGAGGTGGGAGAAGTGGGGGAGGAGGGAGAGGGAGGAACGGGGAGGAGGGGGAGGAACGGGAGAGGAGAGAGAGGAGGGGGAGGAACGAGGTGGAGGGGGAGGAATGGGGAGGAGGGGGAGGAACCAGGGAGGAGGGGGAGGAACGAGGAGGAGGGGGAGGAGGGGAGGAAAGAGGGAGGAGGGGAAGGAACGGGGAAGGAGGGAGAGGAGGGGGAGGAGGGTTGCCTGAAGTCCACGCCTTGGCTCAACAGCTTCCTAAACATCCTGACTGCTTGGGCCACAAACTGCCAACTTGAAAGGGGCTTTATAAATAACGAGCCCGTAAAGCAATTCAGAATCTGATTCTGCTGCAGAAGCATGATTTTAACAGATCTGTAGCTATTCCCAACCTTTTAACACTGTCTCCTGTGAGTCAAGAGATTTTGATCTTGTAACTAAATTGACTCTACCACAGGTCTGCCAGCCTCCTGGGTAGTTCTCTGAGCGCGGGGCTTCAGACCCAACCCCCCCTCCTCAAGAAAAGAAAGTAAAATCAAAAAAAGAAAGAATGCAACTCTCTTCTCTACCTTGTTATCTCCTATCTCATTTTCTCCAAATCAAAATATTGTTTTAAAACTGTATTATAATGAATGTCAGAATCAAATCCCTTTGTCCCTAAATGTAGTGTTCATTTGAGGGGGTGGGGCAGGAGACAGTTCTGTTTAATCCTCATGCTGATATTTAGCAAAGTGGCAGCAGGTTTGCGACAGGAATCTGCATCATGCCAGAGATATATTGTATTCCTGGGCCCGTCAACCAGTGCTTGGCGATCAGGCCGTTGTTTTGGGGGAGGGGGGGGGGTTTGTTTGTTTGTTTGTTTGTTTGTTTTAAGAGAGATTTTTGCAGAATCCAGCAAGGAATGGTTTCAAAATAAAGAGCTCAGAGAGTAGCTTGATCGGGCCGAAAGCAGCGAGCGGCTCTGGAAGCGCAGGCTTTTCTGGAGGGAGCGATCTTGTCTGCTTCCTACTGCACGAGGCCAGAACGCGAGGCCAGAACGCGCGTGCCGGGACCCCACCGGCGTGTGCCCGCCCACGGGAGCTGTGCTCCGCCCTGACCAACACTCCCTGGGGCTGGCTTTGGGGAGCTGGCACTGTGTCTCATCTGCTAGAATGGAGGACAGACTCTGCCCAGGAACGCATATGCTCTTTCGATTCCGGAGGGGGTGGGTACGAGAAAGAAGAAGGGAGGGGAGAGATGGAGGGGACAAGGACAGAGAGAAAAGCGATGGAAGAGGAGGAACTACGAGCAGTCCAGCCGCGGCTGGGACAAAGCAGGAGAAGGTGGGCGAGAAGTCATTGGTCCTTGAGCCTCACGGGTCGTGGCACCCTGAGAACCGCCTCCAGTAAGATCCGGAAAGAATAGATGTCAACCGCAGCCAACGTAGCCAAACGGGTGTATTTTCTTACAAAACCCCGACATCCCATAGCTCACAACAGAACAGGGGTGTGTGTGAGAGAAAGAACTGCTTTCTTTTCCTTTGCATCCACTAACCTTTTTTTTTTTTTTTTTCTTGCAGAAAAGAGGTTTTTCTCCCAGGAGGTCTGGGGGAGAAGCTCAGAGTTCTAGAACTTCATGAACGCTCCTCCCGGGTGAACGGACAGAACCGAGACCTGGCTGGCCGGCAGGGAGAAGCGCGAGAGGGTTCTGGAAAGACATCTCACCCTCCCCCCCCCCGCCGCCCCCCAGGGACATTTCACCTGGAGAGAATCCCTGGGTGGGAAATCCACACTCCGCACGTATTGCCACTTCTTCCCCACCTAGGAAAGGGGAGATTGAATCAAAGCAGAAAAGTGTGCAGGAGATGAAACTCAATTTATTAACCAGAACCTTCTGGTACCCAGCACTTTGCCCATCTAATGAACAATGCTTTCTCGTTGTTCTTAGTAAAGATCTCCAAGGTGCACAAGACTTTTGTTGTTGAAATAGAGCATCTTCCAAGTGTGAGGGTCAAAAGTGTGTCTCCCCTGAATGAGCAGATTATTTGGAGTTGAAAACAATTAAAACCCAACAAACTGAGGAAGAGTTTTTTAACCTCCCGTTTCCTGCCTAAAGAGATGCGGATGGAAAAATTCCCTCAGGGACACTTCACATAAGGGATCCCGTCTGATCTCGGAAGCTGAGCAGGGTGGGGCCTGGTTAGCACTCAGATGGGAGGACACCTTGGCACTTACGCATTACATGTGGCAGACCAGGAGGATCCAAGCAGAAATCTCTTCCTGCCAGACACCCCTCGGTCCCATTGTTTCTAGGTGGTCCTGCAAAAATCTCTTGACCAAAGTTTGCTCTTTCTCGTCTCTACCTGTGAATTGCCTACCTTTCTCTCCTTTGTCCAAAATGACATCGAGATGTCCCTTTGTCTCACAGCCTTTGTGTTTTCCATGCTTCTGTGACTTCCCCGTTGCACATGTGTTAACATCTGATTTTCCCGTTAAGCTGCTGTAGGTTGTTTGAATTATTCGACCAGACAGAAGAACTCCCGGGGTAAGGGAAAAGTGTCCCCAGCCCTGACACAAGCCATCAAACAAAAGAGAACTTGTGTTCAGAAGACTTTTTTGTATCATAATATGCAACATTTGTTGAGGGTTTATTATGTTACACGTATTTTCTCATTAAATCGTCACGTTATAACCCTGACAGGTAGGCCTTACAATTATTCCCGTTTGATACGAGTGAAAATTGAAATTTAAAGAGTAAAGTGACTTGCCCAGGGTTACAGCCAAGAATTGGAAGAACTAAGATTTTATCTCAGGCTGGTCTGTCTGACAGCAGTATTCTTGGGCTTAATCTTCCTGTTACACTAGTATCTTGTGCAAAGATATGTATTTGCAGGGGAATGAATATGAAGATAAATAAAACAAGGCTTCCCTAAGGGAGCTTAGAGTCACAGCTACTGTATGTAAATAATTCACGAATGAATAAAAAGGGAGGAATTGGAGGTAGTGTTACACATGAAGGCATCCCACCCCGGACTGCCACTTTATGTTGGGTTAGGCCAGTGGCCAGCAAACTGCGGCTCACGAGCCACAGGCGGCTCTTTGGCCCCTTGAGTGCGGCTCTTCCACAAAATACCATGAGCGAGCGCTACCTGGATAAGGAATGTACCTACCTATATAGTTTAAGTTTAAAAAATTTGGCTCTCAAAAGAAATTTCAATCATTGAAATGTTGATATTTGGCTCTGTTGATGAATGAGTTTTCCAACCACTGGGTTAGGCCACTTCATTGTCCTATCTACTGGTGTGTGTGTGTGTGTGTGTGTGTGTGTGTGTGTGTGTAAGTCTCAGGGAGACCATCCTGGGGGGGGGGGTGGATATATGTGAGCCAGGTTCTAATGGGCGAGCAGTTGGTGATATAGACAGGTGATGAGACGGAGGGTCTAGAAAGAGGAAACAAGATGTTCAGGGGTATGGAGTCCCCAAACACCATGCCTTGTTTCAGGAATGATGAGCAGTTCTAAATGCCTGGGATGGAAATGTCAAGATCCGGAATGGTCACAGCTGAGACCGGAGAAGGAGGCCAGACTCTGAAATGTCAGGGTTTGGGCTTCGTAGGACCTCTGTGAACCGGCCTTGTTGGAAGAATCACACATACGCATCTGTAAGGCAGGATGGTACTTGAAGCTGAAGAGATTGGATAAGCCCGGGAGAAAATCAAGTTATTGAGACCAAGCAAAACAGACTTGTATGCACGGTAGGCACATGCAGAAACAATCTTGATATGGTCCAAGTTTGAAGAAGATTAGGCTCATGTGACTGTGTTTTAGAAGGACGGCATCTAGAATCAGTAATGCCCTTTCTGTTCTTGGGTACTTCTGTTTCCCTAGCGCTCCCTGAATGGCCCCTTGTGACTCTCCCGCAGCACAGGCCCTTGGAAAGGGACACATAGTCTATTCTTTTCAGAGGTGCGGTGGAGGCAGGAAGAAGTGATCAGCCCAGCCTCCAAGCAGTCCTCCTCATTTTTAAGAAACGCCTTTCGACCCCAGAGATGGGATTTCTGACAGCTGTGCTTGTACTCTTTGACCCATCCTATACACAGTCTTGATGAGTGTGATGTTGTGATTTATAAGAAAAAAAATATGTATTTGGCCTTTCTCCAGTTTTGGGTACAGAGCTCCAAAAATTCTTGGAATTTTCTGTGATGAGAACAATAATGGTGCCTCTTGTTATGCCCCGCCCCCAACCCCCAGGAAGCGGAGAGGGGCTGGAGATTAAGTTCAATCACCAATGGCCAATAATTTAATCAAACAAACCCAAGGCCAATAATTTAATCAATCAAACCTGCGTAGGAAGAGCCGCGCCGGGAGAGGGCGTGGCAGTCCTTGGCCCCTCCCCACACCCTGTCCTGCCCGCCTCATCGCCTCTCCCGAATCTCCACCCTGGCCTCTTCCTTTCCGTGTGGCTGTCCCAGCCAAGGCGGGCTTCGAGGACCCGGCCCTCTCTTTGGGTTGGTGGAGAAATCAGACGGAGCAAGTCTCTTCTCTGATTCATATCCTTGTATAACGGGTCGCCGTTGAATCAAGGGAGCAGTTGAGTTGCCTTCTTCCAAGCTGAAGAGATTGGCCCACCTACCCTTGAGCTTGCCCAGCTGGAAGAACCCACTTCTGGAGTCAGCGTAGCAAAGGGGAGTCAAGATCAGCGACGCAGGCGATCACAGGCCGTGCTGGTCCCCGGCCGGCGCCAGCTGACCCACTTCTCTCCGCTCACCTGCTTCAGCCGCCGCCAGCCCAGGCCCAGCCCCCCGGCCGCAGGGAGGCGGCCCCTCTCACTGCCAGGAGACTGCTATCCAAACTGTCATCCCCTGATCAGAGAAGAAGGAGTTATGGCAAGTAACTGACAGCACCTGAGCGGCCTCTCATTTGGATTAAATCAAGATCTTTAAATATTTATACAGTTCTGGTATCGAAAATAGCCAGCCTCCGCCTTGCACGCGGGGCTGTTGAAATATGGGCTCGTACATTCTGAACTGAATACCCGTCTCAACAGTCATATATTTTGTTTGCGTGTGAGAGCGTGTAACGGTGTGTGTGAGTGTTGTGCATAGGTTGAAAAAACCTATTGCATTATGTTAAATATCCCAAGGGTTCCATATAGAACATGACTGGAATGAATATAGGACAAGAATAACTTTTTTTTTTTCCTATCTCATTAGATGGTCTGAGTTTTGAAATCTGCTCTAAAAGTGTGGTAAAGGGTACAGTGTTGTAGATTAATGCACTGAATACATTTCTACAGTTCTTGATGTGTTTCATAAAAGGTCCATTTCAAAAGTGTGCTGTATTATAGGTGAACACTCGCAGTAAATAATCTTGTTACAGAAACCTAAGCAATTTTTACAAGGCGTATTTCTGGCTGACTGAACAATTTATTCTCCAGATGTCACATTGTATTTTTCCAATATAAAATGAAACAGCTTTCTTTTTTTTTTTTTCCTTTTAAGGCTGACTGTGCTGCTTTGTCTGAGTCTAGAACAAAGGATCTCTCCTTAAGGAGGCTGATGGGGTGTTCAAGCCCAGCCCTTTACAGTGAACACCATACCTGGGACAAGCAGGCAGGGCCATTGCTGACTTGACTTTGGAGGAAGGACACTTGACCATCGGGCAGGACACTCTCCTGGGTCCTCTAGTCAGAGAACACCCCCCCAGCTTCTTGAGAAGGCAGAGAGAGAGCAGGAGAGGGACAGGGTGAGGAGCATGAACAGGCGAGCAGGAGAGGGACAGGGTGAGGAGCGTGGACAGAGCAGGAGAGGGACAGGGTGAGGAGCGTGAACAGGTGAGCAGGAGAGGGACAGGGTGAGGAGCGTGAACAGAGCAGGAGAGGGACAGGGTGAGGAGCGTGGACAGAGCAGGAGAGGGACAGGGTGAGGAGCGTGAACAGAGCAGGAGAGGGACAGGGTGAGGAGCGTGGACAGAGTAGGAGAGGGACAGGGTGAGGAGTGTGGACAGAGCAGGAGAGGGACAGGGTGAGGAGCGTGAACAGGCGAGCAGGAGAGGGACAGGGTGAGGGGCGTGAACAGAGCAGGAGAGGGACAGGGTGAGGAGCGTGGACAGGCGAGCAGGAGAGGGACAGGGTGAGGAGCGTGGACAGAGTAGGAGAGGGACAGGGTGAGGAGCGTGGACAGAGCAGGAGAGGGACAGGGTGAGGGGCGTGGACAGAGCAGGAGAGGCACAGGGTGACGAGTGTGGACAGAGCAGGAGAGGGACAGGGTGAGGAGCGTGGACAGAGCAGGAGAGGGACAGGGTGAGGAATGTGGGCAGGGGAGCAGGAGAGGGACAGGGTGAGGAGCGTGGACAGAGCAGGAGAGGGACAGGGTGAGGAGCGTGGACAGGGGAGCAGGAGAGGGACAGGGTGAGGAGTGTGGACAGGGGAGCAGGAGAGGGACAGGGTGAGGAGCGTGGACAGGGGAGTAGGAGAGGGACAGGGTGAGGAGCGGGGACAGGCGAGGGGAGCCCAGAGGACATGGCAGGGTTTGCAGAGGGACAGGACAGGAGAGAACACACTCCAAGGCTGTGCAGGAGACAAAGGGTAGAAAGGTAGGCGCCCGCAGGGCATGGGGACGTCGGGAGGACCCTGTGGAGTCCACTGCCACCAGAGGCAGCAGCGTCTGCTGAGACGTTCGCAGAACATGAAGCCCATGAGCTTCAGAAAAGAAGAGCTCTACGATCAAACAATTTGGAAAACAGGGAATTTTTATGCACCCCCTCCCCTTGGAGAGTCGCCTTAGCCTATTAAAAGCTCTGAGAAGTCTTGCTGGAAAGAAACCTGCTTAACTTCATTGAGTCCAAACTTATTTGAATGCCATTTCTTCTTCCCCCCTCCCCCCCCCCCACAAAGCCGCTGTGATCATGTGGTTTGGACGCATTCTCCTGAAGGTTTCTGGCACATTCACTGTACATTGTGTCTGGAAAAGCTGGTGGGTCTGTACTGTCCGCACCCTCGATATCACAGTGTGTGGAAACCAAAACACTCCATAAAGCTCTGTGGCTACACGGCGCTTACCCATGGCAAGTCCCTGGGACAGTTCTCTCCTAACATAGTATCTACTGCTGACAATGTGTATCAGTCAGCGTTAGCTAGGTATGGCTGCAGTAACAAACAATCCCCAACATGTCGCTGGCTTACAGAAGCTTATTTCTCACTCACTCCATAGGTTGCTGCAGCCGAACTGAGCCTATACCCTTCTGCTCCACGGGTCTTCCACAGTGTGAGGCCCAGGTCTCACGGCAGAAGGAAAAGAGCACTATGAATGAACCACGCAACGTCTTAAGGCTTCTTCCCAGAGTGTCATCCATCCCATTCTGTTGGTCAAAGCAGGTTACATGACCAAGCCTGAGGTCAAGGGGGCAAGAAGTACACTTCTCCCACAGGGAGGCCCGGCAAGTCACATGGCAGTGCATGGGGAAGGACAAACCTCTGCCAGGGAGGAGAGTGGATGGGTGAGGGCAGGAACGCAGCTACTGCACGGGGGTTAGAGGGCAAAGCCGCGGCCGCCTCACATGTCTTGTGAGGGCTCTTTCTGTGAGGTTGGGCCACCCTAATGAGAAAAAACAATAGTAACAGCCACCTCGTAGGGTTCGTATGAGGATTAAACAAGTCGAAACGCATCCAATCCTTAGCACACGCACATAGGAAGCACCCAGGAGAAGAGAGATTTCATTATCTCACCCAGCCTCTGGCCCAGCGCACTCCCGTCCACCTCTCGGACCCCTGCCACAAGGCCCTGCCGGCCTGCAGACGCTGCCCTGCAGAAGGGAGTCCGCCCCCTGCGTCACCGGCCCCTGGACGAGCCCACTCGCCACCCTTCCGAGGGGGCCCCAGCACCGCCCTCTGCAGCCCGGCTCTCTCGTTCGTTGGGCCTTTGGCTTGGTCGCCCCTCCTCCGCACCCTTTAGTCAATGCCATTAATCAAAATCCTATAGCAGAACACGCATGCATAAGTCCGACACATTTATTGCTATGGCAACAATTCAGGCACTTGTCCCCGTGTCAAGCTATATCAGTGGAGATAAATTCTATTGTTTTCACAGTGACAGTTTTCTCTGTGTTGGACTTAATCCATGGAGAAATATAGCCTTTCTCCTTATTTAAGAGAGGGAGAGAGAGAGCTTGCAAGGAAGAGAAAGTGACCTCTGGGTTTCCCAGCCCGTGCAGTCCGAACTGAAACCAATCTCCCGGCCCTTTCTTTGGGATGACGGAAGACAATGATCTGCAGCAGTGTCACCCTGATCAATCGATCGGCGGTAACCCGATAACTAGATGCTCCTCTTCGGGGCCTGCAGTTCTGGGAGGCCCCCCCACCCTGTGCACCCCGAAGAAGTACCGAGTCCTGCTCTGCTCCGGCCTTCCCTGCCACAGCCTGCGCCCGGCCCGGCTCTCTGAGGACAAGCGCACGGGGTGCACTCCGCCTGAGGCCTCAGCGAACAGTGTGGGCACACAGAAGCGGGCTGGCTCATAGAGAACGTTCCCCTGCCCGCCCCCGGGGAATAGCATCTCTCACCCAGAGAAACTGGCCTTCTAGGGGCACACAGAGGTGGGCTGGCTCATAGAGAACGTTCCCCTGCCCGCCCCCAGGGAATAGCATCTCTCACCCAGAGAAACTGGCCTTCCAGGGGCACACAGAAGCGGGCTGGCTCATAGAGAATGGTCCCCTACCCGCCCCCGGGGAATAGCATCTCTCACCCAGAGAAACTGGCCTTCTAGGGGTACACAGAAGCGGGCTGGCTCATAGAGAACGTTCCCCTGCCTGCTCCCGATGAATACCATCTCTCACCCAGAGAAACTGGCCTTCTGGGTCCTGGAGATGAGTGACTGGTCCCCTCCCACGTCCCCTCCGGCATCGAGGCCTGGAAGCCGGGCGGTGCTTCTGTGCGACGTGCACTGGGGTACACTGTGCTCGTCGCTACACTTCAGCGAGGAGTCAGCTTGCTTTTTACCAACCCCTGGCTGCTTGTCTATGCTGACTCTGTTTCCCATTCCCCCTGAGCCAGTCACCGGTCCATTCCTAAAAGTAAAATTCAATCTGCATCCAGACGCCTTTCCGAGCTCTAGTGTGTGCCCAGCATTCACTCGGCTGGACGCCAAGCAGAAAGAGGAGAGAGAGCCACTGTCCTCACGCTGCTGGTAGTCCAGCGGGATACTTGAACACAGCGTCCTTTATTCTCAGCCACCAAGGATTAAAGCGCCCACTGTGTGCCGGGAGCTTTCCACCACACCTGGGGGCCAGTTCCTGCTAGCTGCCATAACAAATTACCACCCACTTAGCGGCTTCGAGCAACCCAAGTGCATTCTCTTGCAGTTTTGGAGATCAGAAATCTGAAATGGGTCTCCATGGGGTGTCACCCAGCTGCAGTGACACCTGGTGTCACTGGATGCTCAAGGGAGGAATCTGTTTCCTGTCCTTTTCCAGTTTCTAGTGGCCGCCTAGATTCCTGGGCTCGTGAGTTCCTCCTCCGTCTCCAAAGCCAGCGACGTGGTCTGGGAATGTCTCCCAGCACCATGTCTCTGGTTCCCTCAGCTGCCCACTTCCACTTTTAAAGTCCTTTGCAGTGACACTGGGCCCACCCAGGCAATCCAGGGTAACCTCCTTATTTCCAAGTCAGCTGATCGGTATTCTTAATAATTCTACCTCCAGGTGCTGAATTGCTGCCCGTCACTGAGTAACATTACATAGTCACAGGTTTCAGGGGTGGGGATGTGGACATGTTGAGGGGGAAGTATTATTCTGTTACCCCAACCTGTAAAGGAAAAAATTTCTTTTTAAGGTAGGTATTATTATCCTCATTTTACGCATAACAAAGTGCCGGGCCAGAGAATGAAGGCAACTTACCTCCAGCCGTACAACTAAGCCCATGGTGCTGCTAGAAATGGAACACAGGACTCTGAACGCCCACGTTCTCTCCTACCTGGACCACAGTCCTTCTTTCATTTGTTTACTTAATAAATCGCAATTATTCAGCACCTAAGATGTGAAACACCATTTTGGGGTAGGTTTGAAAAAACAAGAAGGGAAGAAAAGCAAGGCAGTGCCCCTAACAGGATGGCATGTCACAAAGAGTTGTACTGTCCCTCCTCACCCTGGCCGGATAGCTCAGTTGGTTAGAGCATCATCCTGAAGCACAGAGGAGGCTGGTTTGATTCAATCCCCGGGGTCAGGACACATATAGGAACAGCTTGATGTTCCTGTCTCTCTATCATCTCTTTCTTCCTGCCTCTCTGCCTCTCTCTCTCTCTCAAAAAAAAAGGGGGGGCTGAGGTAATCCAGGAAGGCTTCCAGGAGGTGGTAGTGTTGGGCTGCATTCAAACAAGACAGAAATAGCTCCATTCCTTCTTGACTTTTGGGTAAGTATAAAAAGGGTGTCCTTGGCCCTGGCCAGTTGGCTCAGCGGTGGAGCGTCGGCCTGGCATGCGGAGGACCCGGGTTTGATTCCCGGCCAGGGCACATAGGAGAAGCGCCCATTTGCTTCTCCACCCCCCCTTCCTCTCTGTCTCTCTCTTCCCCTCCCGCAGCCAAGGCTCCATTGGAGCAAGGATGACCCGGGCGCTGGGGATGGCTCCTTGGCCTCTGCCCCAGGTGCTAGAGTGGCTCTGGTCACGGCAGAGCGATGCCCTGGAGGGGCAGAGCATCACCCCCTGGTGGGCAGAGCGTCGCCCCCTGGTGGGCGTGCCGGGTGGATCCTGGTCGGGCGCATGCGGGAGTCTGTCTGACTGTCTCTCCCCGTTTCCAGCTTCAGAAAAAGAAAGAGAAAGAAAAGAAAAGAAAAGAAAAGAAAGGGAAGGGAAGGGAAGGGAAGGGAAGGGAAGGGAAGGGAAGGGAAGGGAAGGGAAGGGAAGGGAAGGGAAGGGAAGGGAAGGGAAGGGAAGGGAAGGGAAGGGAAGGGAAGGGAAGGGAAGGGAAGGAAAGAAAGGTGTCCCCAAACTCTTGCCCTCAATGCCTTGAGGAGTCCATCCCAGGGTAGGAAGGTTTGTCTCTTTCCAAATCTAGAGTTCAAAGTTTATGTTGGACTTCCATGGAGGCCTCAGCAGTTCAAGCTGAGTGATGAGAAGGCTGGGGCTACACTAGTCACCAGGCCAGATTTAGAGAGACCACTGTGGTTGGAGGGATGAAGATGCGGGGTTCATGGATGACTCCGAGGGTTAATTTGTTCTTTGACACTCTTGCTAGTAGTCTCAGCATCTCTAGTTAGAGACAGAGGTCGGGATCTCATTGTGGCACTGAAAAAACACAGCTAATAAAATCTTCCTGAAGACCAGGAGACCCCTATATCTTGAGGAGGAAGGAGGCCACAGAACGTAAGAGAATCTCAGAAAAAGACTGGCAGGGAACAAAGAGGATTTTGAAGTGGAGGTTGAGGTGGGTTTTTGTTGCCCCCAGAGCACCAAGCAAAAGTCTTCGCTGTCAGGCAGTTTCCAGAGTTCAGCTGATCATGGTCCACACTTTCAAGGTTTGAGCCCAAATCCCTGCACTACGTACAATGTACACTTTTCTCCACTATATCTGATCAACTCTCTGTTTTATTTGCTTATTTTCTAACTGACTTATTTTTAGCTCATTTGATTTCAAAGGGAAATGTACATCGCTAATGTAACTGAGAAATGAGTGGCACTTATCACAGAGAGAAGGTCAACACAATGAATACACTGGATATAAAACAATGTGATTACATGCTAGGCAAGTTGTGACATCTGCTTAAGGTTTTATGCCTGAAATCTGGTTGCTGTTGAGAGGGAATTTATTGAGTTGTGGAGTTACTTAAGAAAAAGCTGCTCCAAATAGAAGTTTTCTCCATGGGTTAATTAAAAAGAATTAAAAGCAAATAGATAAAGAAGAAACTCTGTCATCATGCGATTCAATGTTGCCTCTGCGTGGGACACTTATCCTCCCCAAAGCAAATAAACCCTAATGAAACAGTTATATGATTTACCTAACAGAGAATTTAAAATAACCATGATGCAGATGTTCACAGAGGTCAGAAGAACAATGCATGAACAAAGTGAGAATTTCTACAAGGAGAAAGAAAAGAGAAAAAACACAGAGAGAGCCAACAGAAATCAGGGGACTGGAGAATGCAATAACTAACCTGGAAAAGCCACTAGAGGGGTTCGATACCAGGTGTGAAGCTTGGTGCACACAGTCACAAGCTCAACCAAGACGTGGGCCCAGCCCTTCCAACCCTAAACCCTGTGCTTGAACCACTCAGGATGAATGGCCCTCTTTACCCCGCCGTGAAATGACTTAGCATTCATCAGAACTACACCTCCAGCTTTCATAATGGGTTTACTGTGGACTCCGTGCCCAAGACCCACGCGATCGTAGCAAGAAACCGCGGTGGTAAACCTGCCTTTACTCTATTTCTAGCCTACCTTTTAACCACCCTATTGCATTGGCTTACATTTTATAGAGTTTCTATAACATTTTCAAATGTTTTTATCTGTATCTATTGTAGTACATCTACTCATTTATATACCTTTTAAATTGTCAAAAATGTTTCTGGTCATAAGCCACATATTTTCAACTCACTTCCATGAAATTAGAAAATTACTCTTGAGGCAATTTGGCATCAGATAATCTCTTTTCCCTGGCAAGTTTATGTTGTTGTTTTTCTTCCTCCCTTTCTTTCTTTCTTTCTTTCTTTCTTTCTTTCTTTCTTTCTTTCTTTCCTTTCTTTCTTTCTTTCTTTCTTTCTTTCTTTCTTTCTTTCTTTCTTTCCTTCTTTTTTCATTCCTTTAACTGTCATTTTGAAATACGCCTTTATTTTTCTTTTTGTAAAATTCTTTTTTGTGGAAATGAGACGGTGTTCGCGTAACAGCTGAAATCTTTGTTTTAAAATGCTTGGGGTTGTTGTAAACAAACAAACAAAAAAACAACTTTCCTCTCCGGAGGAAAAAAATTAACTTGTGAAAGGCGCCCAAACAGAGAGCTGAACTGGGGAGCGAAGGGGAAGAAAACGAGGGAGTTGGCTTTACCATCAGGTATGACAGGCACGGGGCAGTCTTTTCCGTCCCAATGTGAGCACTAACCTCGCTGTTTTGCTGAAGAAAGCGAGAAGACGCCACCACGCCCTCCATACAGGCGTAGAGTGAAAAGAGCATTTTCTCAGGAGTCAAAAGAGCTAAATGCAAGCTCCGACTTTCCTTCATCCTCCAATTTCCCAGGTGTGAAAAAAGGGAGAGCGACACCTTCCCAGTCTCACTGGGGACTTTCAGATCACAAACCAGTTGTGGGGGTTAAAGGGCTGCTGGCAAAACGTGATCAGTTCTTCCTGCTGGAATCACGCATGCTCAGATGAGGTAAATCCAGCCCGGGTCTCAACTCCAGGGTCAAGCGGAGCCACTGGAGGGGCTGCCTAGGCCCCTCTCCTCTCCTCTCCTCTTCTCCGGGCGGGAAGGCCTCACTATGCTCCAAAATTCTCACTTGCCTTGGATGGTACAGAGTGCCGCTGGGAAGCCACTGTCCTGGGAAGATTTATCCTGTATTTCCCAACCTCCATGGAAGTTCCATGGGACCACACGATGGAGTGCTAGCCAACCACTGCGGGCACCAAACTTCCCAGCGGGCGTTGGGACCGCTCTAGTGAATCATGCAGGTTAGTTATTGAATTCTTCAGCTCCCTGATTTCTGTTGGTCAGATTTGTGGGGTTTTTTTTTTTTTATCTTTTCTCTCTCGCTATTGAAATTCTCACTTTGCTCAGGCGCTGTTCTTCCGGCCTCTGTGCACCTCTGCACGACAGTGATTTTAAAGTCTCTGTCAGGTAAATCATAGAACGCTGTTTCATTAGGGTTTCCCGGCTTTGGGGAGGTTAAGTGTCCCACGCAGCTGCAACATTGAATCACACGGTGACAGAGTTTCTTCTTTATCCATTTGCTTTTCATTCTTGTAATTAACCCTGGTCCCTGTTCATTCCTGTTCAAACTCAGGGCTCAAAACAACCCTGCAAGCTCCTGTTATCCTTGTAACAAATTCCCTCTGCTTAGAGAAGAGTCCGTTTCTGTCGCCTGTCATCAAGGATCCCCAGCATACTAACCCTTCTGGAAAAACAAACACTGAAAAGAACATTTAAAAGAGCCTCCGTTCCAATAGATACTCTGGAAAGACAGGTTTGGGTAAACACTACCGAACGCAAATAGAGATCTCTTAAAATATAAATATGCTTTCCCTAGCTGTCTCCTTGAGTTTTACAGGGCTATGAGGCGGGGGAGCTCGAAAAGAATTAATAGAGTAATTTTCCATGAGCAGCAATAAATATAAAGACACTGTAGTCAAGTCAGAGAGACTATGATTGATTTATTACATGATAGTTTCTTATAAGTGATCCATTGCCTTTTTAAAAATCGTTCAGTTATTTTTCTTAAAAAAAAAAAAATCTTTGTGAAGACAGTTTCCAACATCGTTATAAGGGGTTCTTGACAGCTCTTCATTTTTAATGGTACCATAATAAACAGGCTCCATGATGGTTCTACTTCGTGGGAGGCTGGTTTGGAAGCCAATGACAAGGGGTCCGGGCTTACGCGGCAGCCTTACACAGAGACCCAGCCTGAAGATCATTTGCGCGGCGTCATTGAAAAACTCCGGTTTTGCAGCGGGATACCGATGGTACCCTCAAAGGGGCTAGCATAACCACACAGGGCTCTAAACTGTGTTTTCTCTTTTAAATCTGAAAGATGAGGAGAAACAACCAAAGTATCGGATTGTCCTTAAACATCAGACAGGAAGAAGAGGTACTTACATGCAATTCAAATTGGAAGGGAAAGATTGTGCCTCGGGCCAACCGAAGGGAAAACGCTGGTTTTCTAATTTGTTGCAAATGGAGATGAGCTCTCAGCTGGGTTGGCCAGGGTCCCCGAGTGACTGGGCAGCAGGATGATTTGGCGGTGGGAGCCGCCGAGCTGCGCTGGGGGCCCGGGATGCCCCCCTCTCTTCTGCTCACCACACCCACCAGGGGGAGAGTACAAAAAAAAAAAAAAATACAGTCTGTGCCTCCAGGGTATAGAAAATGCCCGTTGTGCTCTAGAAATAAATGTATAATGCAAGTGCTTACACCCCGATTCAATTCCACAAACACTTACTGCGCACTAATTTGGTCCCTGGTACCTTGCCAAACCTTGTTGGAATATAAAGATGATGAATAAGGCATATTTGCCTGACTCGTCAGGACTGGAGGGAAATGGAAACAAGACAGGTAATCAACATGCCAGCAGGCTTCGAGGAGGCGTCCACTGCTTGTACCTGCCCAGCATCCCCTCTTCTTGGGACCTGAGCACCTTAATTTTTTTTTTTTTTATGTGAATTGTCCTGCTCAGGTGAAGTTGGCTCCGCCCCTCCTCACTTCATGCCCCGCCTCCAGGGATGCGCGCCTGAGTCTGAAGGATCAGAGCACCCCACCCTCTTTTTTTTTTTTTTTTTTTGTATTTTTCTGAAGCTGGAAACCGGGAGAGACAGTCAGACAGACTCCCGCATGCGCCCGACCGGGATCCACCCGGCACGCCCACCATGGGGCGATGCTCTGCCCACCAGGGGGCGATGCTCTGCCCCTCCGGGGTGTCGCTTTGCCGCGACCAGAGCCACTCTAGCGCCTGGGGCAGAGGCCACAGAGCCATCCCCAGCGCCCGGGCCATCTTTGCTCCAATGGAGCCTTGGCTGCGGGAGGGGAAGAGAGAGACAGAGAGGAAGGAGAGGGGGAGGGGTGGAGAAGCAAATGGGCGCTTCTCCTATGTGCCCTGGCCGGGAATCGAACCCGGGTCCCCCGCACGCCAGGCCGACGCTCTACCGCTGAGCCAACCGGCCAGGGCCCACCCTCTTGATCCTGGCGCTCCGTGCAGGCATGAGCATTTGACCCAAGCCAGGCTGGGGAGACTCAGCTCTGGATCATTGCATTGGCTGGAACCATTGAGAAAGAGGTGCTGAGTTTTCAGCCAATGGCTACAAGCCTGGAGTTGATGGTAGTCATGTTGTCCCTGCGTGAAAAGCAACTGCTGGAGAATAGAGCCAGAGGGGAGCAGAGTCGTTGAGGGACGGATAGAGACAGTCACCTGATGGCATCAGCATCCATCCGTGCCTGAAGCCTGTGTACCCTTGAGATTTCAGAGACTGTGAGCCACTTGCCCCTGTCAAGAGTCCTGATTGTTCCTGGTGCGGGCGGCATCCCGTGGGAAGGATCAGGCCAGACCTCCAGGAGTCAAGGGTGGCTAGGGAGCAGGTAGCATGGGAACTGGTTGAAGGACAACCTATGAAACTCCACGTGCCTTTTATGTCCTCGATCCTGTCGTGAGCCAGGTGGACATGGTGGTTCTTTAAAAGTGCTTTGCCTTGGTTTGTGTCACATGACCCTGTGTGCTGGTCACCTGTCCCATTTGCTCTTAGATTGCCCCTGCCCTGTTCCTTTCTGTATCCCCCGGGACTGACTCCTGCCAGTTACGGTGCCCAGGCTTCCTCAGCAACGTGCTTCTGGTAAGAATCTATCTCATGAGAAGCCCCAACAGTAGACAGAAGAGTGAGAGGAGAGAAGAAGATCAAGAGTTTATAACTCTCCTCCTTTGGAGTCTGTCTTTGGAGCAGCTCAAGCCCTGGTTCCTGCCTGACGTCCCCACCGTGGCTCCAGCTCCTGTGAGGTGGCCCTTGCTCCTGGGCACCGGGAACACCTCCTGCTCTCTGTGTCCCTCCAATCCTGTGCGCAGAAGTGGCTTCCCGCCGTGGCTAACTCCGGGTGGCCTCACCATCCTCATTGGCCCTCAGAGCTCCTCCGGCATTCTTCGAACCATTTCTCCACCTTAATTGCCCCTATTGAATTATCAGGCGTGGATTCTGTTCCCATCATCTACCATCGGGTAACAAATCACCCCTCAGCTCCAGTGCCTTTGAACAACAACATTTGAAAAAACATCTCTCTCAGGCCCTGGCCGGTTGGCTCAGCGGTAGAGCGTCGGCCTGGCGTGCGGGGGACCCGGGTTCGATTCCCGGCCAGGGCACATAGGAGAAACGCCCATTTGCTTCTCCACCCCCCCCCCTTCCTCTCTGTCTCTCTCTTCCCCTCCCGCAGCCAAGGCTCCATTGGAGCAAAGATGGCCCGGGCGCTGGGGATGGCTCCTTGGCCTCTGCCCCAGGCGCTAGAGTGGCTCTGGTCGTAGCAGAGCGATGCCCCGGAGGGGCAGAGCATCGCCCCCTGGTGGGCAGAGCGTCGCCCCCTGATGGGCGTGCTGGGTGGATCCCGGTTGGGTGCATGCGGGAGTCTGTCTGACTGTCTCTCCCCATTTCCAGCTTCAGAAAAATACAAAAAATAAAAATACAAAAAATAAAAATAAAAATAAATAAAATAAAAAACATCTCTCTCCTGGCTTCTGTGGGTTGGAATGAGGGCAATGAAAAAGTAAGATAACCTATGATAAAAGAAGGCAACCTCAAATTAAACGCGAGATAACATTATTAAATTCTAGCAAGATCTTGCCGAGCGCTGAAGGCTCTTAGCCTAAGCCCTCACCTCTCTTTGTTGAAATAAAAAATTAACAAGTCTTCGGTGTTCAAGACAAGCACCAAACTGAGATCATCAAAAGGACTGGAAGGGAATTTCTTTCCCATGATGGAGATCAGTGGTGATGTTTAAAAAAAAAAAAATGTAGCCTGTGCCACATAGAGGGATCTCTCCTGCTGCCTAAGCATTAGCTTGGGTACCCCAGAGGTACAGATCCCAGAGTTGGGGGAGCACTTTGGGTTAGGACAGCATTGCTTACAGAGAGAAGGATCCCGATGTCGCTAGTGAAGGTGGAAAGGGCTTTATTTTAAGAAAGCAGAGCCGGTCCCTCTGTACACCCCGTTCCGCAGCAGAGCTGCTCTGCTCCGCCCTCAAGCAGCCCCTGACAACAGCCCAGGACTCTCCCCGTCACATCTAGATGGCCTGCGACAGGGGTCCCCAAACTTTTTACACAGGGGGCCAGTTCACTGTCCCTCAGACCGTTGGAGGGCCGGACTATAAAAAAAAACTATGAACAAATCCCTATGCACACTGCACATATCTTATTTTAAAGTAAAAAAACAAAACGGGAACAAATACAATATTTAAAATAAAGAACAAGTAAATTTAAATCAACCAACTGACCAGTATTTCAATGGGAACTAGGCTCCTCTCACTGACCACCAATGAAAGAGTGCCCCTTCCGGAAGCGCGGCTGGGGCCGGATAAATGGCCTCAGGGGGCCGAATGCGGCCCGCGGACCGTAGTTTGGGGATCCCTGGCCTGCAAGGTCCAACCACACGTTCTAGAGACCGGGTCATTGAATTCCAAAGGCGGGGAGAGAAAGCCCTACTGGTCCAGGCCAGGGGAGGAATCCAGCTCTGACTGGCCAGCCATGATCAGGTGGGCGTGTGACCCCGGGGGTGCGCAGCTGGAAGGGACTGAACCAAAGCCCTGGAAGGAGTCTCTGGTGGCCTCCACGCCACGGTGGACATTAGAAAATTAGCTCTGTCCCCGTGTACTCTGCAAATCCACTGGCAAGACGGGAGAGAGCCGGAGGCAAAGCAGTTGCTGTGGGCTCTGCAGTGCGACGCCCGTAGCTTCCGTCCCTGCCCGGATGCCACCACTTGTGCCCTCTAATCAGTTACTGACGGAGTCACACTTCTGCACACGGTTGCTCCCTTCTGGGCAGAACATAACCAATAGGAACGCAACTGCTTTCATCGACGACTATTCAAAACTTAGATTTAAGTGAATTTCTTTTGCCCACTTGTTTTCTTTCCCTCTACATCCAGGTGTCCTTATAGTCTTGGGTTCTTACATTCCCGGGAGCAGAAAGTAGCAATGACTTGCTCAGGCTGTGTCCTGTTTTGACTTGTCAGGCTCTTCGGCGTTAGACTCTCAGCCTGCAGGGAAGCGATCGGAGTGCTGTTAGCTAACCCTTCTTCTCTCTGTTCTTAACGATAACAAGGATGTCCAAACAGCTAACGTGACAATCCCTTTCTCTTAACCCCGAAATTCCGATTTGTGTTTGTCTGACGGTTACACCATGTTGTCCTTTCTAAAACGGTGGCAACCTGTTGTCATATCTTTGTTTCTTCTCCGTGATTCGTCGGGACATTGATCCCCAGAACACAACCCTACCACCAGCCATTCAAGAACCTAGACCAGAGGCCGCAAACAGGGTTCCCTGAACGTAGCAGCTCCGATCAGCGGCGGAGGCTCCATGGAGAGCCGTGTTGGAAAGATCGTTAAGGTCGCGTTTCGCTCGAGGCAGGAAGAGTGCTAGGATCCACTGATAATGTCTGTCACAGGTAGAGAAAGGGAACGTGATGTCATCCATATACATAAATTTGCCATCTTGGATCAGGACATGTCAGCACTGGTCCAAATGTATCTCCTTTGGAGTATGTGAAGAACATTCCATTTTAAAGATCTCTCTAGGTCCTCACTGCACCTCAGTGAGGTCGGTAAGGGTGAAACTGTTTGGACCATTTGATAGATGAGAACACTGAGGCTCTGAGATTAGCTGGAAACAAACAAACAAAGGTGGGAACAGAATTCCTGTGCCTTTGACTCTTGCAACCACAGAACCAGCCGACGAGATACTGTGTGGTTTTGCAGAGACAACAGACCACCACCAGGCCGTGCAGTACAGCGAACACAAAGCAGGGAACTTTGATCTCCAGCGGAACCTGTGACTACAGTCTCCCCTTCAAAACATACAGAACTAAAGGACCGGGACAGAGCGGGAACTTGAACGTCAGAACTCTTTCCGAAGGGAAGGGCCCATTGTCCAGGAAGATCCAGTGCTGATGCCCTTTACCATAAATATCCAAGCTCCAAGGTCCCCCAGTTCGAACTGGTCCCAGCAGCCTTTCCACCTACCTGCCCCCCTACACCCTTAATAAAAACCCTCCACCTAGTCCAGCCAGCAAGATGGACGTGAAGGGCCATTAGGTCCCCAACCTCCTAGGTTGGCTCCTGCTCGTTGTTCTATTTTCCTGACTCCAAACTCTGACACTGTGCGTTTTGGCCTTTCAAAGCACCAGGCACACAGACCGGTCCCGTATTAACTCCTCTGGAGAAAGAAGACCACAGAGATGTGAGGAAAGGCCCAGCGCTGGGGATCCCACCACATCCTCTCATTCCTTTCTGTCCCACGGTGATCTCGTCAATTCTTTGAGCATTTAAGTAATCGGATTAAACAGTAAGAATTATGAAAGGGGCCCTGGCCGGTTGGCTCAGTGGTAGAGCATCGGCCTGGCGTGAAGTCCGGGTTCGATTCCCGGCCAGGGCACACAGGAGAAGCGCTCATCTGCTTCTCTAACCCCCCCTCTCCTTCCTCTCTGTCTCTCTCTTCCCCTCCCGCAGCCAAGGCTCCATTGGAGCAAAGATGGCCCGGGCGCTGGGGATGGCTCCTTGGCCTCTGCCCCAGGCGCTAGAGTGGCTCTGGTCGCAACAGAGTGACGCCCCGGAGGGGCAGAGCATCCTCCCTGGTGGGCAGAGCGTAGCCCCTGGTGGGCGTGCCGGGTGGATCCTGGTCGGGCGCATGCGGGAGTCTGTCTGACTGTCTCTCCCCATTTCCAGCTTCGGAAAAATACAAAAAAAAAAAAAAAAAAAGAATTATGAAAGGTATGCTAGTTGCTCTACCTTCTCACTCACACACACAGTCTTCTTGCTGTACCCCTTCTCACTCACACGCATGCTTGCAACCTGATTGAGAAATATTCTCTGGGCCCCACCTCGTGTGAGTTGGAGATATGGGTCACCCCCTCGTTACCTTTTATTCCACAGTGACTTACCCGGAGCTGCGCAGCTGTGGCGTTAGGCTAGTGCTCACTGAACGTCAGCACTATCGCCCCTGTCGCAAGCAACCTTGTGAAGGGGGCTGGTCCCCAGGGGGGACCCACCTTCGTTCCCAAGATCAACGGGGACAGCGTCAGACCAACTCCGTCCATCTACACCAGGTTTGCTCAGCACTCTCTGCGCCATCCCTCCCGGAGGGATCGATGATCTAAGGGGGTCACGGAGGAGGGAGGGCCTGTGTGGGTGGTCTCGCCCCGTACTGGGTCATAAGAGTCAGATGAAAGCGGTGGATTCTGTCTTTTGAAGACTTTTTCTGCTGTAGATGACAGGTGCCCAGAGGAGTCAGTTTAGGCCAGAAGGGCCACGTACTGCCTCAGATAGCTAAACTGAGACGGGGCCCAGGTGAACCTGGACCCAGGGACAGCCACACCAGTGGGGGGCGGTCGGCAGGCACTCACGCTCTCTCTCCGGCTCTCACCCTCACCTCTGCCCTTTCCCGACTGGCGACCTGACTCCCTCTCGGTGCACATGGGCTTCGGCCACACGGCAGAGAACAGGGCTGAGTCCTCACACCATCACCCGGAGATGGAGACGAAGACCGAGGCGAGCTCCCTCTTCCCAGGTGGAAGCTCTCGGGGAGGGACTCCGACCAACCGGCACAGCCCAGGCCAGGCACGCACCTCTCGGGTCAGTCACCCGAGCAGGATGGGGATGACAGGCTTACCTCTGCCCCACCCCCATTGCTGGATGTGTAGTCAAGCAGGGTAGTGACTTCCCTGAGGATTGTTGCAAGCGAGGCAGCCAGCCCCAAGTCTACCCGTGAGGATCCTTGTCTTCAAAATTGCGCATACACACATACCATCGTTTCCATCCAATTTCAGAGGGTTGTTAGACTCCCTGAAAGGCCCATTCTAGGCTCCTGGCCTAACCGTGTCTGCACAAACAAATGGACTTGTTAGTGGAAGCATTGCAAATGGCTGATAACTTGCAGGGACTGATGTCACCCCAGTAGCCCCTCAAATCCCATCAAGCTCCCTTCCCCTGACTTGCCCCCTGTTCGGTCTGCCCGGGGTTTCCATACCACACCCTCTCTTCCCTTCCCCTTCCTGTCACTCTCTGCTCCAGCCTCAGCTAGGATGCGGGGAGGCCACTCCTGCGCAAGGACCCCTAGAAGGAACACCATGATACCAAACAACTTAGAGCATCACCACTGAGTTGGAAATTGTAGAGCTCTAGAGATAGAGCTGTGGTCCCAGAAAAGGGAGTAATGGGTTCTTTAAAAAAAAAAAAAAAGAAAGAAAGAAAGTCTGACCAGGCGGTGGCGCAGTGGACAGAGTGTCGGACCGGGACACGGAGGACCCAGGTTCGAAACCCTGAGGTCGGTGGCTTGAATGTGGGCTCATTTTGTTTGAGTAAGGCTCAACAGTTTGAGCTCAAGGACGCTGACTTGAGCAAGAAGTCACTCCATCTGCTGTAGCTCCCTAGTCAAGGCAAGTATAAGAAAGCAATCAATGAACAACTAAGGTGCCACAACAAAGAATTGATGCTTCTCATCTCTCTCCCTTCCTGCCTGTCTGTCCCTATCCATCCCTCTCTCTGTCTCTGCCACACACACGCACACACACACAAATTTTTGAGAAAAAAATTTCTCAACATTTCCTAAACGGTTATTTGAAAACTGCCCTAGAGCAAACTGGAAGTCACTACCATGCCCAGGCGCCCACCTGTTAGACCAGGAGGAGTGGGAATCCACGCTGCCTTCTTTATACTGACTCCTTTACACACCATGGACGGCAAGAAGGACCCTCCCCCACTCTGCCCGGCCACAGGCTGCAATGGTAACATTTACTGCAGATTTTATTACAAAAGCCACAAAATGAAATTCTAATCAATAATAGTTTGCAGGATGGTGAAGAAAAAGAGAGAGAAAGGATTGAATACATTCATAGGTAAAAGATGTTATTATCTCAGTTCAGTAACTATGAAAGAGAAAGAGATGAAAAAATCTGGGTTTTATATTAAAAACCGGCACAGCTGTAGAGTTACATAATAAAGTATTGCCTGTATCCATGGAAATGGAGAGTAATTGATGCACCACAAGTTATTTTTATAAACCCAAACAAAAAAATTCAATCAGAAACGTCTTCCCCCGTTTGGGGGGCATTGTATATTTTGTATCTGTACATAATGCACACACATTTGGAGTGTGAATGCACTCATTATTGATCAGCCGTGTTGAATAGGACATGCTGCTTTCCCTGAATATTCAAGATTAGAATCCCGTGGCCTGGCTCCCACTCCTTCTTGAAAGACTTCCTCTGAATAAAATTGTGTGCAGTGCTTTAAAATTGAGGCGGTCTCAATCTGGGGGGATAAAGAAGCCCCTGCTTCTGGTTTCAGAGGGGTCAGAGGGGGCAAGGTTGGAAGATGGGAACTGTGTCTACTGCCTGCACTTGACCTCGCCCATAACACCATCATCTTCTCTCCCATTCTCCCCCCCCCTTGCCACACACACACACACACACACACACACACACGCATACAATGCTAGACACAGAGCAGGTCTTCCAAAATGCCAGGATGCACAGCACACTGTCATTTCCCGATTTGTTCAGCAGTAAGAATCACGTAAAACACCTGCTAGAAATACAGATCTCAGGGCTCCGTCCCAAACCCCTCTCTCTGTTGGATTCTTCAGGGGAGTGATCTGGAAATTTTTAAAATCTGTGCTCCTCTCCAAAGTAAGTGTTGTCATGAGGCACACTGGAGAGGAGAGGCGGGGCCGGCTGCAGAGTCCTGTGACAGGTGCATCGAACAGGGCTCTGCCCCGAGAAGGCCCTCATTCTTTGTTTACCGCTCTGCTGTCTCCCTCTTAAAATTCTGAATAATTTTTAAACAAAGGGCCCTGCACTTTCATTTTGCACTGTGTCCTACAAATTACATAGATGGCCCTGCAAAAATATAAGGGTTAAGGGCATAAACTTAGCAAACAGATAGACTTGGATAAAAATCCCAACTACAACATTTAACTGGTTAGGAGATCTTTAGTGAGTCCTTCACACTCTCTGAGCATCTATAAAATGGGGAAAATCTTGATATTGATCTGATAGGCTGCTATGAAGACTAAATGATGCAATGTTTAATACATGCTCACTGCTCTAAGAGAAGTGAAGCCTCAGTTAGTGGACACCACTAATAATACTTGAGTTGAGCTGAGTTGACTGAATTGTGTTGAGTTGAATTGAGCTAAATTGAGTTGAGTTGAATTGTTGAGTTGAATTGTGTTGAGTTGAGTTGAGTTGTTGAGTTGAATTTTGTTGAGTTGAGTTGAGTTGAATTGTGTTGAGCTGAGCTGAGTTGAGTTGAGTTGAGTTGAGCCGAATTGAATTGTGTTGAGCTGAGTTGAGTTGAGTTGAGCTAAGTGAAATAAGGACCTGCAGGAGGAAACGGCTACTTAGCCAGTTCTGTGGCAGGATACTAATTAAATCCTGACCTTTCTGGTGTTGAATCAATGTCCAAATTGCCTTAAAGCAACCGTGCAATGGATCAAGTTTAGATTCCACCGCAGTGTTTAACTCCAGCTTTGTATCAGCCTCATTTAGGATATAATGGATGGCTGACTGTGCCAGGGGAAAATGCTGAAGAAAAAGCACTTTGCCACTCCACTCTCACTTCTAGATCCACTAACCACAGCTGAACTTGAGTTGGTTTGGGGCAGGGTGATGGGACAGGGACAGTGAGTGGGGTTCCTACAAATGTCTCAGATCTGCCCACATCTTTTCAATTCCAATCACCTCTCTTTCTGTATCACCAGCATCTCTCACCCAGGCTATTACCTTAGGCTTGCTTCTGCCACAATTTTGTGAAATTTTAAAAACAGCTGTATTGATATATGGTTCACATACCACAAAATTCACTATTTGAAAGTAAAATTCAGTGGTTTTTAATATATCCACAGAGTTGTTCAATCGTTGCTCTATCTCATTCCAGAACATTCTTATCACCCCAAAAAGAAACCCTGTACTCATTAGCAATCACTCCCCCTTCCAATCTCCCTCCCACCAGCACCTGGCAACCGCTAATCTACTTCCTGTCTGTACGGATTTGCCTGTAGCTGCACATGTCATATAAATGGAACTACACAACATGTAGTCTTTGTGCCTGGCATCTTTCACTGGTATAATGGTCACTCAAGCTGTAGAATGTACCGGTACTTCTTTCCTGTTCATTGCAAATCATATTCCACCACAGAGATATACCACAACTTGTTTTCCATTCACCAGTTGATAAACATTTAAGTTTTTTCTACTTCCTGGCTACCTTAAATAAGGCTGCTACGAGTACCATGTGCAAGTTTTTATATGGGCACATGCTTTCATTTCTCTTGGTTAGATAACTAGGAGCAGAATTGTGGGGTGATTTTATAACTGCATTTAAAATTATTTGAAGGACTGTCAACTATTTTGCACTGCAGCTGCACTATTTTATAATCCCACCAGCAAAATGGGTGAGGGTTCCACTTCTCCACATCTTTATCAATGCTTATTATTGTCTGACTTTTTCATTTCAGGGTGCCTCGTGGGAGTCAAGAGGGATCTTGTGGTTTTGGTTTGCATTTTCTTCATGATGAATGATATTGATCAATAATCTTTTCATAGGCTTCTTGGCCATTTTTATATCTTCCGTGAGGAAATGTGTACTCACAATCTTTACTCATGTTTTAGATTGGGCACTATTTGTTAAAGACTATTCTTTACTCATTGAATAATCTTTACAACTGAATGGAAAATCAATTGGCTAAAATATAAGGGTTTATTTTTGGACTCTGAATTCTATTCACATTGATCTGTGTTTATCCATATGCTACTCCTATAGTGTTCTGATTATTGACATTTTGTAATAAGTTTTGAAATTGGTAAGCGTGACTCCTCCAATTTTCTTCTTTTTCAAAGTAGTTTTGGCTATCTGGGGTTCCTTGCATTTCCATATGAATTTTAGGATCAACTTGCCAATTTCTGCGGGCAAGGCAGTTAGAATATTGATAGGAACTACATTAAACCTGTAGCTGTCTTTACAGAGTATTGTCGCATTAGCAATGATAAGTCTTCCAATCCATAAATATGGTTTGACTTTCCATTAGTTTAATTCCTTTTAATAATAGTTTACAGTTTCCAATGTACAAATACTCTTGTTGTTCCTGTTTAATTTATTCTTAAGTATTTTATTCTTTTGCTACTATTAAAAATGAAATTGTTTTCTTAATTTCATTTTCCTATCGCTCATGGCTATTATATAGAAATACAACGTCTTTTGTATCTTAATCTCTGTGTCCTGAAACCTTCCTGAACTTGCCGATTAGTTCTAATACTTTTTCTTTCTGTGGAATCTTTAAGATTTTTGTATGCATGATCATGTTGTCTGCAAATAGAGATGGCTTTACCTTTTTTCATGCCTCTGTGGAGGTCTTTTATATCTTCATCTTGCCTAATTGTTTTGGCTAGAACCAGTGCAATGCTCAATAGAAGTGGCAAGAGCAGACACCTCAGTCTCAATCATAAAGCATTACTTTGGGATATTCTTGACATTGTTATTACCCAAAAATAGAGGCTCCCAAACTTTAGCTGAGCAAACATTTCCTGGGTGCTGGATTACATGTAGTATGTTGGAAAACCAGAAGGCAGAGAAACAAAACAAAATTAAAACACCCTTAAATTTGCAAAGTTTGTCCATTTCTATGGAGTAAATATTCCCACGATCACCAATCTCAGCTGCTGTGGCTTTTACAATTGGCTTGCGAAACCCCTGCAGCCCGCATAAACCAGTACAGGTCAGTTCCAGCCCCTAGTACGTACATCACCGCGCCTGTTGCTCGGAAAGATACAAGCTTCCCTTCCTGATCTCAGGGATCCTACAGAAGATCGTGGAGACGCAGATGAACTCACTTCGATCGATGGCTTTGGTTTTGTTATTTCCAAAAGAAAAATCTTCATCAGCCTTGGTATTTATTATTAGTTAGACCCCATCAAGGTAAATACAAGGAGTTTCCTAAAGGTTTCTCAAAGATTGATAGACTGCCACTTTGTAGTAATGTCACTACAATGTCTTTTCTATTATGCATGTTCTACTTTATCACATTTCCAAGACCCACACTCTAATAGCGTTCTTGGGAAAATTTGTTTTCAACATGAAGGCATTTGTGGTTAGGCACAACTATTTTTTTTAAGACATTCAAAAATCATTTAGCAAAAGAAAAAAAACAGTTCCCTGTCCAACAGAAATTCTTTTGATGGAACAAGATAAAATTCCCCCATTTGCTCTCAGATTTTCTATTATATACAAACAAATCACAAATCACAGGGGACGGGAGCAGTACACAGCGATGAAAACATCTTGCAGGAACACATGCTGATGTTACGCATGGCACGTACTGAAAACACTCCCCTACTCCTTAGCCGGACTTGTAACGGGATCTCTGTGGTAATACGCTTCACTCGGCAGTGAGGCTAGGAAGGACCCCTTACCAGAACAGATTTCTGTCCTACTTAACGGGGGCAGTCTTGGAGATTCAAATTGGTTTTGCAGGCAAATTTTAGGAGAAGACCAAGACCAAACATACGAAGGAGAAGAGGCTTCCTTCAACATAAAGTTTCAGTAAGAGGGAGCCGTGCTCCGATCACACACCCTCCATGGAGCCAAAGAGCTGCCCAGCTAACGCTAGGGAGCACCATGCTTTCATGAGACTCACTTGGCAATTTGGCCACTACGTTTTTCCTCTTTCAAATGGTGCTCAGTGTTCCTGCCGTGGCCACCGTATTTTTGCTCTCTATCCAAGCTACAGCCTCTCTTTCCCACGGGGACGGGAGTCTGTGGGAAGCCTCCAATCCTGGGACTAGAAGAGGTCATTCATTTGCTCTCACGCAGCCTGCTTATAGATGCTGACCTGCAGGCGTTCACTTCTCTTGTTCCCTCGTGCTTCTATAACTTCCGTCTGTCTGCCTCTGAGAAATTCCCCAATACCCTGTCGTCTCTGGCTGGGAAAGTGGACAAGCCCACGGGGCTTTGGTGCCACATAGATATGTATGGCTTCAAGCCCCTCCGCCCACCACCTCCCCTCTGTCTACTGCATCCCACTAGCCGAGTAACCTTGGACAACTGACTCCGCCTTCTGAAATCTTCCCATCTCGGAAGCAAGTCCGCGGTAACCCTTAACCGATCTTGTTTCTAATGAAACAGTTCAAATGCATTTGTGAAGGTCTGGGTAATCTCCCCGCCCAGTGGGAATCTCTCCCACGTCTTGTCTTCCAATAACTTCAATTAGGTACGTGCTTCACGGTCCGCCTTAAATTGGAGCCTACGTGAGGTGGCCTCCATTCATCATTTTCCTATTCATCCATCACCGTCGCCTTTGAGTGCCTAACAATGCCTAACGGAGGGCCTCGCACGCCGGAACCTCCGTAGAGACAGGCAGCGTGCCCGCCTTGCTCCGGGCCTCCGCGTCTCAGCACCGCGCTAACAGAAACTAGACGTGCGAGAAATACTTGTTGGATGAAGAATGGGCACATAAGTAATGGCTTAATTACTATGTTTTGTGAGAAATGATGTATATGAATCAATGGTGGCCCACTGCAAATTCTTAAAAATCCTTGTTCACCATTGTATACCTGGTGTTCAGTATGTGCCTGCTCAGTTAAGGATTAGTGAGCGAATTGATCAATAAATCAAATGATCGATCTGGTAGTTTAGCGTCTCCTCTTGTTCCATGGAAGGCAACATTAATAACAATTTGCTGTTAGAACCAATAGAAAAGATTATTACACCAAAACAGATGAGTGTAAATCATCTAAATCAGTGATTCCCAACCAGGGCAATTTTGCCCCCCAGGGGATAGCTGGCAATGTATGAAGACATACTTGCTTGTCACAATTGGGGGCATTGCTAGGGCATCTCATGGGTGGGTCCCAGGGAGGCTGACAGACACCCTACAGTGCACAGGACGGCCTACAACAAAGAACTATCCCGCCTTAAATGTCAAGAGTACAACAGTTGAGACACGATGGTGTAAAAGCGGTCAGCTATGGAGAGATGGCTATTTCACAGAGACATTAAAACAAGGGTCAAAGCTACTGAGATTCTCTATAGAATATCCTGCCTCACCTATGGGATCCAAGGACTTCAGGATTAAAAGGAACACTATTTTTTTTTTAGATTTTATTTATTAATTTTAGAGAGAGGAGTCAGAGAGAGAAAGAGAGAGAGAGAGAGAGAGAGAAGGGAGGGAGGAGCAGAAAGCATCAACTCCCATATATGCCTTGACCAGGGAAGCCTGGGGTTTTGAACCAGCAACCTCAGAAAAGGAACACTATTGATCAGCATGTCCAGACACTTCACTTTTCTCTGGGGAAACTTGCAAGTCCAACAAGGGATGTGAATGCTCAGGGTCGCATGGCTGGTCCATGGCCAAACCAGGACCAAAAGCCCACTCCCACCTCCCCGGCCGTGGCCTTCCCCATTCTCTCTTCAGAGTGTCAGCCACTGGACCTCCCTGTAAGTGCCACCTGCACATTCAGCCCCCACCCAGAGACTGCAGCCCGTCCGAGACCTGGAGTCGAGCTCCGCCTCCCGGGCCAACACCATTCACCACCTGCCCGGGTGATGCTCGCTCCACCCATGACCCTCCCGCACTGCTCCAGGTAATCGTTTTCTGTTGACATGAACTTTTTCTCTTAAATAAAAGTTTAATGAGGAAATCTTTTTATCATCACTATGAGTAAAAGCCGGTATCAGATGAAAAGGGACCCAAACGCTGGCACAGGACAAACAAAACTGCGGTTCCCTCGGGCTGGCTGGATCCCCACGCGCCTCCAGTCCCTGCGGCGGAGTCTCTGTGAAGAAGGGAGAGTCGCACGTGTAGGAGGTGTTAAGGACACTCTGGCTCAAAAACGGAGAAGTACTCCTTCATGGCACAAAAAGCCAATTAGAAAAGAGTTGAACAAGAAACGCATTTCTCACCACGTCCTTCAGGGTACCGATTACCATGCCCGTGCACCGTGTACAATCATCTTGCATTTCCTCGGCTGTGTATTAATTTTTGGAAATATTGGATTAGAGGAATAAGAGTGAGCACATCACTACATCACTTCCACCCTCTTTTTTTTTTCCTTCTTATTTTTCTGAAGTGAGAAGTGGGGAAGCAATCAGACTCCCACATGTGCCCGACCGGGATCCACCCGGCATGCCCACCAGGGGGCGATGCTCTGTCCATCTGGGGCATTGCTCTATTGCAACCGGAGCCATTCTAGTGCCTGAGGCAGAGGCCATAGAACCATCCTCAGCACTCTAGCCAACTTTGCTTCAATGGAGCCTTGACTGCAGAGGGGGAAGACAGAGATAGAGAGAGAGAAAGGGGGGGGGGTGGAGAAGCAGATGGGAGCTTCTCCTGTGTACCCTGGCTAGGAATCGAACTGGGGACTTCCACACACCGGGCCATTGCTCTACTGCTGAGCCAACCGGCCAGGGCTACTTCCACCCTCTTTGACATGAGCTCTACCTTTTGTCTCCCAGAATGAGGAGAGCAAGCGTCCCAAGTTCTGTGTTCCCATGCCAAACGCAGTTAGGGAGGAAAATCAAAGACAGGCTAAATGAGGTATCATTCACTACATTGCAAGTTCACAGGATACATTTGAGGTGGTTGATAGGGTATATAGCAGGAGAATTCTAGGACGAGCCCCCTTCCCCCTACCCTTGCGTAAGCTCCTCCCCTTTGTGTGTGGGTGGCACCTATGATCATGGTTGTATCACACTTGGGTTTGTTACATTATATCACAAAAGGAAAATTATCCTGGGTGGACCCGACCTAATCTGTGAGTGCTGTCAAATCAGTTTAGTTCTGCCAGTTGCAGGGAAGGAAGTCAGAGAGCTGTGGTCCAGCCAAGATGGAGGAAGCAACCGTCTGTGCTGGGACCCGCCTATGGGGCCATGTGGCAAGGAACGATGGCCGAACTGGACGCTGAGGGCAGCCCCCAGCAGACAATGAGCGGGAAACCAGGGCCTCAGTCCTACTTCCACAAGGAAATGAATTCAGCCAACAGCCAGTGAGCTTGCCAGAGGAGCCCGGGCCCGACCTCTGACTGACAGAAACTGTGAGGTCATCACTTTTGTTGTTTTAAGCTGCTAAGTCGGTGGGACTTTGTTACAAGAGAAAACTAATAATATAAAGGGATACGGAGATGAATACGGTAGACTCCCTGGTACCAGGGAGCTTATACTCTAGTCCTGGAAATAAGATATAAATACAGGTAATTTTAATATTAATCAGGGTGTATGAGTTCGTGTCTGGAGAAAGATACAAGCAAAGTGAAGAAAGAAATATGGCTGAGGAAAATCCGAGAAGGCTTCATGGAGGAGGTGACATTTGCACAGGCCGAGAACTTCAGAGAGAACTTCAGCAAGCGGAGAGCTGGGCCCAGTGCAATGGGATGGGATTGACCAGTAGACACTCAGCTTTAGACACAGAGCCAAGTAGTGTACAGACTCTAGGTGCAATTGTTCAGTTTCGGTCCTGACTCCATCACACCAGCTGAATGACCTTGAACAAGGGGATTGAACTCCCCAATCCTTAATGTCCCTATCTGGGAAAGAGGAGTAATAATAACCAACCATGTCCATCTCTGGTGTCAAAGCCACAAAACGGCAAGCCTCCTTCCCTGCGGGTGCGGGCTCCAACCCGCCTCCGCCCACGTGGACTCGCAACTGCTGGGAAGGAACGCCTACAGCGACGCCGCCTCTGATGTATGTAAGACTCAGGGCAGAACTGCAAATAGAAGCCCACAGACCATATGTCGAGATATTTACAAGTTACAAATCAAGCAAAAAGCTGCTAAATAAAAAGAAGTTCTATCCGCCCACTCTGGCAACTACATAATGACATAACTCTTTGGGGGAAAAAATATTTTAATGGTTTTTTTAAAAGATTGGCTTCTGCTGCCTTGCCTCCATTTGGGACATTTCCGAAGGGCGGCCCAGCTCCAGGGCTCCCCATAGGACGGGCTGAGGCCTCGGCTGTAACTTCAGAGGATCAGCTTCTGCCCTGGCCCACTGCGGCCCTTCCGCTTCTGAGGAGAACGTCTGCTGAGAACACGCCCCCGGGAGCCATCTGCATGCGCGTCTGTTCCCAGTCCAAGATGACCCACCACCCACTCACACGTGGTCAGGTAGGGACATAGGCTCTCCCACCTGTGGAACTGCTCCCTGCAAGGGACCCTTCTAACCTGCACCTCTAGCACCCGGGCCCGCCTCCCTGGCACACGCTGGGGCACGCCTGATGGCTTCAACGCCAGGGGCCGTGGCTACCGAGGGAAACTGGTGTTGCCTCTTTCGCAAAGCAAAGCCGACACACACACACACACACACACACACACACACACACACACACACACCGGCACTGTGCCACACGCGCGCACGCTCCCTTTCGGGCGATCAGCTCTGTGTGCCGATGGCATTCAGCATTTAAAACCGCATTTAACTATGTGCACAGAGAGAGTCCACGTGTCACTTGTTGGCCAGGTTTGTCTGGGACTTTATTATCATACCTATCGCTGTAGCCTATCATTCCTCGGCAGATTGGACAAGTTTCAAGGTTAATAAAAATGCTCTGGCAAATTGTTGTTTGGAAAGTGATTGAAGGAAATGTCCCGCTCGAAGCATATGTTTGACCTCTTGGGGGAAGAAAAGGAAGAAAACGGTCCCGGAAGCCCCGCGCCGTTTGAGATCCTTTGACGGCTCTACAGCCTTCCGCGCGTGTTGAGGGCTCTAAGTACCACAAAGCCTGGCATTTCCTCCCCAAGTCCTCCTCCCTTCGCTTGGACGCGTCACTTTAGGCGATAATGATCATGACCAGGAAGGAATAGGAAGGCGCGTTTATTTTTAAGTCAGGCCCGGCGCTGGGCTCCCCGTGCGCGGTCTGGTCTCGTTCAGCGCTCCAGCAGCCCTGAGAGGTCGCGCTCCGTTCACCTCCGCCGTACAGAAGAGGGGACTGAGGTTTAGAGAAATGAAGTCACTCGTCCAAAGCCACAAAGCAAGTGGTGGAACCTGGATGAACCCTCAGGTCTGTCCCTCTTTAAACTACCAAATGCCGCTCGTGTTCGGCCACCGCTAAAGGACACGAGCGTGGGCCGTGCCCGGACTGCCTGTGCTGTTTCCGGGCTGACCTCCAGCTGCCTGTCCCTCCGTCCCGGTGTGCCTGCGGCTGGCCTTCCCCAGCTTGACTGGGGTACAACGGACAAATAAAAACATTATAGACTTAAGGTGTACAACATGATGATTTGAGAAACATACACATTGTGAAATGATTACCACAATGGAGCTAATTAACACTCATCATCTCACATACAGTGCATGTGTGTGTGCGCACGCATATGTGTAGACAACTCTTTCTTTAAAATTATTTTTCTTTATTAATTTTTAGAGAGGAGAGAGAGTGAGAGAGAGAGAGAAAGAGAGAAGGGGGAGGGAGGAGCAGGAAGCATCAACTCCCATATGTGCCTTGACCCGGCAAGCCTAGGGTTTTGAACCGGCGACCTCAGCATTCCAGGTCGACGCTTTATCCACTGCGCCACCACAGGTCAGGCTACACAACTCTTAAGATCTATTCTCTTAGCAAAATTCAAGTATGCAATTACAGTGCTCTTAACCAGTCACCATGCTGTACATTAGAGCCTCAGAACTTATACTGTGATTCATCAAAGGTACAAAAGTGTGGACCCTTTGATCAACATCTCTCCAGTTCCCTCTCCCCCCAGACTCTGCCCGCCACCCTTCCACTCTCTGCATCTATGAGCTTGACTTTTTCAGGTTCTGCATTCGAGTGACATCATGCAGTATCTGTCTCACTGGGTCTGATGCATGTCACTCAGCACGATGCCCTGCAGGTCCTTCAGGATCCTTAGAAGGCGGCACTGCCTGGGCAGAGGGAGCCAGGAGTCCGAGCGAGTTATAACCCCAGAAGATGCTCTCCACCAGTGATTCCTGAGTATTGCTGTGCTCATGTCCCAGCACCCGGCCCCTTGGGTGGGATGATTCTGAGACTTCCGGGACTAAGCTCCAGCCATCCACCGTGGTAGCTGAGCTATTTAATAACGCACCTTTTATTGACCGCCTTCCCTTTCCTGTATCTCCTCCACTACCCCGCTGCTGTCCTCGGCACCTCCCAAATGAACTATTTGCATATAGTTAGCTATTTTTGGAATCACTTGGGAGTAATCTCAACTGAGACAGGAATCTCTAAAAATACCACGGGGAATAGGACGTCTGTGACCAGCGGGAACTCGGGAAGGACAGCTGTAGGGCTGACCCATGCTGCTGCCTTGATGTTAACTTCGACTGTGGAACATTCTACCCCAGTGACTTTGGTCCTAACCACTGATGACCTCGGGTTACCACTCAGCCACCCTCATGTTGGCAGGAGAATACTATTTTTGTGTGAGAGACTTTCCCCCCAAGGAAATTTCTGACCGGAAGTTATGGATTTGAGACTTGCAGAGATGCTACAGGACACGAACAATCAGAACTCAAACCAGGACAACCTCGGTGTGGTTTGTCCCTCGCCCTTCCGGGCAACGGGCTGGGGTGGTCTGTGGTGGCCCGTGCTGGCCCGTGACCTCACATCCTCTTTCTTCCTGGCTCTCCATCCATACACATCGAGCAACGCGCTCCACCGTGTCCTGGTCTGTGGTCACAAGGCCCAGTCTCAAGTCCCCGGGACCTCAGCCTAGGCGCATGACCTCTCTGAGCCTGTCTGCATCTATTACCGCTCATTCATTCATCACTCAGTGGACAGACACTTTTGACTAGCTGCCCGTGCCGGCCGCTGAGCCGGGCCCTGGAGGTGTGACGTGAATGAGACCACCCGGTGCCTGCCTTCCCGTAGCTGAGAATGAAGCAGGGAGGACAGACGAGTAACAAATAATACACACAATTAACTAGCGAGTCGGTCCACGGTGATCCTGGTAAGTAGCGGAGTGGGTGCGGTGGATGTCGTGACCACCTGGAGACCACTTGCAAGTCCGGGACACGGTCCCCATACCTGCTGACAGCTGCCTCCCCTAAGCACTGCTGTCCCTATGCCTGAGGGTGACACCCCAAGAGCAATCTGCAGCTAGTGAGAGAAGGGCGTGACAACTAAAGACCCCAGCTCCCTTGCCTCTTGGCAGGACAGTTCTGAGGTATGTACTGAGCAGGCGTCAGTCAGCTTTTTCTTCAAGGGCCAGATACAAATTTGGGGGCTTTGCAGGCCACACGGTCTTTGTCACAACTTCGCTGCTCCGGACGACACATGACCAAATCAGCGGGGCCGTGGTCCAGTACAGCTTTTTATACATCAACAGGCCCAGGGCCAGTGTGCCGACCCCCATTCTGGGGGCGCTGGGAGGGGCCCCAGGGAATGGGCCCCGCTGCCCACAGCTGAAGCTCACCTGTTAGCACACTGTTTGTCTCGCCTCCCTTCCCCTCCTCCCTGCCTCTCCCCAGGGTTCCTTGGAGCCGCCTTTCAAATCCCAGTCTTGGTTTTGTTCTTGGGGAAACCCAAATGGAGAGCAAGGGCTATGAAGGAACCGTGTAAGGAGTCATGAGACCGTATCCTAGGAAGGTCATCCCTCTGACGGGGTCCGAAGGCGCATTCCAGGCAAAGGAGGAGGAGGAATCACCGTTGCTTTGAAAAACTGGGAGAGGGCCATGTGTGCCTAGCGCCCTCTATAGGACAGGGTGGGCATAACAGAACCGGAGATCACAGAGACAGGTGAGGCCAGACGCTCCGGGCAGGGCCGGTGAGGTCACACTAAGGCCTAGATCCTGGGCTATAGGGGGTCGCTGAAGCATCAGGCAGCCGAAGGGCGTGATGCACGTGTACAGGGCTGAGTTCAGAGGGGCTGCCAGAAGCTCTGGCCCCACCCCCCAGCTACAGTCACCCGCGTTCATTTAGAATCCTAGTCAGGGCATCAGAAGCATCGCCCTCTAACGGGGCTCATGCACATTTAAGGGGCTGTCTATCAACAGGGGGTAGAGGAAAACATGACCAATGAAACTAGACGATGGCACAGCGACAGAGCAAACAGAGCCACCACACGCGTCCTTGCCAGGTTACCTATCGCTCAGGCTCGGAGGAGGATTTCGGAGTAACAGTATCTGAGTTTTCGCTGGCTCCCGGCCAGTTATTTCAGGTGGCCCTTTACTCCTTCTTATTTTGTGTTGTCTTTGAAGACGTGATGCTTTAGAGTCTTCCATGGGGAGTCCTGGGAAAATAGCCCCCCCACCCCCACCCCTTACACAGACAAGAAAGAAGGAAACCTAACGTCACCTAGAGCTGTCTGTATTTGTATGCCTCCTGGACCCAACCCCTCCCCTTCCCTCGGGCGCGTAGGCACTTCTGAGCCTCGCCTCCTTTTTTGAAGGATATCCCTGCGCTGCTGCGAAGACTCTCCACTCCCCTCCTGGACAAGGATCCCCCAGCTCTTCGGAACCTGAGGGTCACTCAATACGCAGACCCAGGGAGGCTCTTAGAAGGCTCCTGGTGCCGTGACCGAGTGGGCAGGCGACTATTTCCTAGAAAAGGTCCGAGGGGCAGCGGCATGGTCCATGCGCATGGATCCGGTCTATTAATAGCAGCCTAGTCTGCCAACTGGAGATTTCAGGACAAACGACAAATTACGGCGCTTCTCTGGGACTGAAGTCACTCCACCAGAAGCCACACACATGCTTTCTAGATATACCAGAGATGCCCTTCCAGCCCCTCAGCCTTTCCCCGGTGCATGGTGTCCGAACACATGAACACGGGTGTGTTTGTGCACGTGGGTTAATTAGGTTTCTTTTGGCCTGTCCGGGGGAAATGACATTGCCCCGACAAATAACGTTGGGGCTGACATATTTGTAGGACCAAAAGGAAAAAGCACCCCTATCTCCACCCAAGGTATCGCTGGCTTTCTGAAGTTGGATGGAACTTTCTACATCTTTCTTTTCTGTCTCCCACTGAAGGCACTCCCAGGCCAAGCAGACAGGGAATCATGAATCCCCAGAGGGAAGGAGCAGCTCTTTGGCTAATGCTTTAGTTAGATTTCTTTTGGTTGCAACTGACAGATAATCCAGCTCATGAATTTACTTAAGAAATAAAACAAGCAAACCCAATAGAAAAGACCAGAGGTAAGGCTAGCTACAGATGCAGCTCGATTCTTCTTTTTACATGGAAAAGAAACTATTTATGATTCCACTTGTTAATCACCAGATGTGGCCAATGTTAGTCATGAGTTGGCTTTAAATTAAACAGATAATCATACAAATTAATTAAGGCATATAATGTCCTATATGAGTGTAAACCTGTCCAGATGGGCATTGCTTTGATCTGATGCATGTGATATGTTATATATATATATATATATTATAGATATGAGCCTGTCCCCTCCACGTGGCAGCTCTCTAAGTCCACGTGCCTCTGGGAAGCCCCGTGCAAAACTGAGCAGCTCTAAAGCTCTCTGGTCTCAGCCAAAGAACAAACTGGTTCCTGAGATGCGTTTGCTAGCAATTTAGATTACACCTTCCTCCTGTAGAGAGAAGCTGGGACAGATGCCAAGCCCACTGCAAGCCACTGCGGTCCTTAAAATGGCTCTTACAGGGGCTGTAGAAAATATAAACTGGATCAATCACTCAAGAGAGAGGAGCAATCAACACCGTAAAATTCTCATTCAGCTCAGTTCAACCAACAGTAACAAAGGGACTAATCTTTGCCAGCTCTGCCCTCTATCAATTTAAAAAAATTAAGTATAATAAAGATATGGACATAGTTGAGATATAGGTGTATGGAACATATACATATATACACGAGTCATCAATAGCACAACAAATCATCACAAACAACACATCTGTGCAAATCAGCATCCATATGTAAAAAAAAGAAAAGAAAAAGAAAGAACAAAACCAGATCATTACCAGCATCACAGAATCCCCTCCTACACTTCTAATCACTCCCCCAAGGTAACCACTATTTTTACTTCAACACCCTAGACTAGTTTTGCCATTGTGTATTGTATAGAAATGGGTCATACCATATGCACTTTTGTGCGGTAACGTCTTTCAATCGTTCTGCTTGTGAGAGTGCCTCATACTGTTGCACACATTTGTGGGTGGTTCCCACTCAGTGCGCCATGTTCCACCATTTATTTCCCTACGTTACTGTTGGTGGGCATTTGAGTAGTCTCCACTTTATGGCTATTCCAAACAGCGCTCCCACAAACGTGTTAGTGCAGATCTCTCGTGATCACAGGCATGAGTTTCTCCTCAGTGCGTGCCCAGGAGACAGACAGCTGTGTTGTGGGATAGCTATGGAAGTGCAGAGTCAGTAGACATTGCCCAGCAGTGTTCCGGCGTGGTTGTGACAATTCACACTCTTTCTGGTTGTCCCATGTCTACAAACTCTCAACGTTGCACTTTCCAATCTTAGCCATTCTGCCTGATGTGTGAACGGTATTGCACTGTCATTTTAATCTTTGTATGGTGGGTGACTAATGCAGAAAGACAACAACAACAAAACACCACTGGGAGACACAGACAGCAGGACGGTGATTGCCTGTTGTTCGGGAAAGGTGTCCGAACCTGAGGCTTGTTCTACCTTGGCTGAGAGTGAGGGAAAGGTGGGAGCGTTTGATTAGCAAATGTTACAGAGGTGTTAAAAACAGACCAGCTCCTGAGAGTGCCTCTTCTTTGAAATTGCAAGGAATGAAACCGTTTAAAAGGGAGCAGCCTTCTCAACGTGTGATTCGGTTTCATTAACGATCAACTGCTAAGCTTTGGTTCCACCGTATTTTTTTAAATGGTGGTAATAACAACATGCACTTCACGGGTTCAGGGAAAAGAATAGGCAAAAGGATCTATCAGGCTAGTCGCGCAGTGCCAGGCACACAGATGACATTCAGGAAGCATTAACTATATTTCAAAATATTGTCTACAAAATCGTTATCTACATTCTTCCTGTTTATCAGGAAAACACAGTTGGGTTTCTTACGTACCTTTTGTAATCACATGTTCAAATTGGTGGTGGGAGGGCTCCTTTGGAGAGAAAGTTTCCATAGTCTACAATTTTAGCTTGTTAGTAAACTTTTTTTATTATTATTTTAAAATTTAAAGACTAAATATAGAACTAAGATCCATTACTAAAACACTAGCATTTCCTGCCATGCAGCTTTCTGCCTCCGTTATTTTACTGTTACTCTCCTTGGGGGAGAGATACTGCCTTTTTTTTTTCAGCCTCTCTTCCATTCATTCTCATTCTCTTTCTCTCTTTCTCTCTCTCACACACACACATGCGCGCACATGCACACACGCACATACACATACGCACACCCGCAAGCACACATACGCACCCGCAGCCTTCCACCATAATGGGCACTTAATAAATACTTGTACCCTGAGAACGTCTTCTTAAAGATGGAAGCCTCGTGTCCACCTCATTTTCAAAATACCGGACATGAGGGAAGGCATAAATATGTG
The DNA here is from genome assembly GCF_036850995.1 of Saccopteryx leptura. Taxonomy (NCBI): domain Eukaryota; kingdom Metazoa; phylum Chordata; class Mammalia; order Chiroptera; family Emballonuridae; genus Saccopteryx; species Saccopteryx leptura. Next base: position 6,911,786 of record NC_089511.1, read on the forward strand.
ACACTGATCACCTCTCTAGTTTAATAGTAAAAGCTTTGATTCTGTTGAAAATAATTTCCAGGAAATAAATTTTTTAGTAAATTTGAATTTAGGAAAACTTCAAAGATGAGACCATGAACGTCTAGAAATAATGATGTATTTACTCTTGGTGGAAGAATCTAAACTCACTACATTAATTCTGTATCTTTTTCTTCCACTGACATGAGCTGTTAATTAATTGCACATTGTTCTGTCAAAAATAATAAAGAGCAAACAACATAAAAGGAGAATGTTACCAAATTGCCACCATACATCAGACGGAATGCTTCTTCACTTCCATCAGATATTTAGAATCTATCAGATATGGTAATATTTATTGAGTGTTCATAGACAAAATCTGTTAGAATTAATAAATAATAAAGCTAATATGTATATCTTTTTTTAAAGTATATCAAGAATTCCACCATAAAGTTTTCCCCACAATTTATTGCAGCAATATAAAACCAGAAAAGCGGTAAGCAGACAAGATTATACTGTATTCCATAACTCAAAATATCTAACTACCCCATAGTGGGGGTTTTTTAAACAATGAAATAAAATTGTTCATTAACTTTAACTTGTCGGACTGTTTTTATCAACTTGTGTGGGGCCATATGTGATTATATATACATAGTAATTTATGCCAAGAGATTTTCTTTCCCCCTGATTTGAGTCTGAGATATATTATCTTTGCTGATATATTATTAAGGACTATATTCTCTATATATGAAACTAAGACCGATTTTCTTATTTTGTAGTATTTTATCAGTCTTTAGTATTAAGATTAGGCAAACTTCTTGATTATGCAGATTCTTATTTCTATTCTTAAGTGACATGATGATTAAATATCCCCTGGTATTCTCCAAGTGACACATGTCCTTCTATTGGTCAAAATTTTCTGGAAAAGGGAGGGATTATAACGTCTAAAAATCCTTTTCTGCATCGAGATAAAAGGAGTCAGTATATTAAAAGTTGTTGATACAAACAATTTTTGCCCTGTAATAGAGTAATGGAAAAGAATAAAAATGTTTCATTATATACCAGTAGACCTGAGCACTGGTTTTAGTTTTTCTCTTCCTTGATTCAAAAATATAATTTCTTTTTCTCTAGATTACTGAAATATTTTTTCCAGTAATAGCCATGTTCTTGGGAATAAGGGAGTTAGGTTTCTGTTCAAAACAACATTTTCAAACCTCTGTTTAATAACTGACTGGACCAATTGCAGAGCTGATGTGTATTATATGTACTGAAGTTTCTGAGTCAGATGGCTAGAAAGAAAGATCACATTTTGGTACAAAATATTCACTTAGTGAACACATTGTCTATAAATGGCTGAGAAAGGGTGAGTAATTGCAATACTAGCCAGTGTTTATATTGCTTTTCTTTTTATTTGTGTTTTGGATTTAGTCTTCAATAAGCAACTTGCCAAATAACTTTACAAATAGATTGGACTAGGTTTTATTGACCTGAGCAAATTATAAGCTCTACAGATTTTTGTTGTTTCAAACTTTTCTAGATTAAGTATTTGAAATGAGTTTCTTATAGACAGCATCTATTGGATGGTGTTTTTTAATCCACTCTGCCAATCTCTGCCTTTTAATTGGCTTATTTAGATCATTTACATTTAAGGTAATTATTGATGTCAGGACTTAAGTATGTTCCAAATATTTTCATGAATGTTGTTTCAAGATATTAATGCAAAGTTAAAGACTGGGAGAAATGGCCTTCTGACCAGTCATATCACAGTTTCAGGCTGAATTATAAATCACACTGTGCTGCCCAGTAACAGAGTAGCCTTCCCCCAGCCATGCCCTGATGCTACATCCTTGGTGTATAGTGTGTGATGCTTTAAGAAACTGCTACACCAACACACTAACTCATTTATCATAGGGAGCTTTGTGAGTACATCATCCATTACATTCATTGTCCCTGCTATAAATAGCAAAATAAAGTCTTACATTAGGCCTCATAAAAAATGTTTTATTTCTCCTGAGGAATAAAAATGGATTTTTTTATGGAAAAAAAATCATTTTGTAAATAGTAATATTTTACTTTTTGCTTTGGCTTCCAGGAAGCTCAATGCCAAGTTTTTAACCCTAAAATTATAATCTTAGAATTGATTTATCACCCCTCCCCTTTATGTTACTGTGATTTTATATTTTACTTCAAATGTTATAAAACACCATAAAGTCGCTGTGGAACTGGGTGGCTTCATTTTCCTGTCCCAGCACAGTCCCTGGCTGTTACTGCAACACCGTAAAGTCGCTGTGGAACTGGGTGGCTTCATTTTCCTGTCCCAGCACAGTCCCTGGGCTGTTACTGCAACACCATAAAGTCGCTGTGGAACTGGGTGGCTTCATTTTCCTGTCCCAGCACAGTCCCTGGGCTGTTACTGCAACACCATAAAGTCGCTGTGGAACTGGGTGGCTCCATTTTCCTGTCCCAGCACAGTCCCTGGGCTGTTACTGCAACACCGTAAAGTCGCTGTGGAACTGGGTGGCTTCATTTTCCTGTCCCAGCACAGTCCCTGGGCTTTTACTGCAACACCGTAAAGTCGCTGTGGAACTGGGTGGCTTCATTTTCCTGTCCCAGCACAGTCCCTGGGCTGTTACTGCAACACCATAAAGTCGCTGTGGAACTGGGTGGCTCCATTTTCCTGTCCCAGCACAGTCCCTGGGCTGTTACTGCAACACCGTAAAGTCGCTGTGGAACTGGGTGGCTTCATTTTCCTGTCCCAGCACAGTCCCTGGGCTGTTACTGCAACACCGTAAAGTCGCTGTGGAACTGGGTGGCTCCATTTTCCTGTCCCAGCACAGTCCCTGGGCTGTTACTGCAACACCGTAAAGTCGCTGTGGAACTGGGTGGCTTCATTTTCCTGTCCCAGCACAGTCCCTGGGCTGTTACTGCTGTGCCAGCACTCAGTCAACATCCTGCGGAGGAAACCTGATGGACAAAGAAAACTAGTTTCTTGAGCCAGACTACTTTTGATAACTGTTACATTAATACAATTTATTCACTGTAATTTCCCTCAACTCTTACAATCTACTTTATGCTTTAAGACCCAGATTTTTAAAATATTTTCTTTCCTATTTTCTTAAGTTATTTCCAATGTTTGTCAATCAAGACAGTCAGGTCCAAAATATAAAAATAAACAGAGTTCATCTAAGGTGACACCCTTAATAGAATCACCTTGCTGTGTGTTCTGAAGTTGTTCTGCGAGGTCTTTAATCTTCTCTAAGAAACCACATTGGAAGAAAGTTTTCCTCTGTCGACCTTGGTTTTCAAGATCTTTGTTGCAGCCTCAAGAGTTCTGTAAGAACCACCATATAATTTATGAGTAGACTCGACAATGCGGTGAGCAGTTGTTGGCTACTGACTTGAATTCATCTTTCTGAGCCCAGCTTCTTAATGAGAAAAGTGAAGGAAATATAATGGGAGATTTAAAAACTAATAGAAATCTTGAATATAATAACTACTGACCAAGGCAATTAAGGAACACTTTTAAAAATTCTAATAGACATAAATGAGAATGTTCAAATGACAGGCACCCAAAGGAAAGGAAATTTATGAAATTTAACTATTGTGTTACTCCTAATTATTTTCCCTAAATCAAAGAAAAGGATTTATAACTTTTTAGAGAGTATCATAAATAATGATCCCTGAGTTCATCAACAAATAAGCATAAATAATTATTGCTTCCTGTGTGTTCCTAATTAAGCATCCTTTTACCATCACCGAGTCCCAAACACGTTCAGAATCACGCGCCCACATTTCATTACATGGAGAAATGGGGAAAAGTCAAATTAGAGAGTTCTTTTCCATGGATGAAGGAGGTTTGTAAAAGGAACACAATTGAGACTGTGCCACCTACATTTTTAGGATGCTTCTTTACAACCACCGCTTTATATAAAAATGTCATCTGTATAGAGACCTTTGCAGCCTGACTATATTGATAAAAATTTCTAATTTCACACACTACGGGGGAGAAAACTATTTTAAAATCCAGTTGAGCCTGACCAGGCAGTGGCGCAGTGGATAGAGAGTCAGACTGGGATGCGGAGGACCCAGGTTTGAGACCCCGAGGTCGCCAGCTTGAGCGCGGGCTCATCTGGTTTGAGAAAAAGCTCACCGGCTTAGACCCAAGGTCACTGGCTCAAGCAAGGGGTTACTCGGTCTGCTGAAGGCCCGCGGTCAAGGTACATATGAGAAAGCACTCGATGAACAACTAAGGAGTCCCAATGAAGAACTGATGATTGATGCTTTCATCTCTCTCCATCCCTGTCTATCCCTCTCTCTGGGGTGACTCACTCTCTGTCTCTGTAAAAAAAATAAAATTAAATAAATAAATAAATAAATAAAAGAAGGCTGCAATTTGATCCCACAATCAGGGAATCCTTGGTTTAAAAAAAAAAATCCAGTTGAATTCATTCATTCAGGGGCCAAGAGAGCAGGCCACATATTTCCAGTTATCCACAACTGTTCCCTACACTGGCCAAGTCCACTTCTGCCAGATTGCCATTGCCGAGTAAAACTGAGGTTGTGTAGGAGATGGCGGATACAGAGCGATGGTCTCAGAGAAGGTCTTCACGTTTGATGACCTTTTCACTTACTTGGGGTTCAAATACAGTAAGAGGAATCTCTTTCTTTTGCCAAAAACTGCTTAGCCACTCATCTGCTTATATTAGTAGGGAGTCCAGTGTCTTTCTCTCAAGGCTTCTATTTGGTAGTCCATAAAACCCAGAGACTTATCTGGAAGTGCTGGAGAGTCCGATAAGTCGCTCGTGGCTGTCACCGATACCCCCGCCATCTGAGAACAGTGTCACTCATGGATGTCAGTCCTGTGCAATCCCACACCTACCTTGCAGTGGGTATGTGCAGGAGTCATACAGAGGCAGAACACCAAGCCCACAGGTGATCTGGCCTCCTGCTGAGCTTGCACCTGCCAGCAGACCTCACGCTGGACTGTCTCAGTCTATCAGGTAGGTCCAGCAACACCGCATCTCAAAAGGAGTTGTGTCAAAGAGGTTTTCTAGCAGTGATTTTCAACCTTTTTTTTTCATGGCACAAACACACACTAATTACTAAGGTCAGTACCCCTGACTAAATACAACCATTTTCATCTCATGGCACAAATAAATTAGTTACTAAAGAAGAAGAGGTCAGGGTCCCTTTTTCTTTAGTAATTAGCTTATGAGTGCGTGAGAAACAAAGGTTGAAAATCACTGTTCTAGAGAATGCCTCTTTTTCCCAGGAAGCTCAATGGCCCCTAGGCCAAGCGCCTACCTCCTTCCCCATGGGAGTTCTTCGGGATGGGCAGTCTCGGCCAGGCTGGAAGAAACCCGGCAGGACTGGCTCTAGGCAGTGCCTGATCACTGTACGCTCACAGAGAACTGCAGCAAAGCCTTCTAGAAGAGGCTTTTTTGCATCCTTCCAGATAGGGTAGCCACTGAAAGCTTCACTTACAAAAAGGATCCCCAAACACTTGGCCATACGAGAAACAGCTACTGTGAGGGAAAAGGTGGGAAGAGATTTGCGTATGGTGTTCCCACGGCTCCCAGTGCAATGTAGCCCCCCCCCCCCCAACAAGGCTCCGCCCTGTAGGCGTGTCTCTTCCCTTCTCAGTCTCCTCTCCCTGGGAACGCCATCTCCTGGCAGCTGGTACTGTTCCATGCGTGTACATGGCTCACTCCCAAATCTGTCCCTCCAGACTGGATCACTTTCCTTGGCCTCAGATGTGCACACCTAACCTTTCTACATACTTCCACCTAGATGTCTCCCAGACATCTCAAGTTCATCGTGAATGGTAAACCCCTGCTGTGTTTCCTATCCAACGCCTGGTACCACGGTCCAGCCCTTGCCTGAGTCAGAAACCGGGGACCCATCCTTGACTCCTAGTCCTTCAGCCCGTAAGCCCTGTTCCCTAGACACCTCTCCAGCTAGGTTCCATGGTCAGACCACAGCTCCTATGCTTCCTTAGGTTCCCGCTATTTCCTGTTTGGGTTATTCCAATGGCCTCCGAACCAGTTACCACAGACGTGCTCTGTCTCCCTTGAATCGATCTTCCGCCTTGCAGTCCAAACGATCCTTCCAAAAGGGGACCTGACCTCCCAACCACGGCCGCCCTCATCTTCAGTTCCCTAAGGATGATGTCAAAATCTTATAACAAGTCTGACACAAAGCACTCTCATCTGGCCCTTGCTGCTTCCTCTTCCTCCTCCTGCTTCCCTCTACATTTGTTCCGCTCTCCCTGGCTCTCCCCTTCCCTCTCTTCACCCTCCTTCCTCCACCACCTGATACTTCTGGCCAAATTATAATTGTTTCTCTTTGGCCTCCAGGCCTTTAAACCTGTTCATTACGTCAAAGCACTCTCCATCATTCTCTTTGCCTAATTTTCCCCCATAATGCAAAGTTCATCCTAAATGTCACTCACCTGGGAAGCTTTCTTGACCCTCTTAGATTAGGTTAGGTGCCCCTCCTCGGGGCAGGTATTCTCCTGATCAAGACACTTGCCATCTCTTACTCATTAATGCCCAGTCCTACTAACGCAAAGGGGAGAGAGAGGAGCTGTCCACGTGGTTTAAGCCATGCCTGGAGCCAGGCAGCGCTCACACGACTCCCTCTCTCTCTTTCCATCCATCAGCTTTAGTCTCAGGCAGAGCCTGCTAAGGGGACTACCATCCCATCAGTTGCATAACCTCAGTGGAAAGAATTCTTCTCACTTAGTAGTGCCGGAAAAATTCCCAAGGCCAACTTTCCGTGTCCCAGCTGGGGTGACACGCCCATCCCTGAAACAGTCATGGAAGGGGACACTGAAATCCTCATTTGTCAAGTTTGAATGTCAGTCTACCTGAACCACATGAATGAAGTGGGAAAACGATGTCCTACTGCCTCCAGAAGAAAGGAGAACAAAAGTTGTGCAGGCAAATAATAGAATAAAAACAAATGTTCACCTCAACGGTTATCTCAGTTGCCCGATGTAACAATGCTCTCTCAATCCTACTCCGATTTGTCCTCTGGCCGGATGTCACCCTGTTGGCCATTTTCCAGTTCACCTCTTACTCATACTTGATCTTGGGACTATAACAATCATTCAACAATAGGTGTCTGTCTGGTGACTACACGGGGTCACCCTCCCAGGCCACACAGATCTGTATTACTTCAAAGGCCTCCAACCTTTCCTTTTATATTGCATGATGAAACTCACTCACGTGTGGCAACACGCTTCCCAGGGGCATTACGACTGAACTAGCCATCACCATAATGTCCCTCCTCCTTTGTCACAAAACTTTACAGGAATGCAAGCCACAGACAGCAACATTATTAAAGGGATAGCATTCAACCTTCTCTCAATTTCCCAATGCGCTTGAAATTCCCCATTTATAATGAGCAGACATTTTGTAAGACATCTTCCAAACCAATCCTGACCAACGAGGATTTCCAGGTAGCCAGGTCACATCGTCCTTAGTCATCTATCTTGTCGTTCCACCCACGGTCTTTATCTGCACCATTCATTTCATCATGGAATCATATTCTGTCTTGCATTTTTATTTGTGTGTTTGTCTTATGTAAGTATTCCAAGGATTATAAATACCAACGCCTACCAGAGCAAGGCAAGTGATGAAAAGGATACATACAGTAGGCTGGATTAAGACAATAGGGAGTGGCGGGGAGTGTGGTCAACTGGAGAGTATATTTCTAACAAAAGGAAGTAGACACAACTCAGCTAGCTGTGACCGTGAGGGAATACGGGACCTGTGTTTTCAAAACATCTGATTTTTTTTTTTTTTTGTATTTTTCTGAAGCTGGAAATGGGGAGAGACAGTCAGACAGACTCCCGCATGCGCCCGACCGGGATCCACCCGGCATGCCCACCAGGGGCAACGCTCTGCCCACCAGGAGGCGATGCTCTGCCCCTCCAGGCGTCACTCTGCCGCGACCAGAGCCACTCTAGCGCCTGGGGCAGAGGCCAAGGAGCCATCCCCAGTGCCCGGGCCATCTTTGCTCCAATGGAGCCTTGGCTGCGGGAGGGGAAGAGAGAGACAGAGAGGAAGGAGGGGGGGTGGAGAAGCAAATGGGCGCTTCTCCTATGTGCCCTGGCTGGGAATCGAACCCGGGTCCCCCGCATGCCAAGCCGACGCTCTACCGCTGAGCCAACCAGCCAGGGCCCATCTGATGTTTTTTAAGAAAAGTCTGTACTCTCAACTTTAAAGTGAAACATCCCAACTTCTCAATACTGGCAGCCATCAAATTTTAGTTTTTATTTTCATTAGCTACTTTCTTTTGGATAAGATACTCTACACCAGTGGTCCCCAACCCCCGGGCCATGGACTGGTACCGGTACGTGGGCCATTTGGTACCAGTCCGCAGAGAAAGAATAAATAACTTACATTATTTCCGTTTTATTTATATTTAAGTCTGAACGATGTTTTATTTATTTATTTTAAATGACCAGATTCCCTCTGTTACATCTGTCTAAGACTCACTCTTGACGCTTGCCTCAGTCACATGATACATTTATCCATCCCACCCTAAAGGCCGGTCTGTGAAAATATTTTCTGACATTAAACCGGTTCATGGCCCAAAAAAGGTTAGGGACCACTGCTCTACACCACACAATGGCACGTGCAGACCATAGGCACCGTTAGGCAGCCTTTGGCCTCTATGCCTTGCCCCTCACCAAGAGCGTCCACCCCTGGAAATGTAGAACTACATCTCTGCCTGCAAAGCTTACAGCACTTTTCACAGGATGGAGCTTCCAGCAAGCAGTCAATAAAAAAGAGAAATACAGTGAAGCTTGCTGACAAATGTTAGAAACACAGCAAATGCTGAAACAATGATGGCCCAGGACACGGCGTCAATTTGGGGTCGTTTTCAAGGATGTCAAGTGACCTGACCGCAGCTTTCTTTGAACTGAAGTGCGTCATTTCATAGAAGCTGACTTGCTGAGCCTGATGAGTTCATTCCCGTGGGGACAGTCCCCGGGCCAGTCCCCGTGATGCGTGGTCCTGCCGCAGGAAGGAGGGAGCAGAACTGAAGGTTTACCCCCCCCCCCAGAGGCTGCTCACGGTGCCGTCCGCCAGCCTTCTCCCCTTTCCTCCAGCGAGCCCGTCATCTGTGCACAGAACCTGCCGGGGAGATTTACACGGGATTTCAGCAAACCTCTGAAGCTCTCTTGCTACTGAACCATAGGTGTCTAAAGCACGTTTAAGGACCTCCGGCGTCTGCCACCGACCACCGAAAAGGAAGCCCGGCACAGCCTTGGTCTCTGAGGCCGCCTCCGACAAGGGCTGGCTGATGATTTGTTTAGGTGGCAAAATTTGTACTGTCCATTGATCACGTGCTATTTGAGAACCGCTTAAGTGGAAATGGTATGTAAAATCAATATTTAATTGATTCATTTCCTTTATGAGTCAGTGACTGGCAGGAGCAGAGACTGGGAGGAATCCAAGTCTAAAGCCTAACTTATCACTTGGCTGCTGCACGTCCATCTCCAGCTTTAAAATTAAAATTGGCACAACTCAAAGATCTGTGGTTGAGAAGAAGCCACCTACTCCCTACCCCGCTGTTCTGATTCACTGCTCACTGATCCACCGAACAAGAGGGGCTTCGGCTTCTGCCCTTGCGCTCCACGCAGCGCTCTGTGGGCCGCGCCGGCTGGGGGCGGGGCGGGGCGGAGCGGGACGCTTCCTATGTTACAGCGGGGACACGTTATTGAGACGTTCATGGACGTGGAAGGAGACAAGAAAGTCAGGGTGTGCCAAGGCAAGGGTAAATAGTTCGTTCTTAAGTATGACATTAGCAGAGACACAATAACAATTTGGCTGACTTACGCTCTTACTTACTGGTTATATTATAATTATACTCTATTTGTTATATCATTTGATTATCAAAACATAAGAATAAATATATATACATATACATATACATATACATATACATATACATATACATATACATATACATGAAAAGCTGTTTCAGAGAAGATATACGATCCTAATAGAATTGTTGAGTTGGAAGAGTCCTTAGACATCATATCAAATCCCATTTATACATGTGGAAACTGAGGCCCAAAGAGAATAAATGGATTGCCTGATTCCAATGGTCATCAGTAGCAGGGATCAGATAGGGATCCAGACTCTCCAACCTGCAGCCCGTTATTCTTGCTCAGTAGCCTAAACAGCTCACACACCAGGCTGTCTTCATGTGCCCTCGGGCCACCACTACTCGGGACTATGTTCTACAAGTTATGCGTTCTACACCCCGACCCTACAGGCTTAGAAATAAAGGGAACAGACAGGGTCCGAGACATGCTTGTCTTTAAAGTCTTATGAAGTAAATTATGAAGGGAAAGATGATATAAACCAACTTAAATATGAACTTCTAAGATCTCTGTGTTTGCTCAGTTTCGTTCCTCTAATGCTGATGGACTTCTGCTAAGGATGGATATCCGGCCGACCAAGATGAATGAATAGACCAGGATTAGTTATAATTGACCTATTCGTTGTTCCTTTACAGATGGTTCTACTAAGTATGTGAAAACAATTTGTTCACTTAAATGGGTTATATATTCCCTCCCCTCAATCTTGTTTACACTACTAATTTGCTTAGCAAACCCTTTATTCCATATCTAGTACAAAGGTAAACTCCAGCCTGGCCAGAGGGTCTGAATTATTCATGCATTCTAAATTAGCAGGGTCCAGATTAATGAGGTTTTACTCTACTTTTTATCCTCAACTACCTTCCCTTGGGGCTTAGAGTCATTGCTATTCCCTCCCTCCTTCCCTATTATCATAAGCTATATCCCCCCAAGTGAGACCCCATTAAAGGGGCACCTGGTGACAGTCCCTCTGGGGCTGCTCTGAAGACACAGGGAAAGGGAGACACGAGGTCAGGGTCCTGCAAATCTCCGATTGCCCCGTCCTAGCTCATATTCTTCACGGTAAGTAGCTGTCGAAAGCCGGGAACTGGCTTAACTTCCTTTCCCCCCACATATAATAGTCTTCAAAGGACCTGGGCACCATGAGGCCGCTAGCAGGGGGCACAGAAGCCGATAAACCCGTGGAGGACTCCTGCGCTGGACCCCTTGGCGATCCATTGTACTGACTTAGTGACAGTCAGAACTCCAGCTGCCGGAGAGGGTACAGAGGAGGGCTGGCTGGTTTATGATCGGTCCTTGCTCTTCGGTGTTTGATAGAAATACACGTTAAACATTCATTTTCCATGCACGAGTCATGAATGACAACACTCTCCCTCCAAAAATAAGTAAATAAATAACCACAGGGGAGGATCTCGCTCTCTTCCTCTTTTTCTCTCTCTGCCAATGTCATCTTTATGATGTGGAAATAACTATTCTGAGATGGGTGCAATCTGTGAAAACGGCAAGCAAAGAAAGCATGTGTGTTCATCCAAGGTAAGCATGTAAGCACCAGGAACAGAAGAACATGGACATTGTCAAGGATTAGCTGAAAGCCAATCGCCGTATGCACACTCATTTCCTCTTTTACTGCTTAATTCTCCCCATGATGCCATCTGATCAGTTCTCGAATGTCCCCTGTGTCTTTGCCTTAACAATCGAGCCTGGTAGGCCATTCCACACATTTGTGATTCTCTGCATAAAAAAAAAACAACAACAACAAAAAACGCTTCCTGACATCTGTTCTGAATTTGTTTCTCTTTAATTTCCATTTATGCTCCCTTATCCTAACATCTGTGTCATTCTGAAAACAGTAACTCAGACTGACGCTATCTGTGCCATTTACAATTTTATCTTCCCCAGCTAGAAGTTCCTCTTAACCGTGTAGCGGAGGTGGAATTTGGGTTGGTGTTCAATCCGGCGAGTGGGGCTCAGCTGTGATTTCGGCAGGTTCAGCAGATGTGTCGGCCCCCAATCCTTTCTTAGTATCTCTTTTTTTTTGGAAAGAGAAGCCGGGGGAGGGGAGGTCATACCTGGATAAACACAGTCTTTCAGCTGGAAACCTTTTGCCGAGGCTTCTCCCCAGGTCCTGCAATGCCAGGGTGTACTTTACTCTTAGCATCCTAACGCTTACCCGTCCACTTTTATAATAACCACTTTCTTTCTGGTACGATTCAGAGCCTAGGGTCTGTCACACGCTCAAGAACTGTGTGCTGAAAGAGTGCACGAACTGATGAATGCAGGTAGGCAGGGAGGAAGAATGAAAGGAAGGTTCATTACTTCTCAGAAAACAAAAGAAGGCAGTATCTAAAACTCAGAAACAATTCCAAAATAATCCCGTTCTGAAATTCATCTGCTTGGATGTGCAAAATTTCCCCCCTGTCCTGCAGTTCCCACTCTTCAGGTCAATCTCTCTCTGGTGGGCTTGACAAGTTCGTCTGTGCCCCAGTCATTGACATAAATTCTAATCATTGTGACAGAAGGTCGTTTTCTGGACACTGCTCCGTTTTTCGGCTTATCATTCCTACTTCTGCATCCCCATGTTTTCACCGCATCCTCTAAGCTTAAAAGCGTGCACCTGAGAGGTGTTCTGAAATCCAAGCACTTCCTCCAAGAACTAGAGGGCCTTCCACTGTAGAAAAAAAATTTCAGTCATTCACAAAACCTTTTATCCACTGCCCAGATACTATGTACCAGGCACTGCTACATGCTCAGAACACAATGAGGAAAGACAGACATGGTCTCCACCCCAATGGGACCTAAAGTCTAGTGGTAGAGGCAGAAAAAAGCCCAAATAAGCAAGCAAATCAAATTAACCTCCAACCGCACATTGTGGTCGATGTGATGAAGGAGAGGAGCTGGGCACGAGGAGCGAGACTGAGGGGACAGCTGACTTTAGATTGAGTGACCAGGGAGCAACCACAAAACCTAACAGCACATGAAATACGGGGCACAAGTCGCCATTGGCATCATGAGCAACCGTTGGGTCAAGTGCAGAAGTTACTACAAGCCACGTGCCAGGGGAAGAGAGACATGGGGCAAAGAGAAGGTAGGAGGCATCCTCCGCACGGCAGCACAGGGACGGGCACCCTCCCCTGTGTTAACGGGAGTGGGGAAGCAAAGTCTCGGCTTGTTTTCAGATGTAAAACGATCTGTAAAACCTTGCTATTCAAGGTGAAGCTAGGGAGAGCTCTGTGAAAGTTGGAGATGTCAGGGAAGCCTCTGAGAAGCGGAAGAGACTTGGGCAGGACTGAAAGGTGTAAGAAGACGAGAAAAAGCCCTTCTCTCTCCTCTGGTCCAGGATGCTGCCGTCTCTCACTTCAACAACAGCTCCAGTCTACTAACTGTTCTCTTTGGCGCAGCCAGAATGAAATTCCTAAAACGTAAATCTGACCAGGTCGCCGTAATAATTAAACTCTTCCATGGCCCCCACGGAAGGCAGACCCATTTCCGATGGTCTATGGGGACCCTCATCCCCTGCCCCTTCACGCCTGTCTAGCCACAACTCTTGAGACTTGGCCACCCCGCTTGCCCCTCTTCCTTCAACTCTGGGTGGGGGGGGCTGATTGTAGATGCTGCCCCCTCCGCCTGGATCACTCTTCAGCCCTCCACTTGACTGCTCTCGCTCACCCTTCAGAAGCAGTCCATGAATCGCCACTCTGGGAAGTCTTTTCTGTTCCTCCCCCACCTCTGACTTGGGGGCCTTTGCTTGTGTGTTCTATCAGCCACCATCCCCACAGCCTGACCCCAATCTCACTATATTGTAACCGTCTGTTTAATGGGCTCCGCCACATCAGAAGTTCTGTGAAGGCAGAGCCCATAGGAGTTCTGGTCCCCCACCACTTGTTCCCAAGAACTAGAACAGTTCTTCTTGGGAACAAATAACGAGGGAGTGAGTGCCAATTGAACTGTTGAGCCACAGCGTTGAACTCAAAGGACCTTTGGCCAGGGGAGCTAGACCTTCCCCAAGAAGGATGATACTAGCACTCCTTTGACCAATCCCAAGTTTTATCATTGAAACCGTCCCCGTTCAGAAATGAATCAGCCTCCCAAACATAAATATGGCCCAAACTAAAGAGCCCTGAAGAGGTCAAGCCCAGAGTTCTGCCTGTTCGTGTTCAGGGAGAAATTAAAGGGAGAGAGGCAATGGTGGACGCAGGAAGAGGTGTTTCGGCACTTCCCCAAACGACGCCAGCCTTGACATCCAAACGCCCAACAAAAGCACAGATGCCTTCCTTCCCTTCCCCCCAAGTTATGATGAACTCCCTGAGTCAGGATTGCATTTTGCTCTTTTGGAATTATTTATGGGACACTGAGCTTACATAAAGAAGCCACTCTTTTGGAAGAAACCATGATATGTCCCCAAAACGTTTTTTTTTTTGTTGTTGAACACTTGGTATACTGCTCCTGTTTTTAACTAAGCTCCAGTGTGTGAGGAATAGGTAAGTTTTCTTTCCTGGTTATAGCAAGACTAAAGCTTATTCAGCTGATAACGTTTTTGCCGCTGTATCTTGGCAACATGATTTATTCTGCAAATGCTCAGTGTTACCGTCTCACAAAGCTGTACCATCTGGGTTGAATTAATAGGCTACCCAGAGAAATAAATGAGAATGGTCTCCCATAATTAACATGTAGGTAAAGTATATTTAACAGATTATTATAATTAATATGTCAGTTACTGATTTCATGCTAAATAGAATTGTGAACACAAGATATTAAGATTAGTTACCCTCTCTGTGTGTGCCTCAAAAAAAAAAAAAAAATGCAATGGGAAAAGAAATGAGGACACGGAGTTCAGTATCAATAAAATTGACCTTAACATTAAAAACGTCAGATACCAAAACTCTAAGCAAACAGTGACAACGTCAGGCATTATAAGCTGAGAGCAGCAAATTACTGGTTTCATAAATTCAGAGCTTATACCAGAGATGTCCAGAATATCCCAGATGTGACCTGCAAAAGCGCAAGAATGTGTTTAATTTATACACAGCTGAAGGCGGCAATCTGAAGGAAAGGGATGGGGGCGGGGAAAGAAGACAAAGAGAGAAACCAGATTTGCTTCTAATGCCAGCCTGCATTCCCCGATGCTCAGGACTAGATGCGAAAAGCCAGTCTGAGTGAGAAAATCTGCAAAGGAGACCCGGAGGCCCTGGCAACTCCGGGCCATCGGCATCCGCAGCGGATCCTCACGGGGAGCGGATAGAATGTCCGTCACCTGGCATGGAGGGCAATGGACAGGTCACAGGGAACCAGGCACTGGGGGCTGGGGAGGCGAGAGAAGATGACTCACTGTTCTTGAATGTGCCATTAACAACAAATTCCTCTTTCAAGATTATGAAGTTCCATTTCTTTCCCAGCGTCTGGGACAAGGAGAGGTTTGACTTGGCAGAGACTCCCATGAGGATGCTGAACTGAACTGTTAAGTCACCCGGCCACGAAAGCCGCTCTTCTTCATACAGGTTCATCTCCGGTATTCCAGTAATCGAGATGTGTATGCTTTGTACCGCAGTGATCCAACAAGAACATTTTTTTTAATGCATGTGCGCATATGCTGTGTATGCAGTTGAAGCAAGACTATGAATTTGCTTTCATCACTCTGGGTTTTTCTAGTCATCGAGAGGAAGTATTTTTTTTTTTCTGGATAGTTCCATTATCCTCTGCTCCTCACCACAACCCAGTGACCAGAAACTCTTCGGGAATTACCACATTTTCTCACTGACTTTGAGCTTCTAGGCTTGGATTAAAATTGGTCTGGTTTCAACCGCCATGTCCAAGTTGTCAGCTTCTTTGGGGGAAAGAGCAGAGCCTGCCTCGACCTCCAAGGAGAGGCCGCATTTCTGGAGAACCTTTTCCAGGGGGTGTGCATGCCTCCCATTGCCCCCAGCAAAGAGCACTGCCGAGTGCCCCGCCCACAGAGCACTGCCGAGTGCCCCGCCCACAGAGCACTGCCGAGTGCCCCGCCCACCAAGCGTCTGTTTCCAGGGGGCCCTAATTGATGAGCAAATGGATTCACGAATCCTCCAAGCTGAGCCTTCTTTAGGGAGTCCCTGAGGATGGAATCCAGCACGTTTCCAAACAGCCATTAAAAAAAATAATAATAAAGGCAGCTAATCAAATGGATATACTTCTCAAGAATGTCTCTGTTTAGCCTCTAAGAAAGAATGAAAAGAAGCTTCTCCATCATTCTTTTTCTCAACAGTACATTGGAAGGAGCAAATAGTGTCTTAGTCCGAGGAGTGTGTGGAGGGGGTGTGGTTGTTATTGGAAAGAGAAACCATCAGGTTAGTTAAAAAAAAAAGAAAAAGAAAAAATCAGGGATTCATTGGGATGCTTCAGGAAATCCAGGATAGAAAATGCTCTTGATCTCAGGAGAGAAGTCTGACACCACGGGAACTACCCTCTTTAGCTCCCTGTCTCTTTCTGGGACTTGTCAACCAATGATGATCGGAGCCGATTCAGCGCCAACAGGAATCCCCAGTTTGGAAGGCAAGTGAGAGGGAAAGCTGACCGAGTGCAAACAGCTCAATTGTGGAAACAGCTCAGTTGTGTTCCAGCACAGCTTCCAGGCAGCCCTCAGGCAAGGTGGCTCTACTCTGGTCAGGTCCTCTCCACACTGCTCTGGTCCCACAAGACATCTTTCACTGTTTCTGCTTCCAGCAACGTGTCTTCAGCATTTTGGCTTTCACTGAGATGTCTTTGAGCTGTGCCCAGGGAGATATCTTCCCCGGTTAAGCTCCAGCTAGGGAATGGCAGAAATCAGCCTTCACTGATGGAAAGAGAAAGTGTATGCCACAAACCAGAAGGGGGCTGACAGAAGTTCCTACCCCTGACCCCTGGTCCAATGAGTCCTCATTCAAATCCTGGCAGTTTGATTGGTCCAAAAAGCTCTGTCCTGATTGGTTGAAGTAAAGCCACTCTGATTGGTCAGTGGAATGGGGAATATAGCTGCCCATTTCTGATTGGACAGGGAAAGTCTCAGGCCTGTTGGTTGAAATGTGAATCCTGGAACTCCTTTATAAGTCATTTGTCTAATTTGGGATTGGAACTTATCTAATATATTACCTCCATGAAGCAGTAAGCTTAACCCATGTCATGATTCATTTAAGTTAGATATAAGGATTGAAACCATTATGGACTGGCATGCATTGGGACTCATTAGTAGAATAATTTATGTTAGTAAAGTGATACAGAATGTGGCCTCTGGTATCTTCTAGAAAGAGGTTTGGATTTTGCTCACTTACAAGCTATGTGACCTTGAGCAAACTTACAGTGCCTGGGACAAATCCTCAAATATCTTAACCAGCAAATATATATCATTCACAAGATATCCCATAAAAGATAAAAATAAGTCACCTGCCCAAGTTCTTAATGTGTGATCTGGAATCCCAGGGGCCTGTAACCGGGTTTCTGCGATTCTGTGAGCCACCCAAAATTACATGGAAAACTTGGGATCTTTCTAGGGAGAAGGGATATAATCTTATCACATTCTTAAAGCCACTTCCAAAGGCAAAAGTTCCTGGTTGGAGTCCACTTTTTATAAAGGTCGGTGTTCTAAACAATCTCCAACCGAGACAGAACTGTCGCCAACAACAGTCCTGGGCACCGGTCTTCACACCCTGCTTCCCAGGCCACCTTTTTTCACTGGAGGTGAGTCTGTCCTGGGCAGCCAAACCAATCACTCTCACTAAGTTAGAATCAAGTTAGTCTTACAACAGGCTGATTCATAAATACGTTTTATCACTAAGTCACCAGTTTGGCTGAATTAATCAGTTGGACCACTAAATTAAGGACTATTTCAATATAAAGTGATGGAAATACAACTCATTCTCAATGAAAGGAATTTGGTTATATAAACAAGTCCAGGAATGCATTTAATTTCAAGCAGGACTATTTAAGTGCTCAAACAATACCACCAGGAATCTTTATCTCTTATCTCTGCTTTATTCTGGGTTCGCTTCACTGTCAGGTGATCAGATGTGGACAATGAAACTCAGCAGGTCCAAGGAAGTAACCACAGGAAGAAAAAAAAATGCTCTTTTTTCCCAACAGTTTGAGCTAAACTCCAAGATTTGCTCCAATTGGCCCACTTAGGTGTTTGGCTCACTTATGAACCAATTGTCATAGCCAAGGAGATGGACGGCTTTGATTGGTTAGTCTTGGTCCCTCCTATGGAGTGCTAGGGGATAGAAATACGCATACAAAACTGTGTGGATTAAGAGTACACAAAGCATGGAAGGCTTCCCAGAGAAAACTGGGATGCTGTTGCCAAAGAAAGGAAAATGGACAGTTGTTGACTAACCCGTTATGAGTCATCCCAAAGACACAATCGCTGTGTTGGTGTATCCACAACACAACCACCAAAGTCTTGCCCGACAAAAACAACCCAGCCCAGTCCTGATTCCACAGCACCGTGCCACAAGTTCAGGCCAAAAAGATTTCCACAGCGAGGGATGGCTGCGGTCTGCTCCGGCCGATAAGGCACGCAGACGCGGCTCCTGCTCCTCAGCATCCTCTCGGTAACCCTCCGCCGTGGTTTTCAAGGCTCGCATTAGCCTGTCAGGGGGAGAGGATTAGCACGTATTTTGATTTCTGTTGAAAACATGTTGTTTCAAAAATAAAGTTGGCATGGCAGGCATCTTGGCTGATTTAATCTCTGACACAGGAAGCTTATTTATAGCATCACAGCCTTTTGAATGTTTAAAAACTCAAGCATTATAAGCCTGCTGTGCTTTTCCTGCAAAGGATGGAATGGCACTCAATGAATAATGCCACCTGAGACAGAAGCACAGGCGTGCTCCGGGATCCCGCGCGGCTCTCACCGGCTCCGGGTGTGGGCCAACTCCCTTCCGCAGAGGCTGGCTCCGTCCGTCCCGTGGCATGTTTCCGGGGCGGTCAGTCCATGTGCTGGGAATGGAAGTCCTGTCCGCACCAGGGCTGGTCTCAGGCCCCGCCTACCCAGTCAGCTCTCCTTCTCTCTTCTGAATTCTCCCCTGGGTGGCTGAAGCCATGTCCAAGTTAGATGGACTTCTCTGTGCGGCATCTTCCCGAGATAACCCTTTCTATCAGCGGTCCTCTTCCATGAGATGAGTGTCAAAAAGTGCATCTAAGAAGTGGCTTTAAAGCGTCATAAGCCACACTCCCCCTTCTCCAGGTCAGAGGGAGCCTCACACAGTCCATTTTCCCCCAACAACTAAATCTCACTAAGAATTGATATTGGCGACATGGACGTGAGTTAATTTGGGAATTTAATTCTGCCTTCCTGTCACAGGAAAAATTGATTATACTCAAGTTAAAAGGCTAGTCATTCTGGATGTATTTAGAACAGCCAGACAATGGCATTCTTTTGGGCAGGGGACTCCAAATAACTACTGCAAGTGTAAACATTTTATATTAATTTACAGACAAGCACCAATACCTCAAAGACATAATCTGAAAGCAGTGTACTTTGACAGGTCAAAGAAGCAGAGACCTTTTTTTTTTCTCTCCTGATCTCAATGTCAGGGGTTATGGTTTTGTCATTTAGACAGAAAACAGGCTGCATACATTTTCGATCAAGCTAACATCACCTCTTTCAAAAGTCTGGCTGCAGAGAGAGATATTCCATACCAGGGTTTTTTCATAAGACATACAACACAAAAGAGCTAGAAAATTACTCTCCAGTCCTCATCGCAAGCTTGATTATAGGACAGTTTTCATCAGGTGAAGAAAGCATACTCAAAGCCAGCCCACGGGCCTCTGGAAGAGGCACATGAGTTACTCAAGTGAAGTGCTATGGCAGTGGCCACAAATTTGAACCAAAAATCAGGGCAAATGGTCTGAGAAGCACAACAGTTCTTTGGGGGGAGGGGTGGGTGTAAATATTGAATTGAGGACCATCACAAAAAAACGTACCCCTGTGCTAAGGAGACAGAGAATAGTATCTTGGTCCTGGGGTTAAAATTGGTTCTGAATTGCAAATGCACCAATGACAGGGTCAGGAAGCAGTCACTCTTTCTCCCGAAGCCTCAGTTTCCTTATCCATGCAGTGCAGCACTCACGGCTCCTCCGAAGTTTGCCAGGAGAACTAAATGAGATAGACTAAAGGTTAAATCAAGTGTCTCTGTACCACGAAAACCCTCCAAGTCAAAGACAATAAAACAGTGGCCAAATCTTCCATGTGGGACATGCTAAGAAGTTGTGAAATCAATTTTTTTTTTTTTTTTTTTTTACTCTTGGCTCATCAATAACCGTGAAAGAAGGCAAGACATTGAAAAGGCCAGGACTAGGGATTTTTATTAAATGTCTGGTGCACACTGCCCGTGTCCAGCAGGAAAGGCCATGGTCCCAGCACTTTCCACTGGGAAGAGTAACCAATGGGAAGACATACAAGCAACGGGTGACTCTGAAAGGCATGCTGGCACACTGCCTCACAGGTCGTCCGTGGGAACAGGTAGCATCGTCCCGGAAAGACAGGGCAGAGAAGGAAATGGCTGGTACATGAGGATGCCGCTAACAATGACTTCCTGGCTTTCACAGAATTCCTCTCAGGCAGCTCCCTGGGTCGTTTAGGGGGACTATGATGAGGCTGGGTATTCCATGAGGCAGATATGATTAGAGCAAAAGAAATGCCGTTTGGAACCTGAGTTTTACTGCATGCCAGTATGGGTCTAGGGTCAAATGGGTATACAAATGCTTGGCCTGTAGAAAATGCATTATGATGAAAGGAAGCAACTCACTCATGGAACCAGCTGACAGTGGCTATGCGCACAGTGCTGGTGGCTGAGCGCCGAACTCCAAACCCGGAAGGGGCAGAATGGAGACGGAGCCGCTCAAAGGAATCCGTAATGCTCGGAAAATTGTCAATGCAAGAAGTCAGCGATGCCAACAGTCTTGTTATTCCAAAGAACCTGAAATTGTAGTTACCCAGCTCCCTTCCCCCTCAAATCAGGGGATGGGAGACCAAATTCAGCTGCCATCTGCTTTTGTAAATAAAGTTTTATTGGAACATAGCTATGCATATTTGTTTACATATTGCCTATAAAAAAGGTGCATCATTCTGGCAGAGACCATATGGCTCACAAAACCTAAAGTTTATACTCTCAAGCCCTTTACTGAGAAAGGTTTGCCGAACCCTGTCCTAAGCCATGTATTTTATTTTTTTTAATTTTTCTTTATTAATTTTTAGAGAGGGGGGAAGAGAGATAGAGAGAAGGAAAGGGGGGAGAAACAGGAAGCGTCAACTCGTAGTAGTTGCTCCTTGTATGTGCCTTGACCAGGCAAGCCCAGGGATTTGAACCGGTGACCTCAGTGTTCCAGGTCGACGCTGTATCCACTGCGTCACCACAGGTCAGGCAAGTCATTTATTTTAAATAGAGTTCTTCAACAGGGAAAATATTTGCCCAGGCAATAATGTAGGATGTGATGCCCATAGGAAAAAGTATAAACTTGGGAATCAGAATAAAACAACAGGAGGCACCTGGCACCTCCTTAGAGCGGGTCTTCTGCCTGGCAGTCGCTAAGTGTTTCATGTGCCTAGCCTCACTTCACCTTCATGAAAACCCTGTGCAAGAGAATCATTCCTGAGGCTCAGAGAGGTTAAGGAATTTGCTTAAGGCCACACAGTTGGGAAACGGGGAAGCCAGAACCCAAGCCCAGGCCCCAAACTCCTGCTCCTCAGCCACTTCTCCTGTTGTCTCCGGGTTCTGGGTCCAGCCTTGTCCCTTTTCAGGCAAGCGAGGAAGAGTGGTTGAGTTTTCACTCTGGCTCAGGGTAATTTCAGGAGCACGTAAGTACTAACAAACATCTTTGTTAATTCCAAAGCAGTTCTTATTATCATTTGTCCCCCCATTCTTCCTTTATTTCCAGAGAAAAAGGGCAGGTCAGCCCCCCAACACACACACACACACACACACACACACACAGCCCCGGTTTTGTGTGCCAACTGGTGACAGACTAAAGGAATGGAACAGATAGGAAATCAATATGTAGATGGGTGGGACTTTTTTTCAAGTTTGCACTTCAAAGTCACTTTGGCCAATTTTCAAAATGTCAAGTGTGGCTTTTCTCTCCTTTTTTCTCTCTGCCTTGTTCCCGGCACCCTCGCTTTTCATGGTGTGTGCTGTTTTTGTTGGCCCCGCTACTGAGAAGGGAGAAAGCCTTCGGTTTCATTAGCTCTTTGAAAAAAACGAGGTGAGACTGAGTCGGCGAGGTGATGAGGTCACCAAGAGTCATTTATCATTTTCAATGAGGCATAATGAACTCCTGGAAGCTGGACTCTGATCTAATTGTCTTCTACTTAATTGAAGAGAAGGAAGCCAGTTCTGAGGTACTGACTGAAGATGTTTTTATTGAAACATAGACAGTTCTTATTTGTCTCCTGTAGGTGACAGAAAATACTGCTTCTGGTTAAACTGTCTCACTCTCTCTCCTTCAACACAGTGTCTATTTGTATATAGCACAGTCTAGATTTTCCTCTCCAAACTTTTAGTAAATAGCACCACCATCCACCCAGCTGTCCAGGCCTAAAATAAAGGAGTCACTCTTATTCCTTACAGCCCATAAACCTCATCAGAGAGCCCCTCTGCAAATCACACCCCCTTCTGGCCAAAGCTGACCGTCTCTCACCACCCCCGGTGACAACCTCCCTGATTCGAGCCACCACCATCTGTCACCTGAATACCTACAACGCCTTCTCAGTGTGTTCCCTATTCTCAACCTTTACCCTCCCAAGTTCTTGGTCCACCCTGTAGCTCAACGGGGGAAAGTCTAAATCTGATGATACCACTTGAATTATCTATTGCTAACCAAGTTATCCTTTGCTGCCAAACAAATTACTCCTAGATTTGTCAGCTTCAGGTAAACCACACTGGTCTCACACGGTGTACTGAGTGAGGATCAGGAACCAGAGAGGGGCTCGGCGAAGCAGTCCTGACTTAAGAGTCTCGCGTGAGGTCGCGGTCATCTGACGGGTGGACTGGAGCCGGACAGCCCGCTTCCGAGGTGGCTCGCTCTCGCGTGGCTGTCGGCGGGAGGCCGCAGCTGGTCAGCCCATGGGCGCCCCCTGGAGCTGCGTGAGTGTCCTCACGGTGTGACAGCGGACTTCCTGCAGAATGGGTGAGCCGAGAGAAGACAAGGCAGAAGCCGCCATGCCTTTTGCAGCCTGGCCTCGGAGGTCACATCTGACATTTCCACGTCACCTGATAGTGACAGGTCCATCTCATTCAATATGGGGGCGGGAGGGTGACTACCAGGGAGCAAGGGTCACTGGGGGCCACCTTGGACGCTGGCTATCAGGTGACCCCTGTTGCTTCAAACCTTCCAGTGCTTCCTACTGAAATTAGAATGAAACCCGGCCTGTTGCCATGGTGTACTAAGCCCCGCGCGATCTGGCCTCCGCTCACCTCCCCCGCCCCCACCATCAGCTCCACTCCTGCGGTCTTCGTTCCGTTCCCCTAGCGCATTCCTGCCTCCCAGCCTTTCTCCTGAAGTTCCCTCTGCCCGGAATGTTCTTCTTCCAAACTTTCCCATGGCTGGCTCCCTGTCACTCACCTCTAGAGGCAATGTCCCCTCCTGGGAAGCCTGTCCCCGCACTCTATCTAACTAGAGTAGACCCCCCTTCTAGCCACCTCCTCACTGAAGAGCCAAGGAGGAAAGCAGCTTTATGTCAAATTTGTTGTAAAGCTTATCCTGATCTGACCATTGCACTGGAGTGGGCTCTGGTAGGTAGAGCTCAGATGCACTGGTATCCCCTTTCCCCAAGCCTCTGTGTCTCACACCAGACTCTCAACTGACTTGAGGCTCCCAAAAGATAAGGGAGGAACCCAACTGGAGGGACCCAACTGAAGACAGCCAGAAGCAAGCCCCTTACCCCCAATCTGTAGGAATCGCATGAATCTAAGCTCTTCATAACTTTATAAACTACATCCCATGCAATTCTCATGAGAAACCTCTCTGGGGTAGAAAGTCTTATCTTCACTTCACAAATGAGGAAACTGAGGCTTGCCTGGGCCTCCACCAAGCAAATGGCACGAGCTGGACTTCAGACCCTGCTTTAATGCCAGAGTCTTCAGTCTTATCCCATTATATTTATTGCCTCTTTCTGTGTTTAAATGTGTGTAGTCTACCGTGATCCACTGCGTTCCTCTAAATTATTTTCTATCAAAACAGGAGATTTTCTTAACAATCATTGATTGAATGACTCTGTACCCGGCGCTGCAGTACGGAGCGTGACTCCATTCCAGCCCTCCAGAAGCATGCAATTACACAGTGGCTTGAGAGGCTAACCAAGAATGGGCCATGTCGCTAATATTTAGAGGCGTGAGAACATCATTGAGGTGGATAAACCAGGGTGGGGAGGGACATGTAATGTCAGAGGGGAAACAGGGTTGGACTCAACCCTGGAAGAATAAGCAGGATTTAAATCGCCGACAGGAGGAGAGAGGTATGGCAAGCAGAAAGGACCTGTCCCCCCAAAAGTCAGGAGGCAGGAGGAGTTGGAAAATAGAGAGATGACCCTGTTTGAGTGAAAACGAGGCTGCATGTCTGAATAAGGGTTTGAAAACAAATCTCACGTGCTTAATCCTGAAACAGGTATCATTTTACTAACCAATGCCACCCCAATAAATTCAATAAAAAAAAATTTTTTTTTTGACATGAAAAGAGAATGATGTGTGTGAGGGTAACTAATTGACTAACGTGGCAGGTGCCAATAAATGCTTGTTGAGTAAAAGAATCAGATGTGACAAGAACCAGTCCTTGCCCAAGAAAATAACATTGGCTAATTAGCTTGATAGCCTATCTGCCTGCTCTCAAGCAACCTAAATACAAAATTAAGGAAACCGAATAGTCCATGTTTTCACTCAATCATGTCTTTTGGATCATATAAATAGGCTATGCAGGTGCTTTACTTTCTGTTGCAGCACAGTTCAAGAGAACTGAATCTTTCTTAAACGTTCAAAATTATGAGTAGAGTGCAACAGAGCTGATGAATAAATCTGCTTTCTGAACCAGGTTGAATGACCTGATCAAGGTTAGTAGCTTTTCCAAGCTCATCTATAAAATATGGAGAAGATACCATAGTCGTAGGGCAAGTGTGAAAATTACTGTATTTCCCCATTGTATAAGATGCTCCCGTGTATAAGACACATCTTAATTTTGGGGTCTGAAATTTAAACAAGAATGTATTACCTACAGTTATTGAACTCAAGTTTTATTCATCATAAAATTCATTCAACTCTTCATCACTGTCAGAACTCCCATCCATTAGCTTGTCCTCATCTGTGTCTGATGACGAATCACTGTCTACAACAACGAGCGCAAAAACAAGCGCAATAAAAAAACGGGAAATGCAAGTAAAAACATCTACAACCATCGCATAAAACGCACCTAGTGTTTAGACTCCAAATTTTTCAGAAAAAAGGTGCGTCTTACACATAGGGAAATATGGTAGTTTAGATAACATTCGTGTTGTAGAGGCACTCAAATATTAGCTTTCTCTCCCTAACCTTAACCTTTCATTCTGGAAGGCAGATGGTTCAGACTGGAAAAGGAAGGGAGAAGGGCGGTGGTGCCGTGGGAAGGGCACCTGTGAGGAGTAAGGACGGGTAGAGGCGGGAGGCAGGAGGCAACAAGATGGCCTGGGAGGCTACTGGAAGTGGAGCGAGGGGTTCCATCGCGTCAACCTTCAGCAAGCGACGGAGAGTCAGGGGGCTTCACCCGGGTGCACCATGAGCCCTGAAAGCCGCCTCCACTTTGGAATTTTACTTGACGATGGCCTCATTAGGGAAAGGCTCTATTGACAGTCACATCAATAACCAGATGAGTAATTAACTTAGATTCCCAACCTCCCCCGCATGCACACACACACCCAAGGGGTAGAAGAGGGGAGGTCAATATCATAGTCAAAGCGTTTACAGATACGTCTTCCGCCAGCCAGCGGGGGCCTCGCTGACAGTGTGGCTAAATGAGGCTTAATTTGACCATCCCAACAATCCATTGTTAACAGCATGCCACCATTGTAATTTGCATTTGGTAAATTGCAATTTTTTTTTTGTCTATTTGCTCTCCCCTAACTTTCTCTCTGGGTTCCTGGACCCCTGGGTTCCTTGCGGGGGTGGAGGGGCAAGTTTCCTTTTCAACACCACCAACACCATCTCTCCACCATTGGGAAACAACAGTTAAATAATGTGAAATTGCCCCGATGCCAGCGAAATAAAAGCGAGTTTTACAAAACCGAGTTCCTTCCCTGAACATAATAACAGTAAATTTCTAGGGTCCTATAGTGTAATATCCATTAGATTTATTATGTTGCAATTCCCAGTCCCACTAGTTCTGCCTGAGGGTGAGTATATTACATTTCATCACAGTTTCATTTTCTCCTGCAGATGAGAAATGGGAATGTGATTGCAGTTATGTAGCATGCATGTGTTAAATCTGATCTCTAATAAAATCAAACACATCACAACTCAAAGCACTTTAGCACAGTGTCGGCGAAATGAAACACCATCTGTCATCATGCAGAGATTGCCTTATTATAACACAAAATCAAACTGCTCCGTGTGAACATTGTTACTTAATAAATGGGTAAATGAAAACTGATAATTATGATCTTATTTATTTTAAATGATTACGTAAAGCCACCAAAAGCACAACATAGTTTGTCAATTAGACACTCCGGACGCCATCGCAGCACAGAGAGCAAACACCACTCAGTCAACATGGGAAATCAACTCAGAGAGAAACAAAAGAGAGCAGCTGGGAGGAACTTTCCAGAACTGCCCGAAAGGGGAGACAAGAAAAAGAGCTCAGGACGTGAGAAGTTATGGTCAGTTCTGATCAGCTGATAGCAGTTTCTACTCCAGAATCGCTCAATAGCTATCACTTGGGGAGAAAAAAATCAACAGTTTCCAGTGTGCTGGGAGATACGGTGACAGCATGAAGGCCCCAGGGACATCTGGTGGCACTGCCTTGGTGCCCATGAGGCACATGTCAAATCGTGATGTTGTTCCCAATTGTTGGAGGCAGGGAGTTTTTTACTTGGGTTTAACCTTTCACGTGACTAGAACACTATTAGTCTAGGGTTTGTCATTTCTGAAAACGGATGTGAAAGTTGGGAGAAGATACACCATTGGGGAGAGAGGGTTTGAACATTGAGGAGAAAGGGCCAAGGACACTGGCCGCTGTGATGAAAATCTACCGTACTAGGGAAGAGAAATTTGCTTGTCCCTGGATAAAAGAAAGTGGAAACATGACCGTAGATACACAGAGATGTCTCTTCCTAATGCTTTTACCTATAATCCTGATTATCTGCCCTGATGAAATCACAGCCCTTCCTGAGATCCTGTAAGATGTGACAAGTGTCTGCAAATCCAAGAAGATACGGAGGCACTTCCTGTCCCTACATGAAACAATTTGATGTAGGCGAACACAGGGATTAACAATTCAGTTTTCTCAGAGTCTTGCAAAGATGACTACTAAATTCTCTTAGTCCTAAGAAAATGGATGATTTGATGGAAGAGTTTACAGATCCTCCTTGGAATGTTTCAGACTACCCCTAAGGCAGGGTCCCCAAAGGGGGTAAGGCAGGGTCCCCAAACTTTTTACACAGGGGGCCAGTTCACTGTCCCTCAGACCATTGGAGGGCCAGACTATAAAAGAAACTATGAACAAATCCCTATGCACACTGCACATACCTTATTTTAAAGTAAAAAAACAAAACGGGAACAAATACAATATTTAAAATAAAGAACAAGTAAATTTAAATCAACAAACTGACCAGTATTGCAATGGGAACTATGGGCCTGCTTTTGGCTAATGAGATGGTCAATGTCCGGTTCCATATTTATCACTGCTAGCCATAACAAGTGATATGATGCACTTCTGGAGCTGTGATGTGTGCATCCCGCGTCACCGGAAGTAGTACTGTACGTGAGCGACGCTGTCCTTTGCAGCGCCACCACATACAGTACTCCAGGAGCACAGGACGCAGATGCATTCGCATCCTTTGCTCCTCTCACTGACCACCAATGAAAGAGGTGCCCCTTCTGGAAGTGCGGCAGGAGGCCGGATAAATGGCCTCAGGGGGGCACATGTGGCCCGTGAGCCATAGTTTGGGGACCCCTACCCTAAGGCCTTGAAATGATACTTTTTGTTTGTTTATTTATTTATTTATTTATTTGACACATCTTAAATGACAGGAAAATAAATCAAGTCTGAAAAACATACAGTCTACTGGTATCTTACCACACCCCTCCCCCCACACGTTAATGGGTGGTTTCAGGGAGGGCAAGTCTTAAGCTCCATTGCAAATGATTTATTTTTCTAATTTCAAGAAAACTTCATTATGAAGTGGTTTCATCTGTAATACTCCACTCAATGAGGTAAACATTTTTGGAGCTCTTGGTATATTTAAGTCAATGAGGGGGTTTAAATAAATAAGCAGTTGGGGTTCATGTGTAATTTATAGCCTAGCTAGACAGAGGAAAGTTGTAACAATGATGAGAATTTCTGGCAAATGAAAGCAAAGTTACATTCAAAGAAAAACAATCTTTGTAGCAGCTCCAAGGCAGAAAAGAGCACGGTGGCAATCAGAAAGGACTCACGAAGGAGGAAGCGCCAGGGATGGGCTTTGAAGAACTCGAGAGAAGACGAGGATGACGCAGAACGAGAAATATGGCAGACAGATGATAGAAAGACAACTTTGTGGTCCAAAGGAGCATCTGACCAGGCTTTGTCCCAGGTCGTAACACAGAGCTTCTAATACCTTTGGGATTTCCCGCTGTGCTGATGACGTGACTCATGGTGGGCCCCTAGATAGTCACTCAGGAGACCCAATCATATGGTGAGAGGGTTGGAACTTGGAGCCAGCCTGAAACCTCGGAGCTCCAGGGAAGAGAAGAGGGCTGGAGACCGGGTTCAATCACGTGACCAATGACTTAAATCAAGCATGACCACATACTGAGACCCTGATAAAAACTCTGGTCACCGAAGCTCGATGAAGTGTCTCGGTGGGTGACCTCATGGAAGTGCCCGGAAGAGGGTGATGCGCCCTTGACCCCACAGGGAGAAGGCACGGAAGAGCCCTGCTCCCTCTCACACACCCTGTGTGTGTTCATCTTAAAACTCTGGTTGTCAGTCTTGCTCTTCTGAAGCCTGTGAGACCCTTTAGCAAATTATTGAGCCTAGTGAAATGGTCAAAACCTCCTAATTTTAACAAAAATGGTCTTAACTAATACAACTGTAGTCATAAAAATTGGTATTTTTCTGATTTCTACTAGCCCAAGCCTAAACATTCTGCCCGTTCTCAGACACGTCTCTCCTCCGTGGAGTCTTTTCCTGAGTACTCCACAGACAGTGAGCTGGACCCCCTAAACGAGGCCTTTATTTTTGTCTTTTAGATGTAGTTTTCACACGGTGCCGAAAGCGTGGATTTGTTTGATCAATTCAGCAAATAACCTGTTAAGTTAAAAAAAAAATTATATATATATATTGGCCTTAGTTCATTGAACTGGCCTTGCAGATCAGCTTCAAACCTTTCACTGAACAAAAACCTGCCTGAGTTACGGCATACCCAAGGCTTCATAGGATGAACAGTGCGGAGACTTCAAAGTTCTGGGAGCTGTCTTTTCTCTATACTTCCCTCATTAGTTCAAAAAACTGAAGGCAAGACACTTCTCCTGGACTCTCATTCCAGTAAGTAAGGGGGTTAGCCAACACCCCTCCCCCTTAATCTGTGCTCATGTCTACTAAAGCCCAGGAGACATTCAAGACTATTTTAGCGAGTCGAAGAGACACTGGTTATGTGGAGGAAACTTGGCACTTCAGGCCTTCTATCCACTTTTTACAGAAAAAGCAAATGAAAACGCAACAACAGAGAAAAGATGATTACAATAGCACTTCCCCTGTTGCAACTGCTTGAGAAACGAAACTCAAATTGTCTTCAGCAAAAGGAAAGGAAAGACACTCAAATCACTGGGAATCTGGGAGGTCTGGCTGCCTTGTGTCACCACTGTGACCCCGGACTCCATCAGTGGCCCCAGGAAATGGCCCCACCAGCTCTTGGCTCTGGTTTGCTCTGGGCCGCCTTACTCTTCGGTGCTCGTCAATGTGGTGTGACCCCAGACAGGCCCAGGTTAGCATCCTCAGAAAGACCTTTGAGTCTGGCAGAAAGAGATTCTCTTTCTCTCCTAAAGCATACAACTCAAATACCAGTGACCTGACTTGAGTCACATGTCTATCCCGAATTATTATGGGAGATAGTGGTCAGACTGAGGAAAGTGGGGTGGTAATCACCCGCCCCCCATACACAAAAAAACAAACAAAAAACAAAAACCCACCAGAGTTGTTACTGAAAATAGGAATGACTTGTACGTCGGCAAAAACACAACAGTTGTCCATCACCATGATCCTGCCTGGATGCGGGCTTCGTGGTACCTCTTCCTCATAACTGGAGCCATTAGACTTCTGTCTGTGAGCTCAACTGGCCAAAGTTCTGACTTAAGTCACACAGGATGGACACAGAAGCTTCAGTCTATTGTCCTGAGACTCTGCCTCGAGTCACTTGTACTGCTTTTCCAGGGTCCTGGTCTTGTTCCCCGGGCCTTCTCCGCGTGGCCAGCTGCTTTGGGCCTCTCCGGTCACTCTAGGCATGGGATGACCCCTTTTGCTAATGTTGTCCCGGAGACTGGCTTGGCACCCCAGTCCCATGTCGGGCCATGTGTGGACAGACTTCCATGATGTCGACATGGGTCTTAGTACACTGTGTGCTCCTGGTCTCTCTGCCCTCGGGCGCTGCTTGCTCACTGGGGCGCCTCCTGTCCTAGGTTATTCCTGCTGAATCTTCAGTGGCTCTCCACAGCCCAGACCAGCATCCGTCCTCCACGGGCTGAAAATCTGCTTGCTGGGCAAGACTCTTTCCAACGCCTGTCCGTAGAGGATATTTTTAGACAGTATTTGCCTCCCCGTGTCAATCCTTGGCTTGTTCGTGCTCAGACCCACTTCTCGCCTCTCCCTTGCTCTATCCTGTGTTTCAGGACAGTTGATCGCTACTGGCTGCGTTTCCCAGGCCCCAGTGTTAGCTGGTTTGCAAGTGGATTGCGCAAATGAGAGGCAATCGTGGGAGACATGGAGGGCAGGGGACAGGGAGAGGCCAGGGCATTTCTCCCCCTTCCTTCTTCCATGTTTAATACCCACAGCTCTTTATTAACGGGAGGCAGGGGACCATTGAGCCTACGGTTTCTCCAACCTTGGATTACGTGAGATACCACTACCCCCGTTTCCCGTTCCACATTGATGTTCACATCCTTCTTGTTTTTGATCATAGTTAACATCCCCCCAAAATGCTTCACAAAACCAGGACCTCAGTGAAAGACGTGTAGCGCCATTTACTGTTAATAACCACCTCAAGGGAGCAGTTTAGACACTGTCCAACCAACGCCCACCACCCCTGGTTTCCTTCCAAGGTTCAGCCTCCCGTGGCGCCGCTACGGGTTAGCGGAGCCGTTCTCGGACACCCCTGGACAGACAGCTGGTGAAGCGGCACCTCCAGGCCCACGGCCTTCCAGAGTCGCAGGCAGGAGCCGTGGAGAAGAACGAGGGCGCTGCCAGCCAGCAGCCAGGTTTGGAGACGTCCCAACGCCGCCCGAGCGGAGGAGAAGTCCTCTCTGAGACCCTCAGTTCATCAGAGGAGAGTGGCAGTGCCAACGCCAGTTCTGAGGCATCGGGGTAACCACCTTTCTGACCTCCTCCTCAAGACGATGGGACTGGACGTCACCCCCCCCCCCCAAAGGCCCCTATTCATTGTGTGTCAGATGTTTGCTTCTCTTAGATTTCATTCTTATTACATTTTGCATCTCTGGCCTAGAGTCTCCTCACGAGCAAAGCCCTTGCATTATAAATTCCTTCAGAAACCGAAGCAAAAGCCTGTTTAAAAATTCTGACATTCCCTAAAATAAAAATCGACACTGCTGCTGCTCCCTTTGCCGCATCCACTGAGCACAGAGACCTGCGCCCCGAACATGGCACTGCCGCCCCCTCGCCGTCGGACGGTGGCACATTCACGCACCCAGATGTCATTTTTACTTATTTGTTAAAAAATAAGGCCCTGGCCGGTTGGCTCAGTGGTAGAGCGTCGGCCTGGCGTGCAGAAGTTCCGGGTTCGATTCCCGGCCAGGGCACACAGGAGAAGTGCCCATTTGCTTCTCCACGCCCCCCTCCTTCCTCTCTGTCTCTCTCTTCCCCTCCACAGCCAAGGCTCCATTGGAGCAGAGATGGCCCGGGCGCTGGGGATGGCTCCTTGGCCTCTGCCCCAGGCGCTAGAGTGGCTCTGGTCGCGGCAGAGCGACGCCCCGGAGGGGCAGAGCATCGCCCCCTGGTGGGCAGAGCTTCGCCCCTGGTGGCCGTGCCAGGTGGATCCCGGTCGGGCGCATGCAGGAGTCTGTCTGTCTCTCCCCGTTTCCAGCTTCAGAAAAAACAAAAAACAAACAAACAAACAAACAAAAGCAGGTGGGGATTAACACTGAGATGTTACTCACCAGTACATTTTTTTTTAATGCTTCGGCAAGTGGCTTATGACAGACAAGGTTTAATTTTGACAGAGACACACCCAGAGCAGCTGCCACCTACGATCACCATTATTTTATAATACTGTATAAGGGTCATTCTACTCTCAAAAAAGGAAGTGGAAAAATCAACTCCAATAATTTCCATTTTAAAAGCGTGTGGGTTTTTTATTTTTCTTTATTAGAAAAATTCGTTGTTGGCCCTTCCGTCCGTTTTGCTTCAGGCTGGTGAAGAGTCCGTCATAGATTGATCGGCACGAGTCACAAGCAAGCACTGCACACCTGCCGCATTGCTCATGGCCCCGACTTGGCCATGACTTAAACTTTCTGGGCCTCAGTATTCCCCATCTGACAAATGGACACAGTTGGACCTGCTCCATTTACTTCCCGGGTTTTTTTTTATGAATGAGAAACAGAAAAGTGAATGTAGCAGTGCTTTAAAAAAGAAAGAAAGATAGATCCAGGTACCATCCCCAGCCCCATCTTTCAGAACCCAGACCCAAAGCTGCAGCAATAGATCTCCCAACTTTTTCCTTAACTCTCCAGCCTTGACGAGTGTAATTGTCAGCCTGAATATTAGTTGAACAAAGTGCTTCCGTGCTTATTATATTGGATTAGCAACGTATAAGCTATCATATGAGGCTTTCGAGAACACCCAGCTAAATGGCCGGCACGCAGGGAGCCCTCATATAGTCACCATATGGGCTCCATTTATTAAAGCTTTGGACCCTGAGCTTGGGGAGAGCCAACCTCTTTACGGAGGGACCCCTGAGAATTGGTTGCTAGGAAGCTACAAAAGCTAGTGTTTTTAATGAGATTTAAAGTATCATAAATTATATATTATTTTCTGTACTTAGGACATTCCTAGCTCTTTGGTTTATTTTGTATTTCATTTTGCATTGATGACATATAATCCCTTTACATACAAAATGCCTTGCATAAGAAGTCCCTCAGAAATCAGAGCAAAATTACATTTTAAAATTATTTTTTTTCCCCTTCCCTAAAATAAAAGTTCACATGCTTTGTCTCCTCCTGCATGTCCAAGGCAGGCAATTGCTAAGAATTTATTTTCTCCAGTTTAAAAAAAAAATTAATCCCAGCCTTTACCAATAGTAATTACTCAAGTGAATACTGTGAGTTGAGTCGGGAGCTGCTGTTAATAAGAATTCTCATAATTCCATTTTCTGATGAGACTTAATGTGGGTTCTGTGGGTTTAATTCCACAGATAATTACAGAGGCAGTATTTAAAAAGCCTGTTTAGTCACTACCCTCCTTCAACTCCCTTCAGTTTTCAACATTAAATAAAGAGGCAGCCATTCCACAAAAGAAAATCAAAAACTATTTGGTTTAACCGCCCATCTTGAAGGAGACAAGTCCTTATGCAAACGTGGTGCCCAGCCTTGGCTGGGGGAGGGGCCTATGGCATTTGCATAATCAAAGGCAGTCCCGTCCCGTCCCGTCCCCCCCCACCCCCCCCGTGGGTTGCAAAGGGCCAAGGGCATATTTCTGCTGAAAGTGGCCACTGATAAGGCAAATGAAGACAAGGTTTTTTCAGATTTAGCAATTGTTTTGATGAGGAATCTTTTGTGAAATAAGATTTTAACAGCTTTGAAAAACAATGGTCCCTGAAACACACATTTTCTTTTTTGCTTCCCCTATTTTTATTTTTATTATTATTATTATTATTATTATTATTTGTCTTCTTCCCTCCATCACAAACTTTTCACTCTAGGGTCTGCATCCTGTTCCACAGACAGTAGGCTGATTTGAGGAACATCCCCGCGATGCCATTTAACGAGCTGTATTTCTCACTTTTAACAAACTCCATGGGCTCCAGCAAGGTGCAATGAGTCAATTCCAGCGAAGTTTCAGGAACAGGTAGAAGTCGTGACATGGAGAAATCTGTGAGGCAACAGCGTCTGCATGTGGCTCATCAACAACTGGACTTGGGACCATGGGATCCAGGCCTTCCTGAAACCTTGAAAGTCACCTTGATCTGCCCTTCCCCCCCAGTGGGTGTTCACCATTGGCCAGGGCCTCCCTAGAGAGCAGGCGATTGGACAGAGCTGACACTATCTGCTTTCTGATCTCCACTTTTGATTTCTTGGGGTCTGGATTCAGTTTGCCCATCACTTGGTTGGTAGCTGACCAATCAGAAGTCGGGCTTCACTTAGCATCCAGGTCCCGGGTTCCTCGTGCCCCTACTCTACGCCAAAAGGCCCTTTCCGGTTACATGTGGCTTCAATGGGCTGCATTCGAGTTAGACTTGTGAACTATGTCTTTTAGCTGTAATGTCACAAAAATCATGAGGGGTTGGGAGGATGACATGGAAGACGGGAACGAGTGGCAAATGGAAGAAAGTAAGAACTTGTTGGCAGATTGAAAAGAGCACTGGGAATTGAAAATAAAAAAGTCTGAAAAGACAGATGTATACCAGAATGGTTTGAATAGCTACCAGTGAGTGAGTTTTGATAGTTGATTTATGTTGGGTGGCATTTTTTGTTTGTTTTCGGTCTGTTTTTCTTTTCTTCACTTTCTACAATGATCATGCATTAAGATTACAAATAATTTTTAAAATAAAAAAATAAATTATTTCGAAAACTGTTTGGTTTGGTGAACCAATGTCACCCCAATAAATTCAATAAAAAACACTACCTGTTTAGAATATGAGTGTGTGTGTTTGAAGGATTATTATGAGAGTTAGAAATAAAATTCTTCTAAAGTAAACAAAAAATAATCAAGTTGTTCTTTTTTTAAGCATGTACTGATTTTCCATGTCACTGTGGCCAAGTGAAGCCCTCGAGGTCTGCCTGGCCGCACAGGCTTGGACACAGTTCACCCTCTTGGACTTCGGTTTCCTAACTTATAATGGAAGGAGTCGATCTGAGCTCTCTCTCTCAGGGCTCATAGGTTGAGTCATCTCTGAATATCAGTTTCATCCTAAGGATAAATAAGAAAAAGGAAGCCTAAGGATAAGGAAACAAAATAAATCTCATTCCTACAACTCAGCAACACTAAAGCTGGGAGAGTGCTTGGAGATCTTCCAGAATGTTCTCGTGTAAGAATTATTTGAAAAGAAATATTCCACTAAGGGGAAAAGAATGGTTGGGGACCTCTGATCTATTTTAATGCCTTAGAGAAGAAATAAGTGGCTCACAGGTGACAAGCTGGGAGGAGGCAGAGCTGCTAGAATTAGAGCTTTGATATCTCAGATCTGTGCAGAGCCTCTTCTAACAGATTATATGCTATCTTTAATTCGCAATATTTCCCTTAGACAGGGCTGGCTGTTCGTTTCAATTTGCCTGGGATCGTCCGGGTTTATGGCTACTCTCCCAGTGTAATTATTAATAGCATCTCTTTCTGCTCTCCAAAATATGCTGAATTAGACAATAACTTTTATGGCCGTATCACTCACCCCTTAGCCCGGTCTGTGCCCCTCTCTCAACCTGACATTTCACCTATGACACAGCCTGACCTGGGCTTTTTTTTTTCCCCCTGATATCTATCTTCATCAGAGGGAGAACTGACCCCAATATTTCAGAGTCTATATTCATTCACATGTCAACTTACATGGTCTGAATGACAAAGAGACCCCAAAGGACATGAGCTAAGGTTTGGCCTTCCAGCTCAGGAACCAAACTCGTCAACAAATCATGAAACACCATGCAGCGAAAAAAAAAAGCCAGCCCTGCTTAAAAGGAGCTCATTGTGCCGACACGGTGTGATAGCCTCTCTCTTCCTGAAAGGAAGGATGCCGGATATAAAATGTCCTATATCCCTACTAGGCAGTCTTCCCCCAACCATCCTCTTTTATCCACTTATACTTGACAATTATTATGTGTCAGCTTCCATGTTAGTTCCCGAGGAGACACGAGGTTACCAACGCATGATTTACGTTCTCAAGAAGTTCGCAGCACATTTGGGGGAGAGAGAGCAGGGATGTGGGATGGGTCGTATCACTGACTTGTTTCGTCATTTTTCATCCCCTCCAGACAATGTGCCATATAGCAGGCACTCAAAAAGTTTTGTTTGAATACATGCATGAATGAACGGATGCATTAATTAATCCTGCCTTGTCCTCTCATTGCATTGTGTATCTGTTCCTCATCCCCCGAGAGATAGAAACCATATGATGACAGTGTGGTGGACGCAGAGAGATGGTCATCTGTGACGGATAAGAATTTGGGTCTCCAGGCAGAGTTCCTGGTCTTGACTCTTCGTTCTGCCTCATGCCATTGCACAATTTTGGGCAATCTACGTCGCCTTTCTGCGCCTCCGTCTCCTATTATAAAACTAAGGATAACAGTAACTACTTCATCGGGTTGTTGGAAGGATTGCGTTAATAGTGACAGTGCCTAGTGACTTTCTTATGCTAGGAAATGTTGAACAATCAGCTCTCTGGTGGGGAGGAAAACCAAGCCTGAATTTGTACTAAGTACTGATTTCAGTGGTGTAAGCTGATTTATATTAGAGATGAGGTATCTGAAAGCATTTCCTAAACTTTATACATGTTTTTCTCTATTAGCCCTGTTTCTGCTTTTGGTCCCTGCTATGTTTGACTGACTAGTAAAGACATGAAGATCAACATTCTAAATAATTAACGAGCAAGCCAACTACACTCACCGAGGCTGGCTGAGCACCCAGGAATGAGGGAGGTCGCCTCCACAGCTGTCTGCGGGACACAAGGCTGTTCTGTCTCTTTGGCAAGATGCCATGATGATAATGGCCACCTTCTTAAAGGATTCACTATATTCTAAGAACTGTATCAGGTGCTATAAATACATCATTCCATTTATCCTCACAACAACTTCATGAGATTGAATGTGTGTAACTCCCAATTTACAGATGAGGAAACTGGGCCCAAGAGGTAACTAACATCTTATTCCACCACCAAGTGACAAAAGCCAGGATTCCACGCCAGTCTGTGTGACGCCCAAGCTCACACCCTAAACTACTACGCTTAACTGCCATGGCTTGTTTAAGTGATAACGTAATTTTAGTTTGACTACTGGAGCCAGTAGACAACATTACATAGCGGCTAGGAGTTTAGACTCTAGAGCCAGACCGGGTCTAAACGCTGCTCTGTAATTTTTTAGCCGTGGGACCTCTAGCAAGTTACTTATCTTCTCTGTCCTCGGTTCTTCCCTTGTAAAGTGGGGGTAGTTATCATGTCTGTTTCAAAGCTCTGTTATGAGGATTAAACGAGCTAAGACGTATGGAATATTTGTAAGAATGTCTGGGACATAGTGAGGCTATGGAAGTGTTTATTAAATGAACATAAATAATGACCTTTTAGAAAAGGTGAGGTTCCCCTGGATTTCGAAAGAGAAACAGTATGGGATCAGCTCGTAGATACAATAGCCAAGCTGCTGATTCCAGTCACCAGGAAAGACCCAGGCAGACGAAAGCGGACCACACCGGGAGCGAATACAAACACCACGTCAACAGCACGTGTACACTCTGGACCCTGGTTTTCCAGTTAACGGCCTTGAAGCAACCACAGTCCTATCAGGAGAAGCTCAGCAGATCCTAAGCAGATTCTTCAAAGGCGGCTGTTCGTGCCCCTCAGAGGACACACGATGGAAAGGAAACAGAGGCCGATATACAGTAAGCTCATGGCATAAGCAGCCTTCTCCCGTCACGGGTAACATAACTCCACTCAGCTAACTCACCCCACACAAGGCTCCCCGGACACGGCCCTCCATCAGGACCATCCAAATAATAACTGAACACTCCTGTTGAAAGACAAACGCTTTGGGAAAATCCGATACAGATATAGAGCCAGGTGAAGAGGCTGTTACCTGCCAAATGGGTGGCTTTCCGAAGGGGCCCGAGGCTTTTCACTGTGTGCGACTCTTCTTTCCGGGAGCATCTGGTTAAAGGCGGCGGCAGCAACACAGGGGAGGCGACCCAAACACACCCCAAAGGACTACTTTAGTAGGACTGACATCACCCCTCAAAACCCTTACGTAAAGCCAGTAGCCATGGCCATTGTCACAGCCGTCTGGCTCGAGTAGGTTCACATTTGATTCAGCTAGATCAGGGGTCCCCAAACTACGGCCCGTGGGCCGCATGCGGCCCCCTGAGGCCATTTATCTGGCCCCCGCTGCACTTCTGGAAGGGGCACCTCTTTCATTGGTGGTCAGTGAGAGGAGCATAGTTCCCATTGAAATACTGGTTAGTTTGTTGATTTAAATTTACTTGTTCTTTATTTTAAATATTGTATTTGTTCCCGTTTTGTTTTTTTACTTTAAAATAAGATATGTGCAGTGTGCATAGGGATTTGTTCATAGTTTTTTTTATAGTCCGGCCCTCCAACGGTCTGAGGGACAGTGAACTGGCCCCCTGTGTAAAAAGTTTGGGGACCCCTGAGCTAGATGATACAGAAACTACAGAGCCAAAACTGGTGGGCCACTACCTTTATTTCCAGACTCGCACTCGGCAAACGAGTAAAAACAAACACACGGGCATCAAAACCCACTCGTTCAGCGCTCACAAAGCTACTGACCCATCCACGTTTTCCTAGAATCGAAGGCCCCCACCAGCCTCAGCCACCTCCTTCCCCCCATCTGCACGCCTCTGTCTTACTGCCTTCTCTCGAACCACCACGTGGCCTCTCACCAGTTCAGTGGAGCTTACAAAGCCCCTCACCTCTGTTACAACGTGGACTCCTCTAAAAAATGGCCTCCTAGCTCCTCCTTTTAAAACTTTTCGGCGTGAAAGCCCTTGTCCAGCACACATTAGCATAACCAAGCCCCTTCCCAAGCAGAAAGGCAATCAGCGCTATCATGTGGCAGCATCATCACATGAGCAGCAGCCATTTTTAACAAAGTGAACATAAAAATCACATTTTACAAACTTATTTACCCAACACCTTACCTGCACCTACACCCAAGTAATCCGTCATCCCCAGCACTGCACTTCTCCTGTCCTGAAACAAACTATGTCTTGAGGGATTACCTTTCTCTGTGCAAATTTATAACAGGATCTAAGCGCCAATTTACAAAAAGATCAGGGTTTAGAGAAACATGATAAAAGACATCACCAGGATGCACTCAGCATAATGGGGGGATTTTATCGGATAAAGAACCTGGCTTCTTCAATAAATACCCAAGCGATGGGGGGTCAGGGAGGGGAAGCAAAACAGCCCAACGCAATGTGTGGACTTTGTTTTGGATCCTAATTTGAGCAAACCAATTATAGAAAGTTCTTCTGAGACCATTTGAACCCTGATTGAAATTTCGATATTAAGAAATAAATGTTCACTTTTAGATAAGTTAAAGATATTATATAAATGTTTTAAATAAGTTTTTTATCTCTTAGAAATACATACTGAAGTATTTATAGATAAAATAATAGGATACTTGGTATTTGTTTTCAAACACTGCAGGCAGAGGTGAGGACAGTCTGGGGTGGGGACATCGGCACTGAGGGAACCCAACTGGTCATATGTTGCTAGTTGTTGGATGATAAGTACAAGAGGGTTTATTGTACTAGTTTCCCTACCTTGTATATGTTTGAAGATTTCCATTAAAAAAATGTTTCTAACTTTCTGAACCAGAAACATAAGAATCTTTTCTGACTCCTCGCTTTCCCTCTCTGCTACCCGTCTCTGCCGTTGTATTCGGTCACTAGGGCTGGTCTCGTCTACATGCTACACACTGTCCCCTCCTCTCCACCCAATAGCAGCCATCTTTGTCACACCCTCATTTTTTCTTTCCTGAATTATGGCAACATCCTCCCAACTGTCCCCAGCGTCAAAGCTCCCAAGCCATCAGCCTCTTTCACCAGCATAGTGTTTCTAAAATCAAATCTGATCAAGGCACTGCCTTACGCATAACCTTTCAATGGCTCTCATCTCACCTACCAGGAAGTGACCAACTGTGACCCACAAGGTCCCTCATGATTCATCCGCTGTCTACCATCCCAGCTTCATCTTTCCAGCTTGCCTTCAAATGCGGTAGGTATCAGCAGTACCGGGCTCCTTGTCATTCATTTGACAAGGGTTTGTTGCGCCCCTATTATAAGACCAACACTATGCTAAGTGTGGGGAACACAATAGTAAAACCCCATCAAGTCTCTCTCTAGTGGGGTTTACATTCTAGTAGGGGACACAGAAATACAGAAATAAACAATAGGCGGCAATAAATGGAGACACATGTACCTATAATCCCTAGAGTTTGCTATACTCGTAACCGTCTACGTTTTTCCACACATCGTGCCTTTTCTTTGGAATGTCCTTCCACAACTGGCTTCCTTCCATCTGCCCATCGAGTCCCCCTTTAAGATTCAGCCCAACCATTGCCTTCTCTGGGAAACCCTCCCTACCTCCTTCAGAAGTGGCTGCCTTTCATTTGTTTCTTCATTTTTTATAATTACATCACCAACATCTTGCAAATCACCTAGGCCAGTGGTCGGCAAACTCATTAGTCAACAGAGCCAAATATCAACAGTACAACGATTGAAATTTCTTTTGAGAGCCAAATTTTTTAAACTTAAACTATACAGGTAGGTACATTCCTTATCAAGGTAGCGCCCGCACGTGGTATTTTGTGGAAGAGCCGCACTCACGGGGCCAAAGAGCCGCATGTGGCTCGTGACCTGCAGTTTGCCGACCAGGGACCTAGGCCAACACTGATATTTAATAAATGTTTATTGAAAGAGCAAATTAATGAATGGCCCTGGCAGGTTGGCTCAGCGGTAGAGCATCTGCCTGGTGTGTGGAGATTCTGGGCACACAGGAGAAGCGCCCATCTGCTTCTCCACCCTGCCTCCTCTCCTTTCTCTCTGTCTCTCTCTTCCCCTCCCACAGCCAAGGCTCCACTGGAGCAAAGTTTGTCGGGGCGCTGAGGATGGCTCCATGGCCTCCGCCTCAGGTGCTGGAATAGCTCCGATTGCAATGGAACAACACTCCAAATGGGCAGAGCATCGCCCCCTGGTGGGCATGCGGTGGATCCCTGCCAGGCACATGCAGGAGTCTGTCTGTCTGCCTTCCCGCTTCTAACTTCAGAAAAATGTAAAAAATTTTAAAAATTTAAAAATTAATGAATGGATTGATGAACGAATTTCTACCCTCCTTAAACTGAATTTCTTGGGCTTTTGAGTCATGAATGATAAGAGTAGAGGTTATAGCTGAACATTATTCTATACTCTGAGGTACTTGGGATTATGATGTATACACTTTGTTGACCAAAATCATAGAAAATGGGTATTTGCTTCAAGTAAAAGTTGCCCTATGTGTTTCTCGTGAACTGTGTTTTGGGCTGAAGGGTTCTACTGTGAAATACAGTTAAGGTGCTGGCCAGTTAGCTCAGTTGGTCAGAGCATCATCCCAGAATCCCGAGGCTGCGGGTTCAGTCCCCAGTCAGGGTACATATGGGAAGCAACCCATGAGTGCACAACTAAGTGGAACAACAAATGAATGCTTCTCTCTCTCTCTCTCTCCTTCCTCTCTCTGTCGCTCTAAATACCAATCAATCAATAACACTGAGTTAAACGTGAGATGAGTTATTTTTATCACTCTAAGATTTCCCTGAGCCTTTCATTTGCTCATTTGCACTGTGACCCTTCAGGATGAGACTATAAAATTTTCCAGAACAGGTTTGAATAACAGGCCCTTTTGTTCACAGGGCATCTCAACAGACGAATGTCACGACGAGCACTTACGGGGGAAACATTGCTTTACCTGACACCCTGATTAAGAGTTTCTTTTCTGGTCATTGCGATTTATCTTAAAATAAGGTACAACAGGGCTTCGCCACAGGAGCTGTGCGACAGCAGGGAAGTGCTGAAGCCCCCCCCCCCCCCCACATACACACACCCGTTTCCCTGCCTCCGTAAGTCAGCTCAGTAAGTCAGCTCAACTGCGTTAATGACGCACAGGCATGACGGAGTCGGCAGGAGGACGCAACCTGCTCGAGGACGGGGCACGGTTGTTGCGCCATGGTGGTTGGTGCGCTATTACCTACTACTTCCAGCTTCCTCTTTCTGCCTTCATTCCTCAGTCTACACAGGGAAGGGAGCAATGCCTTAGCAATGGAGGAATTGGTATATCAATCAATGCTTGTTAAAACAAACGCACAAAAATGAAAACCTCCGAGGACGAAAATCAGTAGCTGCTAAGGCTGCTCTTAGATGTGTGAGAAATGAAATAAGAGTAGACAATATGCCATTTGGGAGAAGCGCGTTTCTTTTAACACGGTGACTTACATTGTTTTCGGAAACACAAAGAATGTAATAAAATACGTGCGAATGTGTGATTTTACACATATATGAGTACCCACCCATCCTACACGATCGCGTGAGACAGTGAAATGGACGGGGGCTTCTCTTCTGTCTATATCTTTGTAGTTTAAATGACGACTAATCTTACAGATTAAATCTGATCACGGGATTATTGATATTCATTCCTTCTCTGGCTTGACAGCTGTAAGATGGAAATGTCACAGGAAACACACTGAATGTGACTAAGCCCAATTAGCAGGCAGGAGCTGAGCGGACACATAAAAAATACATCAATCACAGCGCACAGTTTTATTTTATTTTATTTTATTTTTATATTGAATTTATTGGGGTGACATTGGTTAATAAAATTATATAGGTTTCAGGTGCACAATACTACAATCCATCACCTGTGTACTGCACTGTGTGTTCACCACCCACGTCAAGTCTCCCTAGAAAATTTTGTAACTAGAGAGAGTAAAATAAAAGCACCATAGTAATAACATCATTTTTCACATGATGACATATCTGATCATTTAAGCTTTTTTTCGTGGTTTTAGACCTAATCTGTCAACAAACAGTGAAATTTTTCTTAAACTCTTTTAAAGCACAATTTGGCCAAGAAAAACGTTCAATCATGGAGGATGCTTACCATCTTCAGTATTTTAAGCCCTGCTTTTAGTTAAAGCTTTTAGTTAAACAAGGACAAATCTAATCTGGCAATTTGCAAATCGGCTCGTTTCTGCACCCATTCATTAATGTGCTGATTAGAATCCTAATGTGGAGTTGGGGGCATCTTAAGTCAACTCGTTTACAGAAAGGTTCATAAATTTAGCACATCATTGTTCACATAGAAACACTCCATGATTAGAGATGTAGAAAAGGAGTAGATTTTAAGCAATCAAGAATGGAGGAGCATACAAGTTTCTTATCGCAAAATGTTCTGGACTGAAGTGATAAAAGCTAAAATCAGAGGAACTGAAAGGAACCCAGTAAACGTTAGAACTGATGGATTCCAGCAGGGTGGGTCCCTATCCAAGTGGGGAAGACGGAAATGGAGGGGTAAGGCTGGAAGGCGGCAGTCCTTTGAAAGAAGTGACACTGGTCATGAGTTGACTATTGTTGAAACAAGGTGACTGACGCCTGGGGGTTGCAACTTTTATTTTTTTGTATGAAACTTTTCAGGGTAAAAATAAATATTTATATTTGGCTTCTAGCAAGAACTGTATCAATTTTAAGTGAATGAAATAGGAATCAAAGGCAAATCACAAACTATGA
This sequence comes from Saccopteryx leptura, assembly GCF_036850995.1. Taxonomy (NCBI): domain Eukaryota; kingdom Metazoa; phylum Chordata; class Mammalia; order Chiroptera; family Emballonuridae; genus Saccopteryx; species Saccopteryx leptura. Next base: position 6,955,752 of record NC_089511.1, read on the forward strand.
AAGGAATATAGTAACTATAAAGAAAAAAGAGTGAAGACTGCTTAAGAAATATTTGGGAGAAAACTGGGATGCATGCTCCACGGTAACAACAACAAAATGGCAATTATGTGAGGTGAAGGACCCATTAACTAACCTTACTGTGGTCAACACTGCACAGCATGTGCATACATCAAGTCATATTTTTCCCTGTGTTTTCAGCATATTCCTGCATCTGGCAGAATGCCTGTCATCTAGGCACCATTTCTCAATAAATATTTGTTGGATGGGTGAATACTTGACTGAATGGGTGGGTAGAGGAGAATGAAATAGAGAACCACAAAACTTCCTCTGCACAACACCATGTCCGCTGGACCCCTGGGTCACACGGGACATCAGATAGCATTCAGTTCCATCTCATTTTAGAATGAACACATCAGGGAATTTATGGCGTCAGAGTCACCCTCAATTCCTCCCTGTACCTCATCCTTCCTGTCCAATCAGTACCCTGCATCAACGTCCCCTCCCACCTAGCTCTCAGATATACTCCCTCTTCCATTGTTTAGTTGAAACCTTCATTACCTCTCACCTAGATGGTCAGTAGTTTTCTAACTTGTTTTCCCTTCAGTCCTTCCTTGCTCGATTCTCCTTACCTGCAGGTTCATCATACCACTTCCCTTATTTAAAATGTCCACTGCTTCCCCCAGCTCACAGGTCCTCGTGAAATCAGAGGTCCTTTAGTATAGCAAAGGTTTTCCACAGCCAGAGCCTGGCTTCATTTCCAAGAGCTCTCTCCACACTCACCAGTTTCCTCCACTTCCGTCACATACAGCTCTATTTGTAGGGGTCACGCGGGTCCTGTGCATGCTTTTCCTATACCGGAAATGCTTTTCTCCATTTCGTTAGGTAGAGATCTGTAGATTCTTCCAAGCCCATTTCAAATGTCACCTCTTGTGGTAGACTGCAAGTGGCAAAAAGCCTTTGTAGATTCGAGACTCAGCAAAAGGCTAAGTTCTCCCCCCTCCACCTCCAATATTGGCTATGATGCTGAGTATCTGCACCCACTTCACTTGCTTCCTTAAGTTACTGGAAGCAATTTATATGCCCTTCCTCCTACTCTTTGTTTGTTCAGATGTTGGTTGATTTAGCTTATGCATGGTAGGGAGGTTCCTGTTTATGCCTTGGGAGAATTCCTGTTTTAGCCTCAGATGTGTAACTTTGTATCAAGGACTTCCTTGATTTGCATATAGCTATAAAATAAAGCAAACTGGGGCTAGGAGGGCCCAAACTCTGATATTACCATCAGCATTGAAGAGGCCTCTTGATCCCATCCTTTTTTTTAATGAGTCTGTTTTCTTAATTCCACAGAGTTCTCCCTCATGACCCAGAATTACAAGCTGCGCTGGTCCGCGGCAACCTCTAAAAAACTTCCTAATCGCTCTTTTTTTTTATGATCCTATGGACATTTAGGTTATAGGCTTTTATAACACGATTCGGCTCATCCTAGAATTATTAGTTGACTTGTCTGTTTGTCCTGTGAAACCTTAAGCTCCTAGATGGCGAATGCTGATTCTTATTTTGGTCAGCATTTCCCTTGTCCAGCAGGCAGCTAACATCTAGTCAGTATTCAATCCATGTTTGTTGTACTAACATAATTTATATTTGAGAATGAGGTTAAGGACAGAGAAGAGAGTGACCCAAGATAGAGTAAAAAATAAAAAAGTTATATAAATTCATGAGTTTCTTTTTAAAAGAACATAAAGGAGATATATGAACTGAACACAGACTTCTCTAAATTAGCCAATGTCAGGAATGTAGCAAGCTTTAGGCCAACTACTCCTCCACCATTGGGAAAAATGAGTTTTCCTACAGTGTTATAGCATTTTATCCCCAAATAATTTTTTCTCATCAGGAAAAAAGGATAAAACTTGATCCAAGAGGAAGATCATGCCATGGACTTGAGACCTGCATTAGAAAGGGTAAAGGAAGGAAGAAAAAAAGATAGAGAAGATCTAGAAAGATAAACAAAATGACAGCAGTGATTTTATTTATCAAGTGTTTGGGACCTAGCATTTTTTATGGCCTGCTAATAGGAAAAACCCAGCCAAGAACATAGATGCCAAATTGCAGTGACATGATCTTCCCTCTATTCCTCCTTCCTTCTTTGCTGAAATGTCCTTGATTTCCCCCCATTAATTGCACTGCAGTTTTCTAACGTTTAGAATATCCTCTAAATTACCCACGGGTGTGGGTGATAACGTCGTGTGTGACATGAATGGAATACTCAGCCCCTCAGAGCTCCCTGAATACTTCCTTTCAAAAACGATCCACTATGTTCTTAGCTTGAATAGTCTTTTCATACCAACCTCAGTGACTACTACCAAAACAGTTTAATGTTATTAGAATATCATCAAGTTTCATTATGTTTAATAAGAGATGGTGACAAGAGATCATTTTAAATGCATCTGCACCAAAATTAAAATCACAAGTTGTAAAATTAATCCTAGAAGTGTCAGTTATAATGTGATGTCATTTCAGTCGTCTTAAACTCATTCTCGTGAACTGCTCCGGTAACGGAGCTCTAGGAATAGAATGATAAATATGGAGAAGAGCCGTAGGGACCTCTGAGGGTAGAGTGTTCCGGGCAGAAGGACGGCGATGGCAAAGGGCAAAGGCAAAAGCCCGGCAGCAGGAACCGCTTGGTGGGATTGCAGAACAGACCAGAAGCCAAACAGGCTAGAGGGCAGTAAATGAGAGAGAGAGAGAGAGAGAGAGAGAGAGAGAGAGAGAGAGAGAGAAAGGGCAGGTGAGGCCAGAGAGGGAGCACTTCTAGTGCCTCGTGGATGGACCAGCCCAGGGTCAGCAAGCCACGGCCCAGGGATCAAATCTGGCCCATTTGTTTTTGGATGGCTATGACCTAGAAATAATTTTTACATATTTAATTATTTGGAAAAATAAAAACGATACTTCGTGGCACACGAAAATTATATAAAATTCAAATTTAAGCATCCGTAAACCGAGTTTTATTGAAAGAAGGCAACATCCTTCCGGTTATATGTGGTCTATGGCTGCTTTCACCCTTACGATGGCAGTCGGGTCATCGAGAGAGAGGACATCCTGGCACCCAGAGCCTAAGGTGTTTCCTATGTACCTGGTCTGTGAAAAGAAAACATTTGCCAACCCTTATACTCAACTTTGAGCTTCCTAAGGTCCATTCATTTACTCAACAAATACTCCTGGGCCCTGGCTGGTTGGCTCAGCGGTAGAGCGTTGGCCTGGCGTGCAGGGAACCCGGGTTCGATTCCCGGCCAGGGCACATAGAAGAAGTGCCCATTTGCTTCTCCACCCCCCCCTCCTTCCTCTCTGTCTCTCTCTTCCCCTCCCGCAGCCGAGGCTCCATTGGAGCAAAGATGGCCCGGGCGCTGGGGATGGCTCCTTGGCCTCTGCCCTAGGCGCTAGAGTGGCTCTGGTCGCAGCAGAGCGAGCCCCGGAAGGGCAGAGCATCACCCCCTGGTGGGCAGAGCATCGCCCCTGGTGGGCATGCCGGATGGATCCCGGTCAGGCGCATGCGGGAGTCTGACTGTCTCTCCCCATTTCCAGCTTCAGAAAAATACAAAAAAAAAAAAAAAAAACCTCAACAAATACTCCTGGAGAGCCTTCAGTGCCAGGCCGGCTTTTGGCTTCTGGGGGAACATGGAGGATTAAGTCATACAACGGAAGATTCTGACTTCCAATGAAGCTACATCCAATACTGGCTGAGAAGAAGACAGTGTTCTCTGAGTTCAAAGATTACCAAAACTCTTATACAATCCATGTAGCTTCCTCCCACTGAATAAAGGTGTCTGGCCCCCTTTTCTCAACCCGAAGAGAGAAAACTGGACCCCAAAAAGTGACCCGCTTAGTATAGAAATACAGCTAATCAGCAAAATCTAAAGGCTCTGAATTATGTTGAGTCAAACTTTTTTTTTTTTTTCCGGAACAAATATAAAAAGAAGATGAAGTCCTCAGAAACAGAACATTATTTAGCGAGCGATGGAAAGTGTTCTCACTGCACTAATGAGTCATGGAGGGAGGCGTTTGGAAACTGGGGAGGAGCTATAATTAGGTTATCTGTATTTTTAACACAAGAAAAATAAGCCAGAGAGGCATTAACCAAGGCAGCTGTATTGGAAAGGGGACAGCTCTCTGCAAGTCTCCTAACAGAAGGGAATCGTTTTTTAACAGCTCAGAGCTCAGCTGAGCAGTTAATTTCACAAAATGGTTAAGAACGAACCCTCCGCCACTGGGAGCCGACCTGCACTGTCTTCCTCGCTGTACCCTGACTGGAAAGCAACGCCTCATTCCAAAACACCCGGCCTGTGCAGACAGCAGTTTAGATGGAGTGGAAACAGCAAATGGGATCATAACAAAAGGGGACCAGAAACAAATTGAGTGACAGGTTGAGGACTTCTCATAATTAAATTGTCAAAGGCCACAAAAGGAATGCGAAAATCAGGGGATATCACCATCATGGGGGAAGAGAGAGGGTATTTAGGTTATAAATACATTTCTGAGGAAGATGAAGAAAAAATAGATGTCCAGATTGCTCATTTTTAGCCTAATGAATAAATCATGCTGCTCTCCCCCCTCACCCCCAAATGCACCTGCTGCTTTGAAAAGTCCTTCCACGCCAACCCAACAGTAAATGCCTCCCAATGGCTCCAACGAGGCTGGAGCCCCGCCAGTGAAAATTACCACTCTTCAACCAGGATAAACATCATATTACTTCATTACCCTTTTAAAACATATGCAAATTAAATCCATTATTCTTTTTTCACCCAGAAATGAAGTTCGTTTGGCTGGAATTCAGCGATTCCTTTTGTTGCCGTTGACCATGAATGGATGAACTTCATGTAGATGGTGCTCACTCCCCATCTCTGAATCAAACATTAATACCATTTGACAGTAATAAATAACACTTATCACAATAGGGATGGAATAATGATTTTCCCACTCAGCTGGCTCATCAGAGCCTATCAGCTGACAACTGCATAAATGAGATTAGCATAACAGCTGCCTATGACAAATGTATCTAAATCCTTCTAATGCCAGCTAGTGCTTTGATCTCCCTATCAAGTCCATGCCAAAACCCAAATCCATTTCTGCAAAATACATCTTGTTTATTATAGATACATATGTATGCCCCAGCACAGTCTGCAATCCCAAGGCATCCTTAATTAAAAGAGTTTAGAACAGTGATTGAAAATTGTCACCTCTGGCTTTGTACTTCCTTCCAGGACTTGACTGAATATTTTAAGAAATTCATTTTCAAAATGGAGTCTGTGCTTGGCCTTCCCCTACTTCCTCTTGACTCACTCACCAGAATGTAATGAGGCCCCATTCTGATGTTTTCAAATGAAAATAATTACTGTGGTCTCATTTTGATTATTGCCTTTCAGAGGTATCAGGTTCATAAAAATTTAAATCAACTCCCAAGTAACATAAGCCACAATTCTCTCCTTCCTATTGTACAATCGCAGTGAAACACAGACTCGTTCTTTGTTGGGGAATGCAAATGGGGTCTGAGATCAAACCTGAGCTATAATGTCTTCATTTATCCTCCTCAACAATCCACACTGCTGATGAGAGTAATAGGAGAAGCAGTAAATACACATTTCTGGTGTCCGGGTCCCTGCCAGCCTCTGTTTCTCCCACTGAATTTGAAGTTGAAACAAGAGAGCGAGTCCAGTGTTCAGAGAATAATACATTGGATATTAGGGAGATCGGGAGTTAGAGGTCCCCTGAATAAAAGGGAGGCAGCTTGGAAAGCCAGGCTAACCTATCAATGGAATGTGACTCCTGTTCCGTCTTGGAATACTTACTCAAATGAAAGGTGAAGGGCAGTAGTAGCTAATTCACTTCCACTCCTCTGCGTGACTCGTTTTAATCATATCCATATCAACTACAGTCCTCCAGACAATTAAAGCAGTCACCAGTCAACAGTCATTTGTTCATATAATAAACAGGTGTCAACTGCCATGTGCGACTGTAGATGCCAGGAGTATCCCAGAAACTGATAAACAAGGTCCTTGCCCTCATGGGACTTACATTTTAAGGGGCGTAAATAAAAAAAAAAAAAAAACTACTGAAAAATAGCTAGCTATGTAGCAGTGAAGAGAGAAAGGACATTTTTCTGATCGCATATTAGAGAAGACTTGAAAAGATTTCGACATTTGTGCAAACACGGGCTGTCATAAAAAATAAAAACAGACCGACGTTATTTCAGGCAAATGCAATTGATTAAGACCACATTTGGGTCCGACTTCTGAGCAATTTTTAGACTGAGGTTGAGACTGCTCTACAATTAACTAATCAGCCCAATATAGAGAGCTCAACATGAAAGAGCAGGGAATATTCATTAATTTATTCAACAAACGTGTACTGACCAGTTACTATGGATGGCATACCATCTCGGTGGTAGAATTATGAGCACAGTCATAATGTTACAAAAGCAGTCTCTCGGGCTGGGGGCAGCAGGAGATAAAGTGGTCTTTAAACTAAAAACTAAAGGGTGAGAGTTGGTATAATACAGAAGAGGATCAGTATAGTGGAAATAGATATGTCACTAAACACCAAAAAAAAAATCCAATTAAAAAAAAAAAGGTCAGAGGACATGAGTAGACACTCCTCTAAAGAGGACATACAGATGGCCAAGAGACATATGAAAAGATGCTCAGCATCACTAATCCTCAGAAAAATGCAAATTTAAACCACAGTGCGGTATCACCTCACATCTGTCAGAACGGCGCTCATCAATAAATCAACAAACAAGTGCTGGCGAGGGTGTGAAGGAAAGGGAGCCCTCGTTAATTGTTGGTGGGGTTCGCAGACTGGTACAGCCACTATGGAAAACAGTATGTATGTTCTGCAAAAAGATTTAAAAATAGGACTACCTTCTGACCGAGCAGTCTCACTTCTAGGTATCTACCCAAAGCAATCCAAAACACTGGTTCAAAGGACAAACGCATCACTCTGTTCACTGCAGCATTATTGACAGTAGCCCGGATATGGAAGCAACCTCAGGGCCCACGTTTAGATGACTGGATAAAGGAGATGTGGCATGTAGCCTGGCCGGTGGTGGCACAGTGGATAAAGCATCAGCCTGGAACACTGAGGTCGCCAGTTCAAAATAGTGGGCTTTACCTGGTCAAGGCTTGTATGAGAAGCAATCAATGAGCCACTCAAGTGAAGCAGCTATGATCTCACTCCTTCTCTTTCTCTCTTACCCTCTCTCTCTATAAACAACATCTTTGGGGGGGGGGGGAGAGAAGACGAGGCATGGTACATATATATACAATGGAATATCACTTGGCCACAAAAAGAATGAAATTTTACCATTTGCAACAATATGGATGGACCTAGAGGGTCGTATGCTACGTGAAAGAAGTCAGACAGAGACAGTTGAATGCGGTACGATTTTACTTACCGGACATGGAGAATCTAAAGAACAAAATAAATGAACAAGCAAAACAGAAACAGACTCACAGACGCCGAGAACAAGACTGACGGCTGCCAGACGGGAGGTGGGTTGGGGGCCAAGGTGAAAAGGTGAAGAGACCAAGAAATACAAATGGACAGTTACAGAACAGTCGCAGGCTGTCAAGCACAGCATAGATAACATAGTAACACTGTAATAACTCCGTATGGTGCCAAGTAGCTACTGGACATATTGGGGGATCAGTTCCTAAATTATATAAATGTCTACCTGCGTACCTAAAACAGATATAAAATAATACTGAATGTCAATGGTAATTGAAAAGTTTTTTTAAAAAGTAGATGTCTGTTGGATAGTGACAAAAGGCAGCCATGTCAGAGCAAGAATTTCACAATATCCATTAAGGAAGTGTTAGCCGTTAACACTGGATCCAATGTCACTGGCAACCCCATGTATTTGGAGTTGATGGACATGTGTTTCTTGACTTTAACTGTTAGTAAATCAAACATGTTTCATCGTATTGGGTGGGTCTACTATGAGTGAAGGATTTCTCCCCCATAGTATCTCCCTATTACATTTATTTTTTTTCTGTTTCCCCCTCTAGAAAATTCCATGACATCATAGATTGTATCTGCCCTTTTTTTCTCAGTAAATCTTTCTTTTCTGTATTCCCAGGGCCTGGCACACAGTCAGAACTCAGGGAAGGAAGGAAGGAAGGAAGGAAGGAAGGAAGGAAGGAAGGGAGGGAGGGAGGGAGGGAGGGAGGGAGGGAGGGAGGGAGGGAGGGAGGAAGGAAGGAAGGAAGGAAGGAAGGAAGGAAGGAAGGAAGGAAGGAAGGAAGGAAGGAAGGAAGGAAGGAAGGAAGGGAGGGAGGAATACATGGGTTATAATCCGAAGATAATTACACTTTGGGGTATGTGCAACCACCTCTTTGCTCAGAGAACTGCCCCTGTCCACAGGCTTGAGTCCTGGCAGCTATGAGAGTTTAGCAGATGCTCTATCCCGGAGTTTAGAACTAGAATTAAGAGATGCTATCCTGAGGCCCCCCATGGCCACAGCGGAGGGAGTACAAAGCAAGGGTCTCCAGGGCAGACACAGGAAGAGAGAAACAGAAAGAGCTCAGCGTCCGCAAGAGAGGGAGGGGTCGCAGAGAGAAAGGCCGAGAGGAGAGACCACGTGACCCCAGAGGGAAACAAAAAGAATCCATCTTGGTTCTGGATGGTTTTCTCGATTCTAATCCCAGCACGTTGTGGATTCTGCCACATCACCCTGTCCATGCCTTTCTCGTTTAAGCGAGCCACACTGTGGGTTCCCAACCCTTCCATTAAAGCAGTCTTTGCTGGGACAGCGACACAGAACATCTCCTAGGGTCAATGGTAAATGTGTTTGCGTTCATCAAAGTGGCATTTCAATAGGTCTGTGGACATTCACGTATTTGCCTTTTTTTTTTAATTTTTGAGTTTTTTATTTTTATTTTTGCACTTTGTCACTTCATTTAGAATTACTGGGAGCAGGGTTCACTTTGCAGTCTGAAGACAGGCTTCTTTAAGTGGCTTTTTTCATATGATAATAGAGAGTATATTTTCAGCCCAGCCCTCAATCAAGTGGACACCCTCTAAAGGAGATATAATTGAGTATCTATTTTGCTGGCTCTTAACTTGAAGACAAGGCAAACAGTGTGCTAAGAAATTGTGTTCAATGATGACCCTTAGAACACGCTGGAAGAGGGTCGGTCAGCACAGAAGAACTGCGCATTCCCATCTGTAACACTGTATCCTCAGAGGACCCCACCCCCAACTGAAGGAACCGAGGGGTTAGGTATTTTTTTCTTGGATGGATGGATGGTGGCTGCTTTAATAGGTGGTGAAATCATCGATGCTGACTCACCCAACAAATCCAAATAAAATGAGGAACAACAGCGTTAATTACCAGCGAATCCTATTTAACGGCAGCCACTTAAGTCCACTTAAAACAACTTTGGTAACACACAGTCCACAGTCCATCACCCTTTTTTAATTTTTTTTTTTGTTTTTAATCTAACACTAACCATTTAGACACACACTGGAAATGTCTGTCTTCCAGTGAAGATGTCGTGTTTCGGTAACCTTGACATTGTTCTGCAGTTTAAAACTGCACAAATGTTAAAACACTGTAGAAAGGATGAACAATGTAATGTAGTCTCTCATAACGCCACCATCAGTGAGTGAAACATAATCAGTGAACAGTTGGTTTGTAGCCCAATTATTTATCCACCATGGTTGTGATAAGAGAGAATTCTGAGTTGACCAATCAGAAAACTGACCAAACCACATCACACATCTTCTGTTTTAAAGTAACTGCATCTCATATGTACGACAAATAGTATGTTTGAAAAGTGGGGTTATACGAGAAAATAATTTCAGGAAATATAAGAGATGTGCCGGCATAAAGCTAATTCTTTTTTTTTTTTTTTTTCCTTTCCCATTTTAAACGCTTCATAAGGTTCACTCAGACAATTGGGTTTGTGTGTAAACACATCCGACTGGTTCTCATTGAAAAGAGCCCTTTCCCACTCTTCAGCTAACAATATTTCCTTTTGTTCCACCTCATTACTTCGAGCTTTCCTCCGCTGCTCTACGCTCCGTCATTTCTCGCCCTCTCCACTGTCCGCACCTTTACAAATATCTGCACATGGTTCTCATGCCCTAGCCTGCCGCTTACCACGAGGCAAACTCTTCCATGTCTTCAATACTGATTAACTGGGCCAATGTCTTAACTGTGTTTCTTCCCTGCAATTTCAGCTGTCTAGCATGGTATGGTAATTATCGAATGCCATCCTCTGCAGAACAATGTTGAAATCAAAATTCATGTTTCTATGCTTAGCAAATGCTGCCTTAAGTGAAGTGCTCTAAACAGTGATCAGAGCCAAAGAGCCACCCCTGAGTCCCAGACAGTTAGGTGACTGGCCTTGAGATCTTAACTCATAGTAGTCTAATATCAACTACTGTGTGGCTTTGGGGGAGTTACTATTTCTGTGGACCTCACTTTCTTTTCCTATATAAAGTAAGGGTTGGCCCTGGCTGGTTGGGTCAGTGGTAGAGCGTCAGACCAGCATGTGGAAGTCCTAGGCTTGATTCCTGGCCAGGGCACACAGGAGAAGGGCCCATCTGCTTCTCCACACTTCTCCTTCTTCTTTCTCTCTCTCTCTTCCCCTCCTGCAGCCAAGGCTCCATTGGAGTGGGCGCTGAGGACGGCTCCATGGCCTCCACCCCAGGTGCTAGAATGGCTCCAGTTGCAATGGAGCAACACCCCAGATGGGCTGAGCATTGCCCCCTAGTGGGCTTGCCAGGTGGATCCTGGTCTGGAGCATATGGGAGTCTGTCTCTCTGCATCCCCACTTCTCACTTCAGAAAAATACAAAAAAATAAAAATTAAAAATAAAGTAAGGGTTCACTCAAATAGATTGTCTCTAAAATGTCCATGATTTGAAGGCCAACTTACACTTTGGAATATCTTTGGAAAAACAAATCAAATCAAGTCACTCCCTTCTGAAAAGCCTTCAGTTGCTTCCTGTTGCAATTAGAATAAATTCAAAGTTCTTTCCAAAGCCTGCAAGGTGCTGCACAGGCTAGCCTCTGCCTACATCTCTAATCTCAGCTGGTATGGCCCTCAGTGTCAGCTGGGTCCCTTCAAATGAGACCCGGAACTGAGGTTGAGTTTGAGCAGCTTCTTTGGAAGGCCAATGTTAAAAGATTGGAGACAAAAGGCAGAGAGGGGAAGGAAGCCGATAAAAGGTACGTCACCAAGCAGCTCACCACAGTGAGTGACTGAGGCTCAGTCCCCCTGAGATACTTCCGGGAGCATAAAATATGCCTCCCAGTAATCCCACCGGCCCCCCACTCCTCACAGGTGTAGAACAGCTCCTGGGATATCACCTCCCTGGCACCTCTAGCCTGCCCAGTGTGTCGACGCAGCAGGCCGGGAAAATCCACTACTGTATTCAGGACCACTAAGGGCCGAGGGGAGATGGGTAGCAGATCAGATGACGTCTCTGTGGTTGACTAACTCCAGCCTCGCAGACCTTACTTCCGGTTCCTCAGACTTGGCATCCCATCCTCTCTATGAGGGACCCTGTGGACACACGCTGGTCTGCCTAGACCTTCTTCTCGATGTAAGCAACACCTTCTGGCCACCCCGAGTAGGTTCCCCGCCTTCTGTTTGGTCAACACTCCATGTATGCGTCATACTTTGTGACTGATACTCTTTTACCTTATTGATGTATTGATTGATTGATTGACTGTTTGATTTGTCTGTATGTTCCACTAGAATAGAAGGTGCCCTCAGGTAGGGACCCATCAATTTGCCAGTACCTAGCTCAGTACCTGGTAAATGGCTGGTACTCAATAAACTGTCCTCACGCAAGTGAATTTTTTGAAAGCACACTGTTGCTTGTAAAAATTGTCCATTGCTACTCAACAGCCACAAATGTTTTGGTGAGATAGAGAGAAAACGTTTTGTTTTGTTTTGTTTTTGATCTCTCATTCCCCTGCACAATGAAAATGCTCGTTTCCAAGTGCCCTGGTGGGGACCACACCAGAAAGTACCTACGTGGATTTACGGTAGCTTCTGTAAGCACAGTGACAGCGAGAAGCAGGACTGGGACACACCAAGACGAGATTCCAGTCTCAGCCTCCTAGGCCCCTGGGCCTCAGGGAATAATTGTGACTTTCTGAGCTTCTGTGTATTTGCTCTCCTTTCCGAGTTTTTAATTTTTTTTAACTAAAAATAATAATAATGGGGACATTGGGTTATCTCTTCAGTTTCTCCTAAAGCCTATTCAACAGTCTCTCAGCCTATTAAATGAACAAACTAAATGTGGCCCTTGCATATTATAGATGTTCAAAAATATTTGTGTTCATATTGCTTGAAATATGGGTAGCTGAGCCACAAATATTATAAGATGAAATTTTGCTAACCGAATCTCATTTTCAGCATCTGCACCAAAGGGTGTGACCACAAGGACCCAATTCTGTGCTGGTGGCAGACATCACTAATCGATTGCTGTACTCTTTACCACTGATCCAAAATGTAGCCCCAGAAACCTGGCAGATACTACCTTAACTAAGAGATCAAGGTTAACATTGCCAGAGGTAAGTTTTGCTGAAAGCAGGATAGCGTGACGTGATGTGTAGAGAGAGGGACTTCACCTGGGTGATACTCTTCTCAAAATCCCATAACCCCAGTCTCATTATGAGAAAAAGCATTAAGACAACTCCAAAGTGAAGGGCATTCTACAAAATACCTGACCAGTACTCCCCAAAAGTGTCCAGGTCATGTCAAACAAGGACAGAGTGAGAAACTAGCATGGACTAGCAGAGGTTAGGAGACATGACAGCTGATGTAATGTGGGGTCTTCAGTGGGATCCTGGATCAGAAAAAAAATAACATTGATGGGTTTAAAAAAAAACCCAACTTGAATAAACTCTGGCATTGAGTTGACAGAGACGCACCCATGTTAATTTCTTCGTTTTGACAAATATACCACGCTTATGTAAGAGGTTAACAGAAGGTAAAATGGAGTAACAGGCTTACAGGAACTCTCTGTATTTATTATCTTGGTGATGATTGTATAAATCTAAAATCATTGCAAAATAAAAAGCTTACTTAAAAAAGTCAGCGAGCCAGGTCCCCTGACTAACAAGATGTTTAAACACTTTGGGCTTCACCTTTCTCGTCAGACTATCTTTCATCTTTTCAGCTAATCGTAATGCAGAGAGAGAAGACCGAAATTAAACACTATGAAATACTTGCTGTTAGAACAGCTTGCTCGGGGCGCAGAGTGAGAGATAAATAAATGATCCCACTCAACGCAGTGTTGCTTTTTCCCCTCACTTTCAAGTAGTGTGAGTTGCTAGCAGCCACAGACTTCCCTGAATTAATGCGTCCTTAGATTAATTTTCCAACATGTCTTTTACTTACCCCAAAATTTAATTGCAAGGTCTGATAGCTGGGCACAGGGGGAATTTATTGAGTACTTTGATGCTAAGGAACTGTTGCCCCTAACACTAACAATCAGCTAAATTGCTACAAATCTTCTCTGAATACCCTCCAGATGATATCCGGGCTGTGGCTTGTCTGTTAGATTCACGCAGTGTTTCCCTTGAAGGTACACACCAAGCGCAGGGTTCAGACTTTCAATGTACTTACAGATTCCCATAATTCATTGTCTAGGTGCAGTGGGCTGCTTTCGAAAACTTGGAGACGGCAGCCTTCACTTTTCAAATTGTGTAGCTAGCAGTTTTCACTTACAGTAGAGATTGCAACAAGTCCCTGGGAGTTTCCACCAAAAGCCATAAATCAGAATCAGTTAAGAAAAATGTTCAGGAGAATTTTCCATTTCTGCAGATAGACAAGGTTGAGAAATATCAGAGGTAGAGTTATATAGTGTGAAATGACACTTTCTACAGGGCTCTTCTGAGCAATTTATTAAGAGTTTGTCAAAGGCACACCAAGTGCTCATTGGTGAATTAAGCATGTATTTTAATGCTTATTGTTGCATTTAAAGATCGTGATGCTTATCATTTAGATTGTACTTACCATGCTCAAAACATTTCCAATTCTAATTAAATATTCTCCCACGTGTCTCTGTATAGAGAAATAACCATTTGTAGGAGAAAGAAATACCCAGACTCACAAATAAAAAAATTCATCAGAGGTGGCTTGGGAACTTGAGCACAGTATTCAATATGTAGGCAAATGTATAACACTTGGAGTTTCAGCTAGAAAGCTAAGTGGGTATCCCCAAACAATCATCTGGAGTTCGGTCTTCTCATCAAAATGAGCCTACATGCCTTTTTCTTTCCCCCTTTGGTTTCTGCTGCCCTAGACCGAGTCTTTTGAGCTTTAGATTAATTATATGGAGCCACACAGAGAAACCAAGAGATTCCGTTTCCCCAAACATGGGGTATGTCTTCTCAGAAATCAAGCTCAAGGAATCTGGGTTCAAAATATTCCACCTTCACAACTTTCTCTTCGTTTTTGTTAGGTGTTTTATTTTTTTTTTAAGGCATCACTATTTTGCAATGGGATCAGCATTTTGGTAGAGGGAACAAAGGGAGGGTCCATCTTCGTAGGTAATACTTTTGCTACTTGAAAATACGGGGTAAGGATTTTGGCTGAGAGAAATTTGGGATTCAAAATTCAAATTTAGTCACTCCGTGAGGAGCTTGAATTTTATAGTTTTCAAACCATGAGCTCCAGTGGTAGGCAAGATGGCGGTATTTATCTACATGGAATAATGCCTACCTTTTGGTCCAGGCTATGGGACTTCTAAAAATCCATCCCAAGGCCACGCCGTGCACAAAGTATATGGAAAGTATGTTTATTGAAGCACGTTTTGTAGTAGGAAAAAACTGGAGCCCTTCAAAATGCCCTTAGTGCGAAATGTATAATTCATTCATCTAACACAATACAACCCCTGGAAAGGCCTGAGTTAGAACAAGTGTCGCATAAACTGGCTATGTGAGTACTCTGTTCCTCCATAGAGAACCAGCTACAACTTTACCCAGAAGGGTTAAAGAAACAAGAGTTCGCATTTTTTCAAAACTAAATGTGGGAGGCAGGAATGTGTTGTCATTAAGCATGTGAACAGCAGAGCCAGATGATCCAAGTGCAGATCCCATCTCCGACCCTCCCTGTGACCTTGATCTGGGAGGCGATATCCATGATCCTCTGTTTCGTTATCTGTAAAACGGGGACATTAACATTGTCCCTTCTGCAGAGTCCTTATGGGAATTAAACGAGAGTATGCATAGACAGCAGCACAACGCCTAGCATTCAGGAAGTCCTCGGTAAAGATCACCTGTGGCATTAACAGCAGCGACAAGGGGGCTGTGAGCCTCGCTACTCCGAGTGTCGAGTGTCGTATACGCAGCTGCAACACCGGGGAGCTCGTTGGAACGCAGACTCTCCGGCCTGACTTCAGATAGACTCCCTCGGAACCTTCACTGTAACAAAATCCCCAGATGATTTATATGCACAATATAGTCTGGAACTAGTAGCGATTCTGGGGTAGGGACTGAGATTCTGCGTTTCCAACAAGCTTCCGGTCCGTGGCCCCCAAGTTGCGTAGCACATGAGGTTGGAGAAGCACACTAAGTTTGAGAAGCCTTGAAGGCTGCCCAGGTCTGCCCCCTCGTTTTGTGAATGGAGGAATTTGAGTTGTAAAAAGATGAACGGACTTGTTCAAGTCCTACACCGGTGCATGGCAAACCTCCAGCATTCCTTCCCCTGAACCCGAGACGTGGAACGGACGTCTTGGATTGCAGACCGTCGGACCCGGTCAGTTCTCCAAGAACACAGTGGATGGTTTGAAATGAGCTCGCTATTGAATTCTGAGAATCCGGGCACATGTCAAGGTAAGTGAGACCCTAAATGGTTGTTTTAATGAATGCGACGTTATAATTCACGCAGAGTCACTGTTGTACCTAGCAAATTCATAATTAGAGGTAATTTTGCACCTGCTGTCACGAGAAGATGGCATTTCCTCTCGTTTTTAGCTTGATGCCTTGATTACACTGCGGGAGCGGCAGGAGACACGGCAATCTCTCACCAGACTCCTGGAGAACGCACACAGCCTTCGGTGTGCGGTGGTGATTAATAAAGCCATTTAGCATCCTTGGAGTCATCAGCTGCCGCTTCTCATCGTACTTACGCAGAACCTTCCAGGAGACAGGAGCGCATCTCACCGTTCAACCTGTTGCAGAAACTGCGAGAGGCTCCTGGGTTCTTTCTAAGGTGAACCACCCCAAGAATTCCAATCAAATTGACTTGGAAACCTACTCACTGAAGTGGCTATGCATTTCGGGTCACTAAACCACGGTCATCAGAAACTTCATGCTATTTTTCTATAAGTGAACTTAGTTTCTAGTTCAAGACCTGGACTGAGGAGCTTGGAAGTCTTCCTTGGGTGTACGGACTACTTTAAATTTGGGGAACCCATCTAGGGCCATGTCATTAGGGGTGTGATGGTTTGTTTGGTTTTTTTTTTTTGTATTTTTTTTCTGAAGTTGGAAACGGAGAGACAGTCAGACAGACTCCCGTATGCGCCCGACCGGGTTCCACCCGGCACGCCCACCAGGGGGCGATGCTCTGCCCCTCCGGGGCGTCGCTCTGTTGCGACCAGAGCCACTCTAGTGCCTGGGGCAGAGGACAAGGAGCCATCCCCAGCGCCGGGCCATCTTTGCTCCAATGGAGCCTTGGCTGCAGGAGGGGAAGAGAGAGACAGAGAGGAAGGAGAGGGGAGGGGTGGAGAAGCAGATGGGCGCTTCTCCTGTGTGCCCTGGCTGGGAATCGAACCCGGAACTTCTGCACACCAGGCCGATGCTCTACCACTGAGCCAGCCAGGGCTTGATGGTTTGTTTTTAACAGTCAGCTTGACTGGCCTAAGTGGGTAACATGTTATTTCTGGGTGTGTGTGGGGGGGGTGTTTCTGGATGAGGTTAGCATTTGGATTGGTGAACTGAAGAAAACAGATGACCCTCCTCAATGTGTGTTGGGGGGGGGGGGGATCATCCAATCCACTGGGGGCCCAAGGAGAACCAAGAGGGGAGGGGAGCGAATCGCTCTCTCTGCTTGAGCTGGGACAGCCGTCTCCTGCCCTTGGACATCAGCATTCTCCTCCCCTAGACGTCAGCGTTCTCCTCCCCTGGACATCAGCGTTCTCCCCCCTGGACGTCAGCGTTCTCCTCCCCTGGACGTCAGCGTTCTCCTCCCCTGGACGTCAGCGTTCTCCCCCCCTGGACGTCAGCGTTCTCCTCCCCTGGACGTCAGCGTTCTCCTCCCCTGGACGTCAGCGTTCTCCTCCCCTGGACGTCAGCGTTCTCCCCCCTGGACGTCAGCGTTCTCCTCCCCTGGACGTCAGCGTTCTCCTCCCCTGGACGTCAGCGTTCTCCATCCTGACTTTCAGCTCAGAACAGGACTCACACCGTCAGCCCCCAACTCCCGGCCTTCGTACTCAGACTGAATCACACGAGCAGCCTTCCTGCTTGTCCAGCCTGCTCACAGTGGACCGTGGGACTTCTTGGCCCCCATAACTGTGTGAGCCAATTCCTGTGCTAACTCTCTCCTATATAAGAACATTTATCTCTATGCAGATATCCTATTGTTTCTCTGGAATACAAAAGGAGGGAGGCGTCTAGACATGCTGACCACCCACGGAGAGGTCGCCATCTGGCACTGGCCATTCGTCCGCTGTGGTCACTGCTGTGTCCCGACGCAGGATTCATCTGGTCCAGTGCTCTCTGGGTGGCTCTCAGACACCCAGATTCCTCTCTGCTGCTCTGAGCCTACCGGGGGGTGGGGGGAAGGCTAGGCAAAGCCTACCTCCCCGACCCACGCCCCCCACAGCTGCCGTGTCTGCTCCGGAGTCACGCTGGGAGAGTGGAGAGCTACGGAGTCTTGGTTATGAGGTTCTGCATAACCAGACTCAAATCCGGTTTCAGCTGAGCTCAAGTCACACCTTCGCCACTCCACTACCGAGAGCCCCTCGTTTTCCCTGTTAGTGCCGATGACAGCGGGAGAAACGCCAGGGTCCCGGCTCTCCGACCCTGTGATGCTTGAAACCGATTCGGCATCCTAGGGTCCAGGAAGTAAGAAGATCAAGATCGAGAGCCAGGGGAAGACACGAGTGTGATCTGGGACAAATCCCTGGACCTGTCTGACCGTCCCTCTTCGTTTCGGTCCAGACATTCTCCATGTTTGGAAGCGTGCTCCGCTGCGGGAAGGCACCGTCCTTCGTGGCTCTAGTCCCTCACGGATGACGAGTTAGGTCATTCGTACTCTTATCCTATTTTACACCGAGCTGCAGTAGACATTCTTTGGGAGGTATCCGCTCAGGCGATTGCTTGATCAGCAGAGTTTGGGACGGAGGGTGAGGTTAGAGAACTGAAACCGCCCCGACCCCATTCCACACTCGTCCACCCCATGCCCTCCTGTTTCCATAAACCACGGTGGTGCAGAGGGTGCACCACAGAGCCGGAAGACGCAGGTGCACATCCTAATGGAGCAAGTCTCTTGACTGACCGTAGCTTCAGTTTCCTCGCCCCGAGAATGTTTTAAAATGCCTTCTTGACAGGGTGCTGCAAAACCTAAATGTTTACCGCTGTTTTTCACTATGGGCAAATGCTGAAAAAATGAGTTGCTGTTGGTGGTGGCGGTGTTACCATTATTATCTTTATTTTGACTTGGATAGGGGGAAAAAGAATGGGATGAGCAGGAAGGGAAGAAAGGACAGCAAAGCATTAGGAAGAATTGACCCTTTATGGACACTCTCACCAGGGGACGGTCTCCAACTGCTCCAAAATAAACGCCAAGGAGGATGAATGATCCCAGAAGAAGAACGGATGGACCCCCACCTCCCCAGCCCGGTTCCCAGTTCCTGACCATGTCTCCACACCTTCCTGGAAAAGGGCGTCCATCTGGGGTAATTTGAGAAGACTTTCCAATGTTCCAGAAAGGCAAATTACTACTCAGGTGGTAATCTGACAACTTGCTAATGTAGCTAGACAAAGTCAATATGAATCCCCAATGAAATGTAATTCACTTTACACATTTTAGCAAATGCAAGGGTTTTGTTATACATAAAAAACAAATCATGGTGACTGGGAGCCAAACCACATTCCAAAAAGGTGTATGTTGTCTGGGGGTGGGGGTTGCTTTTTAAGTTCACACAGTACTGGGCGATGCAAAATTACGGGGAACATAAATATAGGGCAGAATTGTTGCGAGGTTTTTTTAAGGTGTTTTTGTTTGTTCCTATTTTTTTTTTACAAGACTTTCTTGTTTTGATTCTATTTGCCTCTCATGAGGTTCAAACTACAATTGAGACTGGGATTTAAAAGACACTCATTACTTCAAGCCCAGAGGGTGGGAGACTCAGCATGTTGCATATGAGCCACTTCATTTCAAGTGGTATTAAGAGGGTTTTTAATTACTCAGCTTAGGACTCAGGTATCACCTTTCCTGACAAAACAGCAAGAGAGGGAGAGCTTCCTAAGTGAATTAGATCACTGCCCACCCCCACCCCCCGCCCCAAGCAGCCTCGTGACCAACAGCCATTTTGCTACGCGGGAGAAGCTATTTTTTTTAAATTAACATTCCTTTTTTATTTAGACAATTAATTTTAACAGGGTGACATTGATTCATTAGGGTACATGAATCAGAGAAAACATCTCCAGGTCATTTTGACATTTGATTATGTTGTATACCCATCACCCAAAGTCAAATTGTCTTTCCGTCACCTTCTATTTGGTTTTCTTTGTGCTCCTCCCCTCTCCCCAATCCCCTCTCTCTCTTCCCTTCCCCTTGCCCTGGTAACCACCGGGAGAGGCTATTTTCAAGGAGCTTACTGGAGGAGGCACGGAGAGGTGCTATTTAGAGTTCCCTGAGGCCTAAGGGGAGAAAAAGGGGAAATTAGACAATGCTCATCAGTAGCCAACATCTCACCAATTTTCTCCACCAAAGGTCTGCCTCTTTCCAGGACCCAAACTACAAGGCAGAGAAAGAGGACCACGGCCAGGGCTTTGGCGTTGATCACAAAGACCTGAGCTCCAGTCGCAGCTGGGACGCACGCAAGCTCAGACAAGTTCTTTGGGGGGTTTTAGACTCACTTTCCTCACCTGTGAAGAGAGCATATTACTCTTATTTCCCCCCTAGGATTTTTGTGAAAATTTAAATTTTTCAACAGTATAGAAAGGTCTTGGGCCATTGCTTGGCCTGCAGTAAATGTTCAGAGTAGCGAGTATCATGAGTGTCGTGATAATGGCCCTTCTCTCCTCAGTCTACCACACCCCGCGTCATACAACCTCATTCTTGTCGCATCCTAAACCATCCCTCCACCAAGCCCGTCTCCCATCACACTCAACTTCACATTGGCATCTGGGGAGAGGACCCCCCCCCCCCAGCCACACAAGCCCTGACCACTCTGCTTTCCAGCTCTCCCATCCCTAAAGCCACCACAAACCCGCCACACAAACTTCCTAATGCTTGCTCACACACACTCTCCCCCCCCCAAGTTGTATACCTGCAATACAAGGGGCAGCAGCATGTTCCGAGGACCGAAAGGCAGAGACGACCCAGCCCAGAAATCCCCAAGGAGGCAACGTCAAGGGGGGGGGGGGGGCTGGGACTCAGTTTCAGGGTTGGAGAAGGAGAGCAGAGACCAAAGGGGCAGAGCCAGTGTCGTGGGTGCGAAGAGGAAGGAAGTGCTCAGAGGAAGGCGGAGCTGGTTTCCGGTACCTGTTCCATGACATTCTAGAAAGGTGGCTTTGTGTCAACGCACCATTTCCTCTATACACATTTTGTTGACGGTCCCCACGATGACAGCCTCAGTGTTCTCATGTGTACAATGGGCACGATGACAATATCTAGCTATCTATTAAAGACTGCATCAAGGCCCTGAGCACTACGGTGGCACACGACGCCTAATAAATACCATTCATTATTACTAATAAGAAACTAAGTCTAGGGGCAGAAGTAAGGTGAAAAAACCAGACTCTCTGTATTTCTGAAATGCCTGGGGTTCGGTGATGTCCTGTGAATCAAATGGGTACATTTGCCCGGTGCCATTGTCGTCACCCCTGGTCCATCCAGGGTTCTGCCCACAGAACAAAGCAGGCACCAGTCCAGAGCCCTGAGTTAGAATGCCGACTCTGCCACTCGATAGCTCTGTGACCTCGAGAGCCTGTTGCGTAACCTCTAGTAATAATGGCATTCATTCACTTGAAAGAATTATTCAGGGGGTCAAATGAAAAGTTAATGGCAATGTGCTTAGCAGAGAGCAAAGTGCGGTTTAAAGACTAGTGGCAGCTCTTACCCTGCCTCTCCCCGCCCCGGCTCCTCCCATCACCATGTTCATGAGCCCCGCCCTCCGGGCTTCTTCAGTTTACTCGCCCCGCCCCCCCCCAGGAGGCCTGCTTTCTGCGCAAACAGTCCCGAAGGCCATTACGATTCACCCTCCCTCCCCAGGGTTCACGAAACGCGATGCGTTTTCATGCTTCTAGGAACATTAACCATGACTTGGTGACACTGTCCCAAAAGGGACTGATTGGCTTTGGGATAGCGGACAATGACTTCATTGGGAAGGCCATTAATCATAATTATGAAATAATGAAACAGCTGTCAATTTGCCCGTGCTTTATAACACCTAGCTCATAAGAGGGTCCTTTTATTTCTCACGGCGGACATGGATGGCAGAGGACCCTGTTTCCAGGAGAACGTTACACGTCTTGGATGGCTGAGAAGCCTGGGCCGGTGGCAGTCACTCAGCTCTTGGCTGGGCGCCTGGGTGGCGCTCCGTGAGCCGTGCAGTAACCTCTCCGAAATGCACCGCTGCTCCTGTCTTACTGCTTAATTAATCCCCTTCTAATTGATATGGTTATGCATTGCCATGGCTGCTTCCCCACTGTGAGAGCCCAAAAAAACATATTTGGCTTTCTTAACAGGACTTTCAGAAACAATGTCAGGAACGTGAACTTCTAAATGGCATCAGACTGCTGAGAAACGTGAGTCCCACGGCCCAGGACAGATGCGATCCTCACATCTCATAAAAATGTCCAGGTCCTCTGCTTGAAAGCGTTATTCTATTTCAAAGGATTTATGTCACTGGGGGTAGCGGGGAGGGGGCAGGTGGAGAGGGACTAGGAACTATCATCATCGTATCATCATAATCATCAAAAAGCCTCCGTCAGACGCCTCACCAAATAGTAGGCTGTATGAACCCTGTCCCGACAGATAAGTCCTTTTCTCGATCAGCCGATTCTAGATGTTTGGGAGAGGCAGTTCCAAGACTAGGATGATAAGAGTTCCAACCCAGCTTCACCGCCTCCTAGCTGGACGCCGTCGGACAAGTTACTTAACCTTCCTGGTACCCAAATTGACATTTTTTTTTCAAAAATCACATGTAATCCCATGGTAGGCTAGGGTTGGGATCAAAGTCCTTGCAAACTACAAATAATCACAATCGTCTTTAGAAAATCCTTGAAACCGCCACTGTCTCTATAAATCCACCCCCAGGAATTCTCAGGCACGTTCAACATGGAGAGCTGCAAAAGCAAAGTCTAGATCAAGGGTTCACAACTCTGGCCCCTGGCCCAAATCCCGCTCAACAGCAGTTTTATGTAAATAAAGTTTTCTTGGAACACAGACACGTTCGTTCACTTCTGCGTGGCCTGTGGCTGCTTTTATGCTCTAACAGCAGAATTGAGTGGTTGCAACAGAGGCCACATGGCCCGCAAAGCCTAGAATAGCTCATGATCCGGCCTTTGGCAGGAGTGTGCCGAGTCCTGGTCTAGGTGCCGAGGTCGGCCCTTCCCAGCCCCTCTGTGCAATGGGGAGACGGGAGAATTCTAATGCAAACCACTTGCCTATAGGGCTGTAATATAAAACCTCCACAGCTTTCATTTGGGTGAATGGAGGCGTTCATTGCCAAGAGAATTAAAAAGGAGTCTCGGTGTACATCTCCCGTAGGCGTTAGAGTCTAAAATCAGCTCTCACTGCGCTTGGGATTTGATTTCTCTAGCCACAGCGCCCTCTTTCCCAAAAGGGATGTATTGTATTAGTGAGGGATGAGGGATGTCAGCCTCAAACTCAAGGCCTCTGGGAGAGTTCCAGGGCTAAGCCCTGTTCCCCTGGTGGCTCCTCTGAAGACTTCTCCGTGAAGGGGTTCGCAGGAGCCTTTGACACACGGGCTTTGCCCGCCGGGTCCACACCGCACTCTCAGTGTTCCCTATCTCAACCCCATCGCATTATCCGCCTTCCGTCTCGAGAGCCTGTTCACAGTCCGAGCAGATTCCAGCTCCTCCTCTCTGTGCGAGATTGGGAGACACTCCACAGACGATATCCATCACGCTAATTAGGCATGACCTCCCCTCTTGTATACTCATGTTGATGGCCTCAAACCAATCAGTACCTGTCGCAATGTTTGCGGCCCCTCCATGCGGGTGGGAGGCAGTGAGAAGAGAGAGAGTTTGGTGTGGGAATTAGGAGTCCCAGGCCCAGTCTCCTGGCGGCAGCTCACGCTCCTGGGAGGAAGCGGTTTCCAGAAATTTCCTCATGGCTGTGGCCTCTTTTTTAAAAATTTTTTAGCCTTTTTCTTTTTACAGTTTTGTTGAGGTATGGTTGACATATAAAAACGGTACATAGTTAGGCTGTACCACAGGATTTTTTTAAAGGGGGCACAAGGTGATGATTTAATTATACATATATTGCAAAATAATTATCACAATCAAGTTTATTAACATATCTCTCACCTCAATTATCTGTGTGTCTTTGTGTGTGTGGTGAGAACACCTAAGAACCTACTCTCTTAGCAAATTCAAAGTATACAGCAGCGTGTCATGAACTCTTACCACCGTGCTGTACATTAGATCCCCAGGACTCAGTCATCTTAACAACTCTTTTATGGCCTTCATCCATAAGGCTGCCTGTGGGTGGAAAGAAGAAATAATCACCCTCTCTAAATACTTAGACAGCAGTATTTTCTGCATGATTGTCTCCCTAGCAAGGTGTTACAGACGGGTGACAACCAGCCTGGCCTCCTGAGTCAGACTGCCGGGGCAGGAAGCCCTGTGCTCCTTGGTAGCCAGGGACCCCGTGGGAGCATCAACGTCTGACACCTCAGTCCAAGCATCAGCAAGTGGAGACCAACCGCAGGTGGGGTCGGCATCCCGGGCAGGTGACCTCTGCCGTTGCTTAGCAGGGCGCCTCACACTTAGGATCCTACTGCGCTGTCACCATCCCGAAATCTTGAGTCATTTCTGAACAAAGAGCGTGGCACCATCATGCTGCACTGGGCCCTGAACATGTGGCGGCTGTCCTGAATGGGGACCTCCCTTGTAGGGATGACTGGAGTGGAGGAATGTGTGGAAAGTTCTTGGTACACTACCTGGCACATGGCAAGAACTCAAAAATTAAGCTACTATCCTCAGTACTGTTCATTTGATGGCACAAGAGCCTTACGAGGCAAACTGAACGGAGTGTATGACAGTATCAACAGTATGATTTGACTTTAAAAATAAAAGCTTTGAGCAAGCTCAGAGAGGTGAAATTTCTCAATATCATCTAACTCGGCTTAGTTCAATAAATGTTCATTATCATTCATTCATTCATTCATTCATTTCTTTGTTCAGAAAATGCTTACTGGGCTCCAACGGTGTGCCCGTAGGCTTGGGAAGACTGGCGAGTGAGATGAGCCTATGTCTACCCTCCTGTGGCTGATCATCCAGTCCCTGCTCCTCAAAGCCATGAGCTGACCCATGAAGGTATCAAGTGCTGAAAAACCAAGGATCACTACCCTCTAAGATCAGCCAACCCAGCTTATGTGCCCTCCTGGCCACAGCTGAGGTCATTGCACCTTCTAAAAACCCTTCTCAACAGGCCCTGGCCAGTCAGCTCAGCAGTAGAGCATCAACCCAGCATGTGGAGGTCCCGGGTTCAATTCCCGGCCAGGGCACACAGGAGAAGTGCCCATCTGCTTCTCCACCCTTCTCCCTCTCCTTCCTCTCTGTCTCTCTCTTCCCCTCCCGCAGCCAAGGCTCCAGTGGAGCAAAGTTGGCCCAGGTGCTGAGGATGGCTCCATGGCCTCCACCTCAGGCGCTAGAATGACTCCAGTTGCAACGAAGCAAAGCCCCAGAGGCACTGAGCATCGCCCTCCAGTGGGCACGCCAGGTGGATCCCGGTTGAGCACATGCGGGAGTCCCCTCTCTGCCTCTCACTTCTCACTTCAGAAAAATACAAAATATAAATAAATAAATAAATAAATAAAAATAAAAACCCTTGTCGCATTCCAAGACCTTTGGGGGATTTTCCAGTCCTGGCCTTGGAGACCCAGAACCATTGCCTCATGCCCGGCCCCAGCATCAACATCCAATGTCATCTGTCATTTCCAGGCTTTTCTTCTGGAAGGACACCCTAGGGGATGGTCTATTGATGGCTTACTTTAGGTTCCTGCCCCTGGGGAGGCAGTCCACGCCCAGCCCCTGCTCTGCCCAGCCCAGTGCTCTGGGCTGTCACTTATCTGAGGGGATGAAACGACAGGCTCCTAGGACCTTGTCAGCGGCTTGTCAGTCATAGCAGAGCCAGAGCAAGAACTGGGGTCCCACCTCCAGTCCGTCTGGTCCCCACACTGATTCAGTTCCCTCCCTACGCCCTCTCCAGCTGGTCGCAGCACACGTCATTTAGCCAATCAGTCAATAAATCAATGCCGAGAACTCACCCGCCCTCATTACAAGGCCTTCCCTTCTATCTGTGAAATCAGATACCCTGTTGAGTCAGGGCCGCCCACGCTTAGGCTCGTTCAGGTTATTTTCCACGTTCACGTACACCTCTCTTCTACTGCACTTAGTGTTTTTCTCCACGTTGCCTTTTTTTGAAAATTAAATAAGCACATTGAAAAGAAATTTTCTATCTTCAACATTCACCAACAGGCCCGCTTCCCTTAAATAGAAAGTGACTGCCCAAATGAAAATATAAAATAAAACCGAACCCTGGGTTAGACGATGTGGGTGCCTCCTACAGCCATCTTCTGTACCACGAGGGCATGCAGACCCCTCTGGAGGACACTTGGGGTTACACTCATTTCCCCGCCCCGCCTTAGCAGCGGACAACGCCTGAGTGGAGTGGACCACCGGTTCGTGGGCATTTGTGCTGTGACAGGGAGCTCTCGGAAACACAGGACTTAACCCATAAAAATAACCTGGGAATTTTAGGCAGCTGGTAATAGAGAAGATATTTTTGTGGAAGATAGGAAATCAAGGTTTTCCAGTAAGGCTGAAAGCGTGCGTATGACACGGGCAGCCACCTTGCTCCCCTTTGAGTAATGCAGGCCCTGGACGCTCAAGAGCAGGGTCCGGGCTCCCTGGAGGATGGAGGTAGAAAGGTGACCCGCTTTTCCAGTGAGCTCCATTTCCTCTGTGCCAGGTCCCTTTCCCAAGTGGAACTAGATAAGGAGCTGCTGCTGGGCTCTCCTGTCATTACAAATGACTGGTGGAGGTGTGAGCCATGGAACAAATAATCTAACAGGTATCTACCGAACAGATGCTCCAGTGCTTATCTGCTGATTGCTGGGGCTGGCCCGCGGCAGGACGGAGAAGACAGTCCTGTTTGTCAGCCATGCCTTTCCTGTCCGTCTGGCCTACCCCCGCGGAGACAGGATCTGCCGCAGGCTCTCACCATGCCCCGCCCGACTTCTCCTTCCTCTCTCCCCGTCCAAATTTCCCTGCCTGGGTCCATTTCCCCGCAGGACCAGCCTCAGGTAACACAATTGGGAGCACGCACGTCCCCGAGCGCTGTAACTTCACATGGCCCGTCACCAGCATGGCACGTGAAGCTTTCTCGCTTTCTGCCCTGTGATTAATCACTTCCCCCGATGACTGACCATGGGACCATTAATTTCCTTTAGAGGAAAACATTACTTCCACCCAATGGGTGTCATCTTGTCGCCAGGGTTCTCCAAAGAGCCATGAAAGCGTCAGCCATTGGTACATTTCACGCTGTCCAGTCTTACCCATGACTCGTTTGTTATGCAAATATGCAGACCCTTCCAGAGACGATAGGTTCCTACTGCTGAGATGAGATTCGCTCAAGGAGGGAAGACACAGGAACAAGTCCTGGACCTGCTGGGGACTCAGGAAGAAAGGCAGAAGGACCCGCCATGAGTCTAAATCACAAGTCTTTTAATATTCAAATTTCAGTGAGTGAGAGTCCCCCATATGCTTTTAGGTCACCCAAATAACAGGACGGATCCCCAAAGTTGCTTACCCAACCTGGGAATCAGCCTCCTCAATGTGACTTGCTTCCACCTTCCAGCTGAGACTGACTCTAGTGTAACCCTGAAGGCATGGCAGCCTCCTCGTCTGCTCTTGGTTGCCCGGAAGCGGAAGCACTTCTCCCTACCATGGCCAAGGTGGCCCTACAGCTACAACCCAAACAGCTCCAGAAGAGCAAAGCAGAGCCCTGGAGATTGCCTACCGGCTCCAATGCCCCGCCTACGCCCAACTATGGCTAGAGGGCGGGTCTCCACTGATTGGCTCAGGCCTCAGTGGTTCACCACGTATGAGAAAGGACAGTCACATTCCAGGAAGTCCTGCAGCGAAACTGACAGGAACTGCAAACCAGCTTGTGGGAAGCCAGAGATGAGCTCAACCTTAGGCACCAGCCGGGGCATTTGTACACTATCCCCAGACATTGTGCAAATGGAGGCTGTCGCCCCAACAGGGAGAGTATGAGTAGGCAGTGGCGTGTGCTTCCCTTCTGGGTCCAGGCAGGCTCGGGGTTTAGACCTTCCCTCCTGCGAGCACAACGGCACACCAGGACGTAAGGCCCCACCTGGATTAGGGAGTTTGATTTGGACCAGCTGGTCTACCAGTGTGTGCACTTCCCACTGCCACAGTCGTTATGGGCTGGTACACTGAAATTTGCAAACCCACCTTGCCTCTGCCTTCCCTGAGGTGTTAGTGCATAGAGAGAAAAGCCATCCACAACTGACAGACAGCCAGGGAATAAATGTGGCCCAGCCCCCAACGTCTATCCCAAACAGACAAGAACACGGAGGAAACAAGAGACTCTTCAAGAGTCATTCTGAATGCCTTGAATTGTTAACAAAGTGTCCAAACAAGATTCTCCTAGGAGAGGATGGAAAAATTCAACGGGAAGGAAGCCTTTTGGAAACAAAAAAAACAAATGGCACATTTGACAAGGGTCAGCTGGCCAGGCTCCTGTGATGACAGCATTCTGGGAGTATTGATATGTACTGAGAGCTGCAAATGGTTGCAAAAATGTCCGTGGATTCCTTGACATAATGTACTAGCTCACACCATCTGCCTCTTTCAGCAGTCAGGGGCGGCGTGCTTGAAATCCTTTTTAATCACTTTCACTCAACAAGAAGCTGAGCTACGAGCTACACTTTGAAAAGCTGCCGCTAGAGTGCTTCCTTGGGGTTGTTGTCCTGGTGACCTTTAGGGATATCTAAGATGGGCAGAAGTCTGCTAGAGAATGCCAGGAATTTCAGAACTTCGTGCGCTAGCCCACATCGGGAATGAAACCGAGCTGCGCTGATGCTAATGCTGGCCACACGCGCAGGCAGGGCGGAAGAATGCCCACGTACAAACACGCAGTTTCTACAATGTCAACCGAATGTGCTCGGGGGGACTAAAATAACTTTGAATGTAATGTAGTCCTGACACATAAGCCAACTGCTCTTTCTTCAGAAACTCAAGATCTACTCAAATCAAGAAACCATGATTGCAGCACTGCAGGAGGGGGCGGAGGCGCTGAACTTACCAAGGTCTGATGCTGCAGGCCCCAAACCCCGTTTGCCGTGAGTCCTAGTGCAATGAAATATTTAAAAAGAAAATTTGTAATTCTACACAGTTTTGGCCTTTTACCTTTACAGCTTACCCGCAATCTTAAGAGTTAAGCCTTCTCCTGCCCCTCTCGCCGAGTCCACGGGCTTCCAGCCTCTCTCTGGAGACCGGTGGGCATCTGTGTGAGGAAACTTGGCACAACCACAGTCAGTGGACGTAGGGTCTCTGAGGTCGACCCTCCAGCTTGCAGGAGATTTTTGTTTTGTTTTGTTTTCCCAGCTGAGAGTCCTCTCAGCAACGTTTTGCTGAAAAGTCAACTTTTAGGGCCAAATAACAGGACTTTCCAAGAGAGAAATAAAAGTTTTTTCCATCATTCAAAAAGAGCAAATTTGAGATGAAAACTATATGTAGACTGTACACCCCAGAAAGATACACTTAGGAATCACACGTTGGCTACCTAAATTATAGGGACAATTATGTAATGAGACTCTTATACAAACCACAGCTGTCTGTCCCTCCCCCAATGGAATGATTTGGGGGATCTCATTAGCCAAATGAACTGACTGTAATGCCAAACTCCTTTACTCTCTATCGGCTCCTAGATTTGGTCACTGTGGAACGAACCTGCTTCCCACCACGCCTCAAAGGCATCTTTAGGATGGCTAATATTATGTCGCAATTTGAGTGGAACACAGGGTGCCCAAATATTTGGTCAAACATTATCCTGGTCTGTAAGGATGTTTGGAGTTGACATTAACATTCGAAGCTAGACTGAGTGAAGCAGATTGCCTACCCTTACCTGGGTGGTTTCACCCAATCAGCTGAAATCCTGAGTCGAACAAACATGGCTGAATAAGAGGTAACACTAACACCTGCCTGAGACCTGGAGCCGGGATGGATAAGAGGTAACACTAACACCTGCCTGAGACCTGGAGCCGGGATGGATAAGAGGTAACACTAACACCTGCCTGAGACCTGGAGCCGGGATGAATAAGAGGTCACACCTGCCTGAGACCTGGAGCCGAGATGGATAAGAGGTAACACCTGCCTGAGACCTGGAGCCGGGATGAATAAGAGGTAACACCTGCCTGAGACCTGGAGCCGGGATGAATAAGAGGTAACACCTGCCTGAGACCTGGAGCCGGGATGGATAAGAGGTAACACCTGCCTGATACCTGGAGCCGGGGATGTGGATCTCTGGCTACCTTCTGAGTTGATCTGAAACATCAGCTCTTCTTGGGTCATGAGTCTGCTGGCTTTTAGACTGGAACCATTGAAATTCCCGATTCTCGGGCCTTTGGACTCAGACTGGAACTACCCCCGTGGCTCTCCTGACTACAGATTTTTGGGATTCACAGCCTCCATTAGTCATGTGAGCCAATTCCTTGTCAGAAATCTCTTTACACACACACACACACACACACACACACACACACACACACACAGTTTCTCTGGAAAACCGTAACAGGCGTCCCCAAAGTACGGCCCGCGGGCCGCATGCAGCCCCCTGAGGCCATTTATCCAGCCCCCCACCGCACTTCCGGAAGGGCCACCTCTTTCATTGGTGGTCAGTGAGAGGAGCACTGTATGTGGCGGCCCTCCAACGGTCTGAGGGACAGTGAACTGGCCCGCTGTGTGAAAAGTTTGGGGACCCCTGCCTAAGACATGCATCTGTAGCCAGAACCATCCTGTCTGTGGTTGGTGCATCAAACTGACGACATCAGAACGGGCGAGACTCTGCTCTGATGACTAACAAGCAGTTTCAAAGGCTCCAGGACTTAAAACAGCAGTGGTCATAACTCACAGGGCATACTCACCCCGGTTCAGCGGGGGAGCCCCTGTCACTGCAGGCACCAGCATGAAGAACACACCACGGTTTCCCCTGTCCTCCTTTCCACAGACCCTGCTGGTCACTCCCCCGGAGCAAAAGAAAGCTCTGCAAAATCTTACACTAAGAATGTAACATTTCAGTCTAAAAAAGACAAACAGTCCTCACTCATAACTCATTGACCTCGGCGTGCATGGCCCCATCTAACTATTCGGGGAACAGGAAGTGCAGCCCTACTACGTGCTAGGAGGCAGAGAGGGCGAACTATCTGGTAAGGATTGCTCAGGGCTGCTGTGTTCATTGAAGGTACGACTCTCACTTCCTCTGTTATCTTCTCTAGTTGTCTTAAAAATTGCAAAGCTCTTTTTGACCAGATCCTATAAATTCATTGCTGGAACAGATTAAAGAAGAAAAGAAGAGGAAAAGAAAGAAAGAAAGAAAAAAAACTTGGACTGATAGGTTCTCCAGCTAGCAAATTTTCACTGAAATAAGTAAACAAACAAATAAACAAATGTAAAACCCTCAGGGTGATGGTCTGAGGTTTTTCTTGGATGCTCCAGTTTGGGCACGTAGTAATCCAAAAGCGTCAGTGCCCAGAATAAATGCTGTTCCTTGCAGGTGTCTTTTTTATCTCCTGTCCTACTTTTGTGGGTAATGGGCTTTCCAGAATTCTTATCTTAGTGTCTCTATTCTTGACTTAAATTCTCTTACATTTCCCCAACTTCTTGAGCTTGTCTTCCCTTCCAAGAATTGATGTTTTTCAGGTGAGATATAACATTTACCTCAAGAGCATTATCACATAAATCAGAGAGCGAGGCAGTGCGGGCAGCAGCCATAAAAATAAGTGAGAATAAGTCTTCCGTCTTTATGGACGAGAAAACTGAGGCCCAGGAAAGGAAAGTTATTTTTATAAGGTCAGAGTCGAAGCTCCTATTAGCCCAATTCATTTTTCACCAAACCATGTGCCACTGGGAAGGAGACACCAGAAAAGGGATTTATTTTGCCCAAGAAGCACAGAAAATAATTCTGCAAAGGGGCTAGTACTATGAAACACAGGAGGAAATAAAGGAAGACTGAAGTGGAGACTCAGGGGGTGTGTAAGAACAAACCTGGGGGTGCTTTGCTATATTCAAGATTTCCAAAAACCGGTTTTACAAAGCTCATGACTTACCCTCCCCACTCATCCCTCTTTACTCTCTGTACTCAACCACAACAATAAATGAGCTAGTACACCTGACACAAATGTAATACTGCACACCACCTTTGTGGGGAGAGTCTGGGGGGGAGGAGGTAAATTTAAAAAAAAAACTCTTTTGAAAAAAATGAGCTATACAACAATAACAAAAACAGGATATGTAACTTGATTATCCAAGTACAGCTGGGTCATAAAAGGAAGTCACCACTGACTCATTTCTTCTGAATGTATGACGGAGAAGCAGACGCCTACAGCATCAAGTTTGTGCTCACTATTGACTTTGCCTCTGTGAACAGTGTTTTCCCAGGGAGTCATATTCTTATTTATATTCCTAAAGACTAGTGCAGAAATCAGGAGACATATAATATCTCTGGCCTTAGACGCCCTACCTCTTCATAAGCACAGATTGCATTCTAACCACTCTTCTGGCTCTTTGATATTTGATATGTGTATATATGTGTGTGTGTATATATATATTCAAAGTAAATATCCAGTTCTATAGAACAACTGCATAATCACTGAGAGGGTTATAGTCATGCAAATAATAATACTTGATGAGGGGCCAGGGCACAAAGGCTGTGTTAACTCTAGGTCTTAATCTGAAAGGCTAGATCTGCAAGCTGTCACTCTAACTGCCCTAGTGCCTAGCCCTCTGTCCCCCTCAGGTTCCCCGATTACGCATACATGTGTTGCGGCTTTTGATGGAAGGAACAGAGCGCTTTAGAGGCACAACAAAATGGCTCTTGTCAATTACGGCAGCTATTAAGACTAATTGTGCTTTAGAATTCTTACTAACAACAGCGTGAGAGACCCCAACAGCCCACAGTCCATAGCGATACGACGAAGCCTGAGGTGTGACGGACACAGGTGTAATAATAACTAGCCCCACTCCGACGTGAACTGGCCTAGATTTAGAATTTCAAGTACCACACAGAAAAGGAATTCACACCCTTCAGCCTCCTGTGTTAATGGGAGGGTAGGGAGCCAGCCTACAGCACAGAGCCGGGGTGGGAAGCACATGAAGCTCCCCCGAAGGGGACTCCTACTCTCCAAACATTTTGAGAACTGGAAGGGCCTTCCAAGTGTTGCCCATCCTGGCGAACGTACGCCGCTGGGCGGGACACAGCGTGGGGGCTCAGCCTGGGGCTGTCCACCTGCACAGTCAAACACCAAACAGAGAGAGTTCCAGGGTGACTTCTCGTTTAGAGGACAAATCTGAGCACCGACTTCCAGAAAAGAGAAAAGAAAGTGCCTTCCTTTAGTCGAGAGAATGGAGAGCCTGCATGTGTAAGTAGGAGCGCACTGTTCATACCTGTGACACAGTCACACACACACACACACACACACACACACACACACACACCTTTTCTCAGCAGCGCTCTACAGAGTGACCTGGCCGACCTCAGGGGGTTTCCTCTCCCTTCAGCGCGTAGGAACATTTCAGAGGACCAAGGGACCATTCCCGATGGTACAAACAAGCTCTCCTCATGACACTGAAACTTCCACCAAGAGTCGTGCATGGTAGATCTGGACACAGAGACAAGCCAGTGAAGAGATTGTTTCTCTGACTGTATTATCCCCAGACCACTGCTCATCCTTGGCCTCGTCCCTCTGCATCCTCCTGTGCAGAATTTCCCTGCACAGACAGACAGACACTGCAGTCAGGGGCCTGTCACAGAAACCCGTCCGCACACACACAGGCATGCTCTGCACGGGGAAGATGGGTGTCTTCAGTCCTGGCCAGTGACGAGGCGCAGGCGTGGGGCCTTGTTGACCTCAGTTATAGTTCTCAATGGCGTGGACCCGTCACTTCACTGCTCTGGGCCACTGTTTCCTCAACTGTTGAAGAGGGAACTAATTACTGCCCTCAGTTCCTTCTAAGGATGGATATAAAAGGAAACGAATTCCCTTGGGGGAAAAGTATTATACAGCAATTGGGTGTTATTAATCAACAATGGGGAAGACGAGAGAAAAAGGGAAGTAGAGCATATTCACATCCGCTTTGAGAGGACCTGTTGGAAATATCGCCTACTCCTCAAGGTAGTAATAGGTGTCATGTAATAAAAACATTCGAGCAATCCCATTCCTGGGCCCAAGCAAGAGAGTGTTGAGTAAGAGAGGCCTCGCTCTGGACTTCCGTGCCTGGGCTCTTCAGGGCAAGGAGTCCACACGTCTAAGGAAACATATCTACTCAGAACAAATACCCCTCCTTCTAGCTGACCTTGTGTGTACCTGATCTGCCCCCAAGATCCTACAGGGTGAAGCTCATTTGTGGATATGCAACTGGAGTGTATATACACAATTCCAAGAAGCTTCTTGTAGCATGAGATGAGAGCAGAGATGGTATGGGAGAGAGAACAGACCATAAGCTCGGGCCCAAGGAATAGCTCTCCCAATGCAGACATCGGAGGGGTCCAAGGATTCTAAATTCAAATCTGGATTTCCATGGAAGTAAGAAAGTATATTTGTCAAGATAAAAGGATATGCTATATTTTATGTAGCAATTGGTTAACTTAATTTATAACTTTCAAATATCTAAATGCATGGTCTATGGACCTTGCATTTACACTCTTGTCAGACCCTTAAAAATATTAGGAGTGGGCTTAGTTTCCAGGGTCAATTAAGTTTGGGAAACATTGGGATAAACACAGTTAAACAGACCTTATTTTTAGAGCAGGGTATCTCAGAGCCTTAAATATGTATCATGCATTATGCATATCCAAAAAGGGATTATACCATATCTCCTTCATTCCAAAATGCACATTTTTCCCCCATACTTTAACATTTTCAAAATCAGAATGCATCTGACAATTGTAGTCAGCCAGAAGACAGCTGTGGCTGAACATATGCATCAAAATTTGCATAGTGGGTGTCAGTGGCTTGGAAGAAAATCCCGGCGACAAGGACGGAGCATGTTTTAAAGCAATGTTACATCACGCAGACTCTTGATGACATCGAGGAAGAAGATAGAAGAAGAAGATACAAACGTCAATGACTTGAAGTAAAAAAAAAAAAAAAAAAAAAAAAAAGATCCAGAAGAGTCAAACACAACAGGAAGTTTGGGGAAATCTAAGTGATTTAATTCGTTTAAATTTTCTTCTTTAGATCAACACAAGAGTGGTTACAATAAAAAAAAGATATAGATATATATAAATATTACACAGCTCTTTCAATAAATATAAAAATTCCAAGCGCTAAGCAAGAGTTGCTTCACAGTTTAGTTGATGGACATTTGTTGTTCTTTATGGAACATAAAGTAGCAGTATGCATTTATTTAATGGCATTTTAGAGTCTATGAAATACAATAGTGTGTAAAGTTTCCCAGATGTCTTTGAACAGGGAGGCCCTTCCCTTCTAACCATTATATGAGACTCGTGTTTTCTGGAGCACGCTTTGGAAAGGCTGCATTGAATCATGAAATGCTGAAAGGAGGAGGCTGAAGGGGGCTTCAGAAGACCTCGGTCCCTCACTCTCAAGATAGGAAACTGAGGTGCTGAAGGGGAAGCGTCCTGCCCACGTTTACACAGCACATAATGCTCTCCTGACTCCCGATAGGAAATTTTTAATCCCTACCTCGGCTAAATCTGCCAAACTGGTTGTTTCTGACCCACCCAGAATTAGTCAATTAATATTTTTGCTCTTGGGTGTCTTGGCATATTCAAAACTTGCTTATGATTTGCTTTGTAAAAATAAACTTTAATGGTTGACAAAGAAATAAAATTCATCCAGAGGTCGATAAGCCCACTGAGTCAAGATGCTCAACGAACCAGAGGCAATATGAACTTAAAATCAGCCCTGGCCGGTTGGCTCAGCGGTAGAGCGTCGGCCTGGCGTGTGGGGGACCCGGGTTCGATTCCCGGCCAGGGCACATAGGAGAAGCACCCATTTGCTTCTCCACCCCCACCCCCTCCTTCCTCTCTGTCTCTCTCTTCCCCTCCCGCAGCCAAGGCTCCATTGGAGCAAAAGATGGCCCGGGCCCTGGGGATGGCTCCTTGGCCTCTGCCCCAGGCGCTAGAGTGGCTCTGGTCGCGGCAGAGCGACGCCCCGGAGGGGCAGAGCATAGCCCCCTGGTGGGCAGAGCGTCGCCCCTGGTGGGCGTGCCGGGTGGATCCCGGTCGGGCGCATGTGGGAGTCTGTCTGACTGTCTCTCCCCATTTCCAGCTTCAGAAAAATACAAAAAAAAAAAAAAAAAAAAAAAAAAAAAATGAACTTAAAATCAAATTGCTAAAATCTGGTCATCAAAAAGAAAGTCCAAGCCCTGGCTGGTTGGCTCAGTGGTAGAGCATTGGCCTGGCGTGTAGGAGTCCCTGGTTCGATTCCCAGCCAGGGCACACAGGAGAAGCGCCCATCTGCTTCTCCACCCCACCTCCTTCCTCTCTCTCTCTTCCCCTTCCGCAGCCAAGGCTCCATTGGAGCAAAGTTGGCCCGGGCACTGAGGATGGCTCTGTGGCCTCTGCCTCAGGCGCTAGAATGGCTCTGGTTGCAACAGAGCGATGCCCCATATGGGCAGAGCATCACCCCCTGATGGGCATGCCAGGTGGATCCAGGTCAGGCGCATGCGGGAGTCTGTTTGACTGCCTCCTGTTTCCAACTTCAGAAAAATACAAAAAAAAGAAAAAAGAAAGAAAGAAAGAAAGAGAAAATCCAAAAGCAGCAAGAGAAAAAGAATATAGATAAATCAAAAGAATAGGAAGAAAAATATACAAACATTAATCAAATGAATTCTAGAGTGACTAGTAATAGGAGACCATGTAGACTTCATGACAGGACTATGACCTGGAACCTTCTAATGATATTCCTAATATTATCAGAGATATGACAATATCTAATATCTAATGATATAAAGCTAAATCCTCAAGAAGAGCTAACAATCCTAACTATGTATGCCCAATAACAGAGTTTCAGAATACATGAAGCAAGGACTGAAAGAACTAAAGAAAGGAAAAGACAAATCCACAATTGTCTTTGGAGATTTTTGCAATCCTCTCTCAGTAATTGATAGAGTAAGGAGCAAGAAAACCTGTGCCCAGCCGGGTCCACAGAAACGGAAGCGCACAGCTCTCGGGAGAAGCCCGGTTTCCTGCCCCTGTAATGCAGTAATGATGCAGACTCCTGAGGAACCGCTTCGTGTAGGGTCCTGTCAAGTAAAGTGGGGATCAGCCTGACCTGTGGTGGCGCAGTGGATAAAGCGTCGACCTGGAAATGCTGAGGTCGCCAGTTCGAAACCCTGGGCTTGCCTGGTCAAGGCACATATGGGAGTTGATGCTTCCAGCTCCTCCCCCCTTCTCTCTCTTTCTGTCTCTCCTCTCTCTCTCTCTCTCTCTCTCTCTCTCTGTCTCTCCCTCTGCTCTCTAAAAAAAAAAAAAATGAATAAATAAATAAATAAAATAAAAAAATAAAGTGGGGATCATACGCATTCCAGCTTATGACAAGAATTAAACAACTCATGCGCCATTAACCATGGGCTCTCACCTCTACCCACAGCATCGGAAAGGCTAACAGGACCTTTTACAGGGTGCTTGTTACTGAATAGCTGAAATATTTCTGGCCTCTTTCTTGGGTAAACAACCCCATTTATCTCTGGAGAGTGCTAAATGTGCGCTAGGCGATTCTCCATGTGGGAGATGGAAACCATCATGGCCCACGGTGTATCATGCCTTGTGCATCTATGACCACGTGTAGTTTCCTCCCATAGTGACTGTTGTGCTTGGTCATGTGACTCCCTTTGTCCAATGGGACTTCAGCAAACATGCCACAGGCAAAAGCTTAGAAAGCGTTGTGAGTTGGGCGTTGTCCCTGCTTCGTGTGGTCTTTGGAGCCCAGCCACCATGCGCAGGAGCCTAGGCTAGCCTCTGGGAGACATGTGGCCCAGCTGACCGCCATGCATCGTTCACCAGACCTGTGAATTAGGCCGTTTTGACAGCCAGCTCTGTTCAAGCAACCAGAAGCGACCCTAGATGAGACCAGCAGAAGCCCAGCCCAGACTGCTGACTCACTGAATCGTGTCCAATAAAACAGCTGGTTGAAGTTTTGGGGTGGTTTACGAGGCAGCAAGCAAATACATTGCTATACCCCAAGCGACAGCCAGCCCTGCACCAAGAAAGACAAGACGAGTCACCACTTGTCTGGTGACTCAAAGAAGAGATAGAAAATGTCTCATGAACATTGTTTAGGAAGTCAGGCTTCACCTCATCTGCCACCACCTCTCGCTCAGCCCAGGACAGCCACACTAATAAAACCCATGTGCTGGAAATTCCCCGATGCCCCACTAAGATGGGACTTCTTGGTTCAGAAAAGAAAAAGAAACTTAATTTGAAGCTTTAATAATAACCTCCCAATTAGGTTGTTCCTGTTAGCATTAATATTTAATCATGACATTACTGTGACTATTTTAGAATTGAGCTGAAATTAAGTAAAAATGTTTGATCATAAATAATTTCATTATTAAAGATAATCTTTGTTATGTATGTTCCTGTGCTCATCTTTTATTAAGTTTACTTTTCATGCTGACATTTTTAAGAGCATAATTGTATGTTTTCATTCTTGGTAATATTGTTACCGTATATTAATTATGGCATCATGCCAGGAACACTACTAATAAAATGCATCGGTTTTTCTCCTTTGAAGAGCCAGCAATAGCCTGACCAGGTGGTGGTGCAGTGGATAGAGTGTTGGACTGAGATGCGGAGGACCCAAGTTCAAAACTCCGAGGTCGCCAGCTTGAGCACGGGCTCATCTGGTTTGAGCAAGGTTCACCAGCTTGGGCCCAAGGTTGCTGGCTTGAGCAAGGGGTCACTCGGTCTGCTATAGCCTCCCTCCCCATCAGGGCACATATGAGAAAGCAATCAATGAGAAACTAAGGTGCCACAACAAAGAATTGATGCTTCTCATCTCTCTCCCTGCCTGTCTCTCTGTCCCTATCTGTCCTTCTCTATGTCTCTCTCTGTCTCTGTCACACACACACAAAAAGAGCCAGCAATAGGCTTTCTTCCCTCCACAACTAATACACAGATGATCAGCTTTGAGCTCTACACTGATTCTTTGAATTATTATGTCTTCTTAATTTGCACATAAACAAAATTGGTCTTGATTTATGAAAAAAAAAATCAGTGTCAGTGCGAGTGGGAAGGATAGTTAGTTACTTTTGCCTTTTTTTCAAGAGTTTCTTGGAGGCCACATGTAACACAAAGGGAAAGATGATATGGTAGATAGAATAATGCCCCCACTCCCAAAGATATCAACATCCTCGTTCCCAGAACCTGTGCACATGTTACCTCACAGGGCAAAGGTACTTTGCAGATGTAGCCAAGGACCTAGAGAGGGAGAGATTATCCTGGATTATCTTGGTGGGCATTGAGTAATGACAGGGGTCCTCCAAAGCAGAAGAGGGAAGCAGGAGAGAGAGTCAGAGAAGATCTGACAAATGAATCAGAGACAGAGTGATACAGTGTGAGAAGGACTCGTCCCCCCGCCCCCATTGCTGACTTGAAACGTGGAGGAAGTGGCCATGCATCAGGGCATGAGGAAACCTCTGGAAGCTAGAACAGACCAGAAGAGGGACTCTCCCCTAGAGCCTCCGGCAGGGAGCGCAGCCCGGCTTACACCTTGATTTTAGCCTAGTGAGATCCATGTCAGACTTCCAACTTCCAGATCTCTAACAGATCTGTGTTGTTTCAAACCACAAAGTGTGTGGTCAATTGTTACAGCCGCCGTAGGGACTGATACCGGCGGTATTCCCTGGAGCACTGGGCTGCAAATCTGGGCAATCCCACTTACAAACTGTGCAACGGGGCAAGTTGTTTAACCT
This sequence comes from Saccopteryx leptura, assembly GCF_036850995.1. Classification (NCBI taxonomy): domain Eukaryota; kingdom Metazoa; phylum Chordata; class Mammalia; order Chiroptera; family Emballonuridae; genus Saccopteryx; species Saccopteryx leptura. The sequence goes on from NC_089511.1 coordinate 6,995,370, forward strand.
CTCCAAGCTTCCATTTTCTCGTCTATAAAGGGAGGATAATAGCGGTGATTTTGTGAGGTTATTGGGATAATTAAATGAGGTAATTTGCATAAAGCTCTCAGCACAGCGTCTAGCACATTTTCAGCACTTGTTAAAGGTCAATGATTATTGCCATTATTGAGACCCGCTGGGGCTGGCTGTGTCACTGTTCACACTCTTGAGCACCCTGTCTTGGTAGAGAACCCCACCACCTGTCCATTGGCAGGCGACCCGCAGAGCCTTCCGGGAGGTAGTGTATGTCCCCCGTCCCCCCGTCAGGCTTGGCCATGGGGCCTCTTGGCCCAATGTGAGCAGACTTGAGCCAAGCCACGTCCAAGGGGAAGCTTTTGGAGCAGGTGCACCATTTGGCTCGGCCTCTCTTTTCTCTTTGTGACAAGAAAGGCACTTCCTACATAAGGGCTGTGCCTTCCTCCCGAGTCCTGGCTGAGAAGGCATGCGGCACGGAGCCACGGCACATGCCAAGTGAGATATAAGCGTTTATTGTTGGAAGTCATTGCGATTTGGGGGTTGTCCGTTTTCACAGTAATGTTGACAAACACCTCTCACAGGTACTGTCATAGAGTGTCAGCCCTCCCACACACACACACCCACACACATACCCCTCTGCCAGACTTACTACAAGAACTATACTCGGCTTACGACTCTTGCAGGTTGTCCCATGTCCAGAGGAGGGGTCCTCATGGCCAAGGGGCCAGCACTTTCTATTCTAACCCCCCACACACAAACACAAACACACCCCCGAGTGCAATAATCAATCAGCCAATACCCATTCAGGAATCCTCTTCCAATCTCTTCACCAAGATCCTCTCTGTCCCTCTGGGTTGTACGCCGACAAAGGACGATAGCAAAAAGCAAACACAACAGCAACGGTTCTGGGTCACCAGGACCGCCCAGGGTCTTCAGACTCGGTCCCTTTTCCCACGCAAATCACAACAGAAGGAAAAGTCACTTGAGTCTGTGTTTACAGGGTGCCAAAACATCTAGTCAATTAGATCAACTTGGCAAACAGGCTTTGTCACTGTGGTTTTGCCATATGAGTATGAATTGACGGGCCATCTTGGTCAGAAAAAGTCTTTTTTATTAAATGTTGACAGATCATAGTACATCAAAAGAGAACATCTATAAAAGCCACTTTTCATTTATGTAAACAGTAAAACCAGGGTGGCATATTGGAAATCTGTAAGGAACGCTTTGTCTATCGAAAAGGGTGCAATTCTTCAGGTCAGAATAAATTAGGAAAGAAAGCTTCCTTTTCAAGTAGAAAAAGATTTGAGAGTCTAAATGACGTGGCATGGGTGTGTCACCAACGTCAATCTGATCTCTCAGCATCTCTACCAGTTCACACTATTTGCAGAGTAACAGTGCCACATGCTGAGTGAGCACCATGCTGTCTTCGATTTATTCCCTTGTTTAATCTGACCAACAACCCTGTAAGGCAGGGGTCCCCAAACTACGGCCCCGCGGGCCGCATGCGGCCCCCTGAGGCCATTTATCGAGCTCCCCGCTGCACACCCGGAAGGGGTACCTCTTTCATTGATGGTCAGTGAGAGGAGCATAGTTCCCATTGAAATACTGGTCAGTTTGTTGATTTAAATTTACTTGTTCTCTATTTTAAATATTGTATTCGTTCCTATTTTGTTTGTTTTTTTACTTTAAAATAAGATATGTGTAGTGTGCATAGGGATTTGTTCATAGTTTTTTATAGTCCGGCCCTCCAATGGTCTGAGGGACAGTGAACTGGCCCCCTGTATAAAAAGTTTGGGGACCCCTGCTGTAAAGTAAGGACTGCTATCCCCACCACAGAATGGGGAAACTGTGGTTGATGTGGTCTAAGTCGCTTCCCCAGCTTGATGCAGATACGAAATTTTCAGAGCGGAGATTTGAACTTGCATCTGATTTCAAAGCCCTTGGTTTTGACCACCATGCTGGTGGCTGCCTTCTAAGAGGATTTCAATATTCCTACCTGGTCACATTAATGGCATCTTTCTCCTTGGGTTGATGTAAATTTTCTAGAACATCCTTTTCCATTGCTCCGGGTCAGAGAGTATCCAATTTCATTGGCACCCATACAAGCAAAGCCATGGCTTCAAACTTCTTTCACCCCACGTGCCCTTGCCTTTCTTTGGGGCCGAAAGTCATGGAATCCAGTAGGGTCTCCCTTGTTCTTTCTAACATGCTGCGTTCCGTGTGCAAGTGGGTTTCCCGCTTCTGCTTCCCAGCCTATGTTCTTGGGAAGGAAAACTTCCACACTCAGGAGTGTCCGACCCGGGATGGCCACAACGCCTGATTTTATTTAACTCAAGCACCAGAGGGCTCTTTCTATGAGCACGACAATAAGATTTTCATTGCATTGTCATTGACTTTTGTCTTATATTTATGACTATGTCTTCGATTTCTCCTTTAATTTAGAGACCAAGAGCTGCTTGAAAGGCATCAAGGTCGGCTACCCAGCGGACTGCCTCCTGCCATTTCCTGATTGCTTCTTGCCTTTTACTCATCCCAACTTCCAGTCTTCTTTGTGCAGTGTGACCAAAGCCCAGGGAAAATCAAAGAACGTGAAGCAATGGCGTCTGGTTAACCCTTTCCTTTAGGGATAAGGGCTCCAGGGGTATCTAGAATTATTTATAGCACATGGATGTTTTAAACATCCTTTGCCTTAAAGCATAAGGCAGACACTAATAAAAATGAAGGGTGAGCTTCCCACAATCCATTCTAGTAAGACACAAAATTTTTAACAACTGTTTCAATAGCCCAAATCAATTTCTTTACATTCTAGACTCTCATTATCAAATTATATCTCTTAGACAAGCATTATGCATAGCTGACCTGCACTCCAGGATCAGACCCAGAATTTCAAAACAGTGCTAGGATGTGAGGTTTGGAAACATGAGCCCCACCTTTAAAAACAGAAGAAGAGCCTGACCAGGCAGCGGTGCAGTGAATAGAGCATTGTACTGGGACGCAGAGGACCCAGGTTCAAAACTCCGAGGTCGCCAGCTTGAGCATGGACTCATCTAGTTTGAGCAAGGCTCACCAGCTTGAGCCTAAGGTCGCTGGCTTGAGCAAGGGGTCACTCCATCTGCTGGAGCCCCCCGATCAAGGCACATATGAGAAAGCAATCAATGAACAACTAAGGAGCCGCAGCAAAGGATTGATGCTTCTCATCTCTCTCCCTTCCTGTCTGTCTGTCCCTATCTGTCCCTCTCTCGGTCTCTCTCTGACTCTGTCACTAAATAAATAAAAGTGGAAAGAAAATAAACAGAAGAAGAGACCTTCACAAGAGCGGCCACCCTTCTTGCCTGTAGTCTCATCTCCACCCTTTAATCTTAAAAAGATATTCTGTATTTTATATCATCGTTTTCCTTACACATTTTTTATCCACTTTCCAGGACAGAAGGTGGTGAAAGAAAACCTGCCTACAGATCCATCTGTCCCAAAAGCTGTCCCCGGTTGGGTCCCCTCAGCATTACTCTAAGGTTCATGTCATGTTAGTTAGCAAAGGATGAGATCCTCGCTACATCCGTGGGAGGGGCATAAGGTCACTTCTGAATTTAATTAGTGGTCTCCTTGGGACACCCAAGGCCACCGTGAAGCGCACAGCTCCAGGGGCGCCAAGCGCAGTGCCCTAGCGTGAATGGCAGCCCACAGCGCAGAAGCACAGTGTGACAATGCGAACAGCGCCTCCTAGCATCGTGCAACATGGCAGCCCTGGAACATTCTCCCTCCTCCGGGCTTAGTGAGAGGAAGCGGACAACAGGCACACAGGATACTTTCAAACGCTGCTCGGTGCTGTTAAGAAGATACACTCAGCTCTGTAGATCAGGACACTGGTGTTGCTGTTACTCCCAGACGACCTGGCTGGGACATCCTGGCGTTGCCTTCCCAGGACCTGCCTGGTTATAAAAGAGACCACAGAGAATGGGAACTTGCAGGGGACAATAGTAACTAACAGCTATTGGTATTTATGATGTGCTAAGCATAAGCTCTTTTTCTTATTTATTTTATTTTATTTGATTGATTGATTTTAGCAGAGAGGAAGGAAGAGAGAGAGAGAGAGAGAGAGAGAGAGAGCCAGGAACATCAAGCTCCTCCTGTATGCGCCCGACCAGGGATCGAACTGGCAACCTCTGTGCCCTAGGACGATGCTCTAACCAACCGAGCTATCCGGCCAGGGCAAGCATAGGCTCTTTTCATGTGTTAGTTTAAGCAATGATTCTGAGATGTGTGTAATGATTATCCCTATTTTTCAAATGGAAACACTGAGGCACAGAGCAGTTTGGGAACTTACCAGAGCCAGGAAGGAACAGAGCTGAGGTTCCAGACGAGGGAGGCTAATTACAGAGCTGGCTCTTGTGCCCAGTCAGGTACACTGTTCCCAGCTGCTCGCCGGCAGAGTCTGTCTGAAGGGGTCCACATCACCCTTCTCCTCTGCCAGGCTCCAGTATTACCAAAGAGGAAAACCCAGCCTTGCCAAAGCCTGTGATTTTCACCAAGGAGTAGCTAGAACTCTGAGTCGCATTAGGGAAAGCCATGCTTGAACCCATGTGCCGGACCTTTTACACAGAGAAAATAGAGACATTTTCTTTTAATAAGGCTACAAAGAAATAATAAAATGGTAGCATTACAAAAACATAATTAGGTCTTCCAAAAAAAAAACAACAACACAAAACCCGCCACTGGAGGCCTATAAAAAGACCACAGGTGTGCGTCGTTATTTTTTATTTAGCAGGCAGTTTGAGCCATTGTTTGTTTTTCCCCCCATTTATTAAGTTCTGGTATTTTAAGATGATTTGTGTATAATAATAACCATAATTTCCTGTTTGCCTGTCCGTTGTGAGCCGCTTTAATTACAGATATTCATTTTCACAACTTAACTTGGTAAACACGCTCATCCGTTATGTTCCCTGTTCGTTAAATCAGTTAGCACAGCTAGTAACTATGTTAAGTATCTTGCTGCTGGGTGTCAGCGATGGATCTTCATCGGTTTCCGATACTGTTTCTCCCAGACACAGACACAGCCTTCCTGAGAGTCCCTTCCCGCTGCAGCGCCGATGCCGTCTTCTGTCTCTCCCAGGCCAGTGCATTAGGCGGCCCAATGGAGGCATCTCCGGAACTTGTGTATCTCAGTCCGAATCATTAATTCAGACTACAGTGTAGTACTTGGTAACCAGAGGCAAGGGGTAGAATAAAGGAGGGACCCTCTGAGGAAGGAGGATGTGAGTGGATGTGTGTAGAACATGCCTGACCACAACCCTGTCCTTCCTTGGACAGCCCACACCACCCGCCCTGCAGAAGGGGAGGGACTACATGACTATGACCTTACCAGATGACCCTGACCTCTCGCAGCAGAGGGTGGACATCAGAGATCATCAGCTGTCTCACTCAACCAATGGAAGGAGAGATGTCAAGTTGGAAAGGTAAAATGCAGATAGAGCCGGGGCCAAGTCCCTGAGCCGTAACAACCCCACACCACACAGGCGAGCTGCTGTGATGGAAAGGCTGGAGGCGGTTAATGGAGCAACGAGCCTGCAGCCAGGAAAGCAACAGCAGACAGAGAGAAGGCCACCTGAAGACGTAGCGTTTCCCAAGAACCAGCCTATTTGTTTCTTTGAAACTTTGGTGCATCTTTATAATAAACCGGTTACCTAGCTGATTCAGTGGGTCTCTGTTACTTACAAAGAAATGCCCTTTGATCAATAAACTTTTAATCATAGTGACTGGGATGATGGTAGTCCCACTAAATGTGTCACGTCTGGTAAATCTCAATTTTTCTAAGAAGGAGCCACCGTTACCAGTACTTAGGTCATTAGTCACCTGCTGATTAGATGCTTTATTCACAACTTTTCCTTGAGCAAGTGGGGACTGCGACACACACCACATCAGCACTAAGGGAGGTAAAAGGCTCCAGGCTCCCAGTCGCTAAGTCACAAGGCTCAGGGGGAAGTCAATCATGTGGAGTGGGAGTTAGGATGGGAAAACTTAGGTCAAGGTGCTCAAGCATGGCTATTTAAAACAGAACGGAATGTCAGTGAGCTGACCATGATCCCATGATCAGTTCTTTTCTTTTTAAGAGAGACGGAGAGAGGAAGGGAGAGGGAAAGAGGGGGGAGCATTCATCTCTTGTTCCACATAGTTGTGCACTCGTTGATCACTTCCTGTATGTATCCTAACTGGGGATCGAACCTGCAACCTTGGTGGTCCGGGGCAATGCTCTAACTAACTGAGCTAACTGGCCAGGCCCTATAATCAGTTCTCTTTAATTACTCTGCCCTGTTTCTTCGATGGCCTCACTAAGCTTTCCTAAATGAGAAAAAAAGGCCCGTTGGCTGGAGCTGGACAGTGATGAGAAACTGAACGAGAAGGTTTGATGGAAGCATGGAGCAATTAGAGAACATACTATTTAGTCATGCTGAGTTGACGGTGGGTCATGGAAGTGGAGGCGTCAGACTCCGAGGGGCACCACTGAGTCACCTTAGGGCGAAAGCCACATTTAATAAATCCAAACCAGCTGGGTAAGGCGTCTTCCAGAGGCCCCCAAACTATTCATTTCTCCATAATACAGGACATCACTCCATATTCCATCGTTTGCGGTTTCAGTTCCTCCTCTCTTCCTTCTCCTATCTGCTCATTAACATGCCCATCAGCTGGCTTCTTCTGTGGGTCTCAGATAACCTTGAATTCTCTGTCCTTCCAGAGAGAAATCACTAATCAATGCTGGGAACGCCTGCTGGGACTCGGGAGAGAGCTGAGCGTCTCGTGCTCCACGCTGGAGGTAAGGACAGAGAACCACCTAAACCACAGGGCCATGGGGGTGCAGGGTAGGTGGAGGGAGAAGCTTTGCAGCAGAGTCCCCAATGAAGGCCTGATATTGGGACTTAGAGTCTACATAAATGGTTATCGTCTTAGAAGAGAAAGAAACTTGTCTGACCAGGTCGTGGTGCACTAGTAGATAGAGCATCAACCTGAGATGCTGAGGACCCAGGTTCAAAACCCCGAGGTCACTGGCTTGAGTGCGGGCTCATCAGCTTGAGTGTGGGATCACAGACCTGACCCCATGGTCGCTGGCTTGAAGCCCAAGGTCACTGGCTTGAGCAAGGGGTCACTGGCTCAGGTGAAGCCCCCCAGTCAAGGCACATATGAGAAAGCCATCAATGAACAACTAAGGTGCCAGAGCTATGAATTGATGCTTCTCATCTCTCTCCCTTCCTGTCTGTCTCTCTAGCTTAAACAAACAAACAAACAAAAAAACCTCCTCGAAAAGAAGGGCACATGTTCAGGTAAAGCAGAGGATTAACAAGGGATCGCCTTTAGAGATCCTCACGTTCCCTGTTCAGTGGAGGGGCCGTGGGAGCACGCAGCTCAGGGACAGGATCACAGGCGGGAACAGGGTGGTGAACAGTGAGGAGGGCAGTGCCTACAGACGTACGTCACCTTTTCAGCTCCTGCTCTCCGGAGGCCGGGAGCAGTTCTGATGCCAGTCTTTTCCGAGGTGAGGGTCTTCAAGTCTGTCTTTAATTTTGTGAACCACCCCATAGCCTTCCTTTTTCTTTTGTTCAACCGATCAGCACCAGGTTAAGTTGCCTATCACTTCAAAACCCCAACCAAGGCATGAGTAGTATTACCAGTGTTAAATGAAAAGTAAGACATGGATGAAATAATTAAGAATAACAAATACTAGGCCCTGGCTGGGTAGCTCAGTTGGTTAGAGCGTCATCCCGATACACCGAAGTTGTGGGTTCAATCCCGGGTCAGGGCACATACAGGAATCAACCAATGAGTGCAGAAATAAGTGGAACAACAAATCGATGTTTCTCTCTCTCTCTCTCTCTCTCTCTTCCTCTCTTTCTAAAATCAATACGTTTTTAAAATTTTTTTTATAAAAAAAAAAAAATAACAAAGCCAGGATTTCGCTCCCAGAGTTGCCACTGCCATTAAGATACTGGGCAAGTTTGAGCGAGCTCCCCCACCCCCATCCGGCTCACTAAACTTCACTTCTCACAGCCACAGAAGAGGTGACTGGAAGCTGCTAAGACCCTTTTCCATCTTTACAGAAATATGTATAGTTCTTCCCACATCGCAAGCACTTGAAAGCCTCTAGTCTCTGTTCTCTGCCACCCGCTGGCACTTGCCTCCACTGTTGGGCTTCCAGAACTTGAAGCAAAGGGAAGAACAGAAACATCATCTCCCATCCCACAGCTTTCATGAAGAGATTTCCAAACCTCATGTGATAAGCCAGTTTTGTTAAGCGATATACGTTTAATCTGATTTGATTTTATTTTTCTTCATTCTTTCATTTAGCATCTGCTGAGTACTTCTTGCATAGATTTCACTCTTTCGGGGGCTAAGTAAGAAAGGGAGGCAGCACACGATCTCTGCCATGAAGAAGCTTGGGATCCAACTGAGGCGGTCTGTGAGATCTCCAGAGAACATTTCCAGGAGGGCTGGAAGCCGTGCCCAGCACCCAACAGGTGCTGAGGATACAGCAGGTACTTATGAGATACCCAGTGACTGAGAAACAACACACACGGACATACTGTTCGGTCGACTACCACACACTAAAAATTCGGAGTGATGAGAAGAAGATGAATACTTATTTTGCAGCTACTACGCATTTCTATATAGAAGCTGAACATGGGTTTTGATTGTGAAAATATTACTCAAAATAAAATCAACTAAAGGGTGAGTGGTTGCATTTCCAAAGAGAATATTCTTAACTGAAGAAAAATTATCTAGAGGGACTCTAATGTGAGCAAAACAGATCTTTCCCTGCCTGAAAGTTTAAGACCATTTCTAGAGTAAAGGCGGGTACACCTGAACTTGACATGCCAGAACACAACATTGCCCAAAAATTTTAGCCTGTCCCTTCGATGCCAATGTGATAGAAGCTGACACGCAGCAGTGTTAAGCAAATAGAGTTGTTAAAGCCTCCAGCCCCTTGCCAGGCCTGTCAACACTTAGCGGTCTGGGTGCCACAGGGGACTCTTGTTTCAAGAGGCAAAGTTCACCCTGGAGATCACAGTCCATTAGGGAGTAACGAGAGCCTTCTGGCGTGGCTGAGCGGACGAGGCGCAGGAAAACCCGAACGGTGAGTGCAATAAAATTAAGACGCAGTGGGGGTGAACCTTCTCGGCAGCGAGCGTAACCTTCTTGGTGTCTTTAGCAGTGTTAATGGACTACTTATGGCACAGATGGTGGTTTTCAGAAAAGTCATTTTTCCTCTAACAAATTCATGTCTAAACTAAAAAGACCACTATCAACTTCATTATGCTTTCCAATTGACTTGCTTTAAGGGTTATTCTTTTATTATAGCTCTTAAGCTCCCATTTCTTTTTTCAAAGTACTTCTTTTAATACCAATTTGCAGAGCACTAAGAAATTTAACACTCTTCAGTGGTTATATTAATGGCAAGGAACTGTTGCAGGTTGAGGAGAAGCATGAAAGACATCGCTATTGAACTGGTCATTTATCTCCTCTACCACAAGTTAGGGACCCGGATCCCAAGGGGTGACAGTCCAGCTGCCACTGGGGACAGCGGAAATGAGAGTTGGTGCCGTACCTCTCTGGGAAACCATTCTTCCTCCCTATATTACAGGACAGTTATGGCTCACAGCATATTCCAGAAGTCTCTTTTCAAACATGACTCTCCAACACGCCTCTCCTACCCAGCTGTGCCCGGTGAGCTTTTTCAAGTGACTGGCGGAGTTGATTTGGGGTTGGTAGCACAAACAAACCCATAAGCATTTCACAAACATCATCGTGAGTAACTGTAAACACCCAGATAAAACAGAGTTTGTGTAACGTGGGACCAGCCAGGGTTCCGCATCCTGAGCCAACCAAATGAATATTTTTTCAAAGTCAGATTGGCTTGGAGGGAGACCAGTTTTCATAGGAATGAAGATATTTATCGGAACATTATTTGTTAAGAGTAAAAATTGGAATGGATTTCCCGGCGACAGGAAAATAATTAAATATATCCGCTCAGCTATTAAAAAGATCAGGAAGAATGTGCATAAATAAGGAAAAAAAATCATTCTCATGTTAAGACAAGGTATAAAATATTTATAAACGATATAATGCAATTACATCAAGCACCTGATATTCAGGAAACGTAGTGACACGCCACTCGTCCACTGGTAGTGGAATTAAACACATGTCCTCACCCACCTCCATTTTTCCTACTTTCCGTCTAATTACAATGTGTTTTCTCACATTCATAATGAAGAAATTTTTATTCTTTCTCTCATGTAGAAAAAAAAGGACAGTGATCATTCACCCGGAGATTTTAGTGATAGAAAACTTATGTTCAGTGACTTGAATCCTGTTCAAAGACCCCTACCCCGTGGCTTTTGAACCACTTATGACATCACTTTCTGGAATCACATGTGGCATGGGAGCTGATCAGAGCAAGGGGCGCATGCGCCACCCCTCCCACTTCCCAGGTGGAGAAAGCGGGGTTCAGAAGTCCCTTACCTGAGGCGTGGACAGATGCTGCTGCCTTCAGCTTCCGCACCTCTCAACCAGCTCGTCCCTTCCACGCCAAATCCTTGCCAGTGGTAGATATCTGTGAGACCCAAAGGGAAAAAAAAATTAACATCGAGACCCCACACAATCAGACATCATCCTATTTTTTCACTAGATTTTGTCATTAGGTTCCAAAACAACTCAGACTCGGCTCCCGGGTTAGCTTCAGGGGCCACTGTCTCGTAATTCTTAATTGATATTCTTTACCAACACGGCCTCCAGAGCCCTTTGCTTTGAGGTCCACTCCTGGGCGTAGGGTGTTGTGTGATGGCGCGTGCAAGTGACTGCCATTGGGAGCCCTTAAGTCCCAGTGGAGGGTGGAGGGAGAAAATTCTGGAACATGCCTGTGCCATATTTCACACTGACATGGCCTGGGCACGGTACAGATGTCCCAGGCACATAGGGACACACAGGGTGGGCTGCATTATCTGGAATACAAACCCGGGGGAACCTTCTCTACAATGTCTGCTGACTTCAATGCGTCCTATCCTGGGTGGGCTAAAGAGCGTGTTGGAATCTTTGAGGGAAATGAAAGCGCTTTTCAATACAAGATTACATTTTTGTGAGAAAAGTTTTCTTCCCTCTTTTCCTCAGCCTCAGTTCCCCTTTGGAAATGGAGAGCAATTATTTTTTTATATTCAACCAGTCTTTAATTTTCAGAGGAAAGAATGGTGATCACTCACGAAGAGGTTTTAATGACAGTGAAAACGGTTCCGTGATTGATCATTTCGTGTCGGGCTTTGGGGGCGAGGGGCGCCCACCAACCACGGGTGGGGAGAACCCCCCAGCCCACACCAGGGCCAGGCCCCAGGTGGGGGGGGGGCTGGCATTGGGGGTCTTCCTCAAACAAAAGAAAAAAACACAGGAACAAAGGCCCACAATTAGAGGCACCTTTAGAGAGGAGAAGAAATAAAGACTCAGAAGGTGAACTGTCTGAGCTCTTTTGAAGGTACCTCAAACTTTTCAACTCTCCATCATTTCTCACATCCTGATTTTTAATGAGGAACACCGCGGATAGAGAGCTACCAAAAAAAAAAAAAAAATGAACAAAAAAATCAGGAGAGTCCTGAGAAATCTGAGACGTTTGAAAAGAGAGACCCCTATCTGTAATGTGACACTTTGAGTTAGAACGACGTTGAACTACAAGAAGAAAACTGTTCTTTGTCCTGGGACGGTTTCTCGGCAGTAGGGTCTGAGGGAGAACAGAGCAACAAGTACCTTCTTAGAAGGTCTTACTCTCCATGGATTTCCAGGTTGACATGGGGGCTGCGAAGCGAAGGTCATCGGCATCAACTCAACGCCAACAGGAACCCCCGATCTGGGGCGCGGTGCTGCAGGAAAGGTGTCAGGGCACGCAGCTCGGTAGTGATTGGGCACCGTTGCGGAACCACAAAGCAAGGCAGTCCTCAGGCGAGACGCTCTCTCCGGGGGTCAGCCCCGCTCTGCCCCCGTCTCCTCCACAGGACGACTCCTGCAACTCGGCTCCAGCCAGGGAAACAGTCTGCAGCTCCAGGGAAAGTGTGGTCTCAGAACCCAGGGCAAATGCCTTATATAGAAAGACGTCTCCATCCCTCATCCCTGGTTGGTCCATCCTCCTGCAAATAAGGACTCCAAATTTTCTGTGTGGTTCAAAAAGCATTGTCCTGATTGGTCAGAGCAGGACCACTCTGGTTGACCGGTGAAGATGCTAATAGGGATATAGCTACATACCTCTGATTGGACAGGGAAAGTCTCAGTCCTATAGGTTGAAACACAATTCCAGGAACTCCTTTATAAAGCTTGGTTCGGCTGGGTGAAACACAACGCTCCCAGGAAGTTAGTTCTCTGCTTCCCGGGAATTAGTTCCTGCAGGAGACAGGCAGCTTAGCGTAGGCTTCTCCCTGAAGTGTGGCCGGCTTGAGCTAGTTTGGAAATGGCTGCTAGGCTCTGTTTTTAAATTTGAGCCTAGTTAACCAGCTGGAGCCCTTATTAATAGGCACCTTCTTTCTCAGGATTTACAGGGTTAACCGATATTCATACTCCAAACTTCCCAATAAATTACTCACAGATGCACACAAGATCTAGAGTGTTTACAACACTGTAACCAAAGATTGGAAAGAAAGCCTGACCAGGTGGTGGTGCAGTGGATAGAGCGTGGGACTGGGATGAGGACCCAAGTTCGAGACCCCGAGGTCACCAGCTTGAGCACGGGGCTCATCTGGTTTGAGCAAGGCTCACCAGCTTGAGCCCAAGGTCGCTGGTTCAAGCAAGGGGTCACTCGGTCTGCTGTAGCCCCCCAGTCAAGGCACATATGAGAAAGCAATCAATGAACAACTAAGGAGCCGCAATGAAGAGTTGATGCTTCTTATCTCTCTCCCTTCCTGTCTGTCTATCCCTCTCTGACTCTCTCTGTTTCTGCCACAAAAAAAAAAAAAAAAAAAAAAAAAAAGATTGGAAACAAAAATAAAACTAACCCTGGTTAGATAGCTCAGTTGGTTAGAGTTTTGCCCCTAAGCACAAAGATTGCTGGTTCAATCCCTGGTCAGGGCACATGCGAGAGCAGATGAATGTTTCTGTCTCTCTCTCTCTTTCTTCTCTCTCTCTTCCCTCTCCTCTCTCTCTAAAGTCAATAAATAAATTTAAAAGGAAAAAATAAAACTATATACAAAGATAGAAGACCTTGATTCTTGCTGTATCATTAAGTGAAATTGATTTAGAAACAGGTACATAGTCTCTGAATCAGAAGAGTATGGTTACCTCGAAAGAAAGAGAAATTAACTCTCCTTCACTATCTATGGCCCAACTCTATAATCCGAGGGTTGAACTGAGGAAAGAACAATCTACCATTCTTCTCCTACAACTCTTTCATTCTTAACCTTGCCTCCATCAGCTTCTCTCTCCTCATCTCTTCAGAGAGATCAAAGCCTGATATATACCATGGCATGGCCGGAAGTCGGAGAGGTTGAGCAGAGAGGTGTTTCTGCAGCTGGAGCTACGCTGCCTTGATGAGAATAGCATCAGAAACAGGCGTGGAAAACAAAAAGGGCTGGGAGCCATGGAAGGTATTGGAGAGAGGGTCATTTTCACTTCATCCACTACACAAAATATTGGATATAATCTGTAACTCTGGAAACTTTTAGATCAAACTGCAACACAATTTGTAAAACGGTCAAAAACGGTAAGGAAGTCTGGGCAAGAGGCAACGGTTTTTCACCATTCACATAACACACATGCAAGCATACATATACTTGCATGTCCACAGACACGTAGGTACCTCTCTTCCAACAAATCTCTATCCCATTGAAGGTGAGGGCAAACTCCCAGATGTGGAAGCGTGAGATAAGGTGCCGGAGTCTTAGGAAATAGAAAAGCTCAAAGAAACAGCAAAAGTATCAGTCAGAACTCACTTCTGAGAAATGATTTGCAGGATTCCTCTTATCCGAACTGATAAAAAATTAAATCCTGGATAGCGTCACGGATTTCAGCATTTATCTTCAAAGAATTGTTTAGGAACTCACTTTGGCTACCTCAACAATAGTTTCCCCAAAGTGACAAGTTTGACTTCACAGCTCACTGTCCATTTGGCTCCACATTCTCATTTTAAGACAGGAATGTAATAATGACATTTCTTGAAAGACTGCAATAAAGAGAAGACGTTAAAATAGCTCAGATGGCCTGCCTGGAACATCCTCTCAGGCCAAGAGGAAGTCGTGTGGATCTATTATACAGTTGAAGTGGTGGATTTGATAGGGGCTAGAGAACGGTCCTGTGTAGTGAGCCCCTTTAGTGCTATGATATTAATATTTTCCTACAAACTCTCAGGTGTGGGGAGAGAAGCCCTCTCTCAAATCTCATTTTGCAGGAAGATATTGAAAGAAAGGCAAGCTAGTATATATTTCTCGATTTCTTGATACTGTGCAATCTCAAGTACCTAATATTTCTGCTTCTCCACCCCTCCCCCTCTCCTTCCTCTCTGTCTCTCTCTCTTCCCCTCCCACAGCCGAGGCTCCATTGGAGCAAAGTTGGCCCGGGCGCTGAAGATGGCTCTGTGGCCTCTGCTTCAGGTGCTAGAATGGCTCTGGTTGCAACAAAGTGATGCCCCAGATGGGCAGAGCATCGCCCCCTGGTGGGTGTGCCAGGTGGATCCTGGTCGGGCGCATGCGGGAGTCTGTCTGACTGCCTCCCCATTTCCAACTTCAGAAAAATACAAAAAGAAAAAAAAAATGTAACCATATACAAGCTCATAGGGGAAGCACCACTTTGATAGCATAGAACTGTTTTAAGAAGCCCGAGTCATCTCACGTTTGGGTCACTTTCACACAAGACCTAGACCTAAAAAAATAGAACGAGCTCTAGAATAGCCATTGTTCTGAGTGCTACACAGGAAGATGTGTTTTCCAGAACCAAACTGCTCCTAGAAATCTCAAAGGCACAAAGTAGGCATTTTGCCGAGGTATCTTCTCTTCCTGCTGTCTAGAAATTTCATGCTACAAGAAAAGTCCTGGTTCTGCAGGAAAGGATTGCATCAAAATACATTCAACCAAGATGGATGGTTGAATGGCCCACCAGGAATTCAAGGCAATGCGTTCCAAAATATGGAGATTCTAGATCATAAGGTTTCAAAAGGCAGCTCAAAAGAAAAAAACTGTATTCTAAACATGATCCTCAAGGATCTAATAATCACAGATAATAATCTTACGTATTGAGCATCTGCCCTCAGTGGAGGGGTGTCACCCACGGTTCTCTCCCCACAGCTTCTCTATCCAAGGCAGCATTGGACCCGGTCCATCACTCCCTGGGTTGAAAACCTTCTCTTCGTTCTAATGACATCACATTCTGCTGATCTTCCTTCCGCCTCAGCGGCTACCCTTTCTGTTTTCTTCCTTGAGCCCATCTCTAAAATGCTGATGCTTCGTGGACTTTAAGTTTGGGGGGCTTTCTCTTCTTCAGAGGTGATTTTCTTTCCTAGTCTCGCGGCTCTAAGTACTCTCCATACGCAGAGCAGTCCTGACCTCTCACCTGGGCTCATCTGCCCGCTTGGCATTGTAGCAGGTGCTGCTCATGTCCCTGTCTTGACCCACCTGCATCTCCTTACCCATTTAAGGACTTCCTCTGACAGCCAGAGGCCCCTACGCCTGCGCACACATGGCAGGACAGGGGTGCTAGGAAACTCTCACCCTGCCTCCCCCCACACCGGGAACAGCCTTCAACCACTGTCTGCGGGGAGTTGACAGGGTAAGAAACCCAGCTTCCTCAGTACACAGGTGCAATAACACCGAGGTGCAGGATTCTACACTGACCCCCAGAGCTCTGCACGGGGCACCTGCCCGCCGAGGTGACTTCCCTGACCACGTATCCTCCACTGGCTGCCTGCCCTGCCCTGCCCCGCCCTGCCCCGCCTCCCGCTTCCTGCCCCAGCGTTACTTGGGATCTCCTCCTAAAGTAATCCAGTTAGACTCCCATCCTTATCTCAGAATCGTCTTCTGAGGAAACTCAAACTCAGACAGCATCTCTACGTACATACATTGAAACCCCTCTAACCTCCTCCTCTCTCCAACTCTCTCTCTTCTCTCACCTCTGAAAACAGCACCACCATCTACCGAGTTTCTCTAACAAAATATTAGGGACTCCCCGTGCTTTTTCCCCTTTCATCCGTCTTCACATCCAAGCCCTGTGTCTTGAGCTGCCTCTAAACTCTACTTTTCTTCTCTGGTCCTACCACCCGCCGGTATCACTGACCTCCTTCCGTCTGGCCTCCCCACGTCCTTCCTCCTACGCGGAGTTCTTCTCCACAAAGTGGCCAGAGAGATTTTATAAACACTCACATCAGATCAACTCGCTCCCTGGCTTCAAAGCTTCTGATGGCCTCCCATTGCACTTGGAGCCAAACCCAACCCGGTCTCTTCCAGACCCTCCACCATCCAGCCCCTGCCTCGGTTCGAATCGCACCTCTCCCTGTTGCTCACGACATTCCAGATCTCCTTGCTCTGAGGGATGCCGCGCTCAGGCCTAACTTAGGACCTTGGGTTGGCATTCCCTCTGCCCACCGATCAATCCAGGATAGAGCCACCCTTGTTCGTGACTCGGCTCCAATGTCCCCTTTTCAGAGAGACGTCTCCGGCCATTCAGGCTTTAGAAGTCATACCCTCTCCTCTCTACACCACCGCCTGAAATCCCCATTTCTTTCCTGGCTTTTGTCTGTCTTCCTACACCAGAATGGAAGCTTTTGTCTGCCGTGGGCACCGCGGTAACCTCAGCCTTTGGAAGAACGCCAGGCACGCAGCAGATGCTCAGAAATGCTTCTCGAACGAGTGCACACTCCATGCGCAGCGCCGTGTGCGGGGGTTTACGGCCACGAGGAGAGCACCGCTAGCGACATGTTCCAGCCCAGCCTCCAATTTCCCATCTAGAAAGTGGCTTGCCGAAGATCACTCAGCTAATTAGGGAGATAACTGCCTACTCAGGGATGCTGAAGAGTTAGGAATGGGGACTTACGGCTAATTGTTTCAGTTGAAACTGCTCAAGTCATGAACAGCTGCCACATCCAGAAACTCAAATAATTAGGTCACACGGTGTGGCCTAAATTTCCCAGTTTCCTGTATTCACCTTCAAAGACACTAAACTTGAGGCCAGCAATAGCTCGGTTTATATATATATATATATATGGGACATCTAGCACAAAATGGTGAATGGAAGCATTCTCATTTAAATCCTAAAAATGAAATCATATTTTCCTTATGCTAAAGGGACAAACTTAATCAGGAAATTTTTAAAAATTGGGTTTTGTTGATACAGAAGTTACCAAGTTACAACAGAGTCTTATGACAGTGTTTCTATCAGAAGTCCCACTTCAGAACCTCTTTGTGGATGAGACTATTTTTAGACTCTTTTTGATAGGTTAGGCTTGCTGGCTGTTCAAGGCCCAGTAGGAGGCTTACATATATAGTTATAAAATTCTATATTTCTTTCAGCATGCTTTACTCTGATAAAGTGCACACTTAGCAAGCCCTCAAAGGATTTTCAGAGTTTAGAACTCCAGGCACCGTCCACATAAAGCCACTGAATTGTTTCTGACTTACTAAGTTAAAGTACTTGAATTCAACACTTGTCTGAATATCTAATCATAATTTGGTTACAGAAGATTCAGTTTTTACCACAAATATACTTCTGGGCCTGACCCGTGTTTATGGGACTGTTTGGGGATGAGAAAGATGATCTTAAAAGAAGCAATGTCAGAACTGGGGGAGGGGGGGCCTTTTAACAAATTCATAGCATTAATTTATTTATTTATTTTATTTTATTTATTTATTTTTTTTTTTTTCATTTTTCTGAAGCTGGAAACAGGGAGAGACAGTCAGACAGACTCCCGCATGCGCCCGACCGGGATCCACTCGGCACGCCCACCAGGGGCGACGCTCTACCCACCAGGGGGCGATGCTCTGCCCATCCTGGGCGTCGCCATGTTGCGACCAGAGCCACTCTAGCACCTGAGGCAGAGGCCACAGAGCCATCCTCAGCGCCCGAGCCATCTTTGCTCCAATGGAGCCTTGGCTGCGGGAGGGGAAGAGAGAGACAGAGAGGAAAGTGCGGCGGAGGGGTGGAGAAGCAAATGGGCACTTCTCCTGTGTGCCCTGGCCGGGAATCGAACCCAGGTCCTCCGCACGCTAGGCCGATGCTCTGCCACTGAGCCAACCGGGCCATAGCATTAATTTATGTGGCTCTTCCCAGCAGGCATTCTATTAACAAGAGTTAGAGGAGACAAAGTGAAAGGGAGAAGATGTCCCTATAACTATGATGCATGTTAGATCTAGAAGCTGGAAATGAATCAGATATTTGAACACTGTGGACATTCCTTAGATAATTGTGTCTTTCGCCCATTGTCATCTGGACCCAGGCCCTTAAGTAGAGGGATAGGAATTGGTAATGGGGGAAAAAAAATGGAATAAGCTTTGACAATAGAGTCAGAAGGCCATTAGGGAAGTGTGGCCTACGGACATCTTCTGCCTATTCTCAGAGCTGCTATTAAGTTTGCAAAAACCTGTTACTAAACTCAGGTCAAGGCCAAGCCATAAACATCCCAGAGCCACAAGCATTCTAAAACAACCTACATGGACATATACAAACTTTACTTCCTTCCTTGTAGTTTTCATCTCCATCATTTGCATACTGGAACCAACCAATCCCTGTTAAGCTAGCCAGCAATTCTTCATTTGCATGAAACAATTACATTTTGTGGGGTTTGCCTTTATAAACTCTGCCTTCCTTTGTTCTCTCCAGAGCCCAGTTTGGGTTGCTACCTAAATCTTTGTCTCTCAGATTCCGATCCGTGGAGACCCCAAATAAACATTTAATCTGCTTTACAGCCCCAAATCTTTACTGGATAACAGAACCACCACTGGATCAACACCCACACCTCCTGTCCTCTGAGTACACTTTTCTGGGAGGCATTCCCTTGGCTTCTCAGGAGGTCCTGGTAGAATCGAACCTCCGTTGCCTGGACAGCAACCTCTGCCACAGGCTGTTATGATGAAGTTTTCTGCTTCCTTGATGTGTTCTCCAGTTCCCTTACTCCAGCACCCCGGGAACACCGACTCCCAAGTCTTTGTTTCACGTTTTCATGATAATATTTTAAGACACTATTCATTGGGGTTTATATACCGGACTTAAAAAAAAAAAAAAATCCGCTTCTTGTCTTTGATATACTACCTTACTCCTTACATTTTCCAAAGAAATTTCATATACATATCACATTTGGACCTCTCAGAAGCCTTCAGGGTTGTTAACGGAGAGAAGGTTATGTTCCTCAGTCAGGCAGTTGAGGATGTTTAGCTGTGGAAAGAGGATTGACCAAGATCACAGGGGTTGTTAGTGGTGTGGCTGGACGTCATCACCAACCTGAGCCTGACACCACCCAGAGCGCCTTGCTTTTCCCAGAGCGCTTTGCTTTTCCCGGGGCTGCCCACAACACCACCCCCTTCCGCGTCCGCCCAGAGCCCTCCTCCCGCCCTTCCTGCCACAGCTGTTCCGGCCTCATTGACTCCAGGAAGCCTGCCCAGAGCCCTTATTGCTGCTCTTAGGGGACGGGCCCGGTCTTAACCACCCTTGGCATCCCGTGATGGCCGTGCCATCAGTGCCTAGCTCCTAATAAGTATTGTGCGCCCATCCTCAAGGAGAGAAGGAAAGCACAATCCATACACGACGCGCTCTTTCAGGGTGTTTCTCCCCAGCTCTGACGACGCGCTCAGCTGTTTGCCTTGCCACGGAGTCTGTGAGCCCCTGGAGAAGCCATGTGAGTCATCGTCAGAGCCTCTCTACACACAATTTGGTATTTAGTACACACAGTTTGGTACTTAATAGTGTTGGGGGAGTGAATGACTGAATGAACGAGTAGAACTTGACTTTCCTAACAATAATATGGCACTAGGCACAGGGTAAAATGGCTAAGGAGTCATGTTGAAGGGCACTCCGTCAACTTCACACAGATGAACCAAATCCACAGAAAAACAGAAATCCAGTCTAAGCTTTTACTAGTCAATTATTGGTGATCTCAATCCAACAATTGACATCTATTGATAATATTAAACACACCAGGATGGTTGATAACAATGTATGCCTAGTAGCTGTGGCCACATGATGATTTATTTTTTCATGCAACCACAGACAGGTTTTTTTTTGTTTGTTTGTTTGTTTGTTTGTTTGTTTGTTTTTTTATATAATTTTATTTTTTTAATGGGGTGACATCAATAAATCAGGATACATATATTCAAAGATAACAAGTCCAGGTTATCTTGTCGTTCAATTATGTTGCATACCCACCACCCAAAGTCAGATTGTCCTCTGTCACCTTCTATCTTGTTTTCTTTGTGCCCCTCCCCACCCCCTATCCCTCTCCCATTCCCCCCTCCCCCCCGTAACCACCACACTCTTATAAATGTCTCTTAGTTTCACTATTATGTCCCACCTACGTATGGAATAATACAGTTCCTATTTTTTTCTGATTTACTTATTTTGCTTCGTATCATGTTATCAAGATCCCACCATTTTGCTGTAAATGTTCCGATGTCATCATTTCTTATGGCTGAGTAGTATTCCATAGTGTATATGTGCCACATCTTCTTTATCCAGTCATCTATTGATGGGCTTTTTGGTTGTTTCCATGTCCTGGCCACTGTGAACAATGCTGCAATAAACATGGGGCTGCATGTGTCTTTACGTATCAATGTTTCTGAGTTTTTGGGATATATACCCAGTAGAGGGATTGCTGGGTCATAAGGTAGTTCTATTTTCAGTTTTTTGAGGAACCACCATACTTCCTTCCATAATGGTTGTACTACTTTACATTCCCACCAACAGTGTATGAGGGTTCCTTTTTCTCCACAGCCTCTCCAACATTTGCTGTTACCTGACTTGCTAATAACAGCTAATCGAACAGGTGTGAGGTGGTATCTCATTGCCGTTTTGATTTGCATTTCTCTAATAGCTAAAGAAGATGAGCATCTTTTCATATATCTGTTGGCCATTTGTATTTCTTCCTGGGAGAAGTGTCTATTCATATCCTCTTCCCATTTTTTTATTGGATTGTTTGTTTGTTTGTTGTTGAGTTTTATGAGTTCTTTGTATATTTTGGATATTAGGCCCTTATCTGAGCTGTCGTTTGAAAAAATCAATTCCCATTTAGTTGGCTTTCTGTTTATTTTGTTATCAGTTTCTCTTGCTGAGCAAAAACTTCTTAGTCTGATGTAGTCCCATTCATTAATTTTTGCCTTCACTTCTCTTGCCATTGGAGTCAAATTCATAAAATGCTCTTTAAAACCCAGGTCCCTGAGTTGAGTACCTATGTCTTCTTCTATGTACTTAATTGTTTCAGGTCTTATGTTTAGATCTTTGATCCATTTTGAGTTAATTTTTGTACAGGGGGAGAGACTGTAGTCCAGTTTCATTCTTTTACATGTGGCTTTCCAGTTTTCCCAGCACCATTTATTGAAGAGGCTTTCTTTTCTCCATTGTGTGTTGTTGGCCCCTTTATCAAAAATTATTTGACTATATATATGTGGTTTTATTTCTGGACTTTCTATTCTGTTCCATTGGTCTGAGTGTCTATTTTTCTGCCAATACCATGCTGTTTTGATTGTCGTGGCCCTATAATAGAGTTTGAAGTCAGGTATTGAAATGCCCCCAGCTTCATTCTTTTTCTTTAGGATTGCTTTGGCTATTCGGGGTTTTTTATAGTTCCATATAAATCTGATGATTTTTTGCTCTATTTCTTTAAAAAATGTCATTGGAAGTTTGATGGGAATTGCATTAAATTTGTATATTGCTTTGGGTAATATAGCCATCTTGATTATATTTATTCTTCCTAGCCAAGAACAAGGTATATTCTTCCATCTTATTATATCTTTTTCGATTTCCCTTAACAATGGTTTATAGTTTTCATTATATAAGTCCTTTACATTCTTTGTTATGTTTATTCCTAAGTATTTTATTTTTTTTGTTGCAATCGTGAAGGGGATTATTCTTTTGAGTTCCTTCTCAGTTGTTTCATTGTTGGCATATAGAAAGGCTATTGACTTCTGTATGTTAATTTTGTATCCTGCGACCTTACTGTATTGGCTTATTGTTTCTAGTAGTCTTTTTGTGGATTCTTTGGGGTTTTCGATGTATAGTATCATATCATCTGCAAAAAGTGATACCTTTACTTCTTCTTTTCCGATATGGATGCCTTTTATTTCTTTGTCTTGTCTGATTGCTCTGGCTAGAACCTCTAGTACCACATTAAATAAGAGTGGAGAGAGTGGACAACCCTGTCTTGTTCCTGATTTAAGGGGGAAAGCCTTCAGTTTAGTGCCATTTAATATGATGTTAGCTGATGGTTTATCATATATGGCCTTTATCATGTTGAGATATTTTCCTTCTATACCCATTTTGTTGAGAGTCTTAAACATAAAATTGTGTTGTATTTTATCGAAAGCTTTTTCTGCGTCTATTGATAAGATCATGTGATTTTTGTTCTTTGTTTTGTTGATATGGTGTATTACATTAACCGTTTTACGTATGTTGAACCATCCTTGAGATTCTGGGATGAATCCCACTTGATCATGATGTATTATTTTTTTAATATGTTGTTGTATTCGATTTGCTAGTATTTTGTTTAGTATTTTAGCATCTGTATTCATTAGAGATATTGGTCTGTAGTTTTCTTTTTTTGTGCCATCCTTGCCTGGTTTTGGTATGAGGGTTATGTTGGCTTCGTAAAATGTGTTTGGAAGTATTGCTTCTTCTTCAATTTTTTGGAAGACTTTGAGTAGAATAGGAACCAAGTCTTCTTTGAATGTTTGATAAAATTCGCTGGTATAGCCGTCAGGGCCTGGACTTTTATTTTTGGGGAGGTTTTTAATGGTTTTTTCTATTTCTTCTCTACTAATAGGTCTGTTTAGGCTTTCTGCTTCTTCTTGACTCAGTCTAGGAAGGTTGTATTTTTCTAGGAATTTATCCATTTCTTCTAGGTTGTTGAATTTAGTAGCATAAAGTTTTTCATAGTATTCTACAATAATTCTTTCACAGACAGGTTTTATAATGTTTGTGTGCCTTGGGTTTCTCATCAATACAATAAACAATAATAATAATAATAATAATAATAATAATAATAATAGTTTCATATATCAAGCACTGACTTTGGACCAGAGCTGCTACTTTGCATTGTAGCCTGTATGACTGGCGCCCCCTGGAGTTGTGCAGCTCACAATCAACATGGCTGTACCTGCAAGCCCTAGGTGGGGCTAAGGACTCCATGTGCAGCATCTCGTTTAATTCCCCCAACAACTCTGAAAAATATAGAATTACAGGTTGCGTACTACAAATAAAGAAATAGGCCTAGAGAGGTTAAGTGATTTACTCAACATCACCCAGCCATGCGCTAGGAAACCAGGATTTGCACCTGGAGTCTGGCTCTGAGGCCCCCAGAATCAACCTCATGTAATACTTGGCAGTATTACTGCAAAGCCATAATCAACTCACAGCTAAGAGGGAAACACTTTTGCAAAGGGTCAAGTCAGGATCTCTTTTTAAATCACTTTTTATCTCTGCTTCTCCTTGATGGCCAACCCCTAATGGTCAACACCTGAGAGGTTTTATAAATAACTTGGGGAAATTTCTAAGCCGTCCTGTACAAATTCATATTTCATAACGTGAACATCAACTATAAGTAAGAGAGAAATGGAATAAATCCGAGCCATTATTGATGTTCCTTATCAATAGTGATAAATATAAAATGATTCAGAGAAAGAGCTAGAATCTGCTGAACAGAGTCGCAGAATTTCCCGCTTTTCAAAAAGGCCTGGAGGATGTACCGAGAAAACCCGCAAAGGCACACAGTCAGCAGCAGCCCAGCTGCCGAGAGCCATGTATTCCCAGGGCCCCAGCCTGGAAAGAACCAATTTTCCTCTAAGTGTAGCCAGAGAGGGTCCAGGATGCTCTTTCTCCTAAGAGAACCCTCGTTCTCAGCAGTCAGCATGGATCGTGAGTCCATAAGGTACGTTTTATCATTCTGCATAGGTTGCTTTAAAAAAAAAGAAGTAATGTAGATTGTTGAATAGTCTCCTAAACCCCACAGAGAATCTATCCAAAGATTCATGCGGCATGTTGGTTTTGTGAGCTGGTCTCAAGCTGCAAGAGCCAAAGATAAAAATACAGCCAGCGGCCCGCCAAGAGCCACCGAGGTCAGGAAATGGAGAAGCCCGTTAAGGATGTTTCCGAGAACGGATGCTCACCCCCCTTAAAGGGGTCAGAATTCCCTTTTTATTTCCACAAGTTTGGTGCCACTCCTCAAATACGTTCTCTAATTCACTGTCCCTGTAAGCAGGATACACAGATTGCGTTTTAAGAGTTCTTGGAGGACGGGAGGTCATCATGCTGGATCTCAGTTATCACCCCTGAAACACGTCGTCAATCGGGTTATGATGCTCCCGGAGCCGTTTCTCCCCACGCGGGCGGGGCCTGGAGGCTGCCCTGTCAGGTTCTGCCTTCTTTCCGGGAAGGTGTCACCCTTCCTTGGCTCCACCCCTCTCCCTTCCTGCGGTCCCCCGTCTGCCCGACGATGTCTAATCTGCCACCACATTGTAGATCCAGTGTGGGCCAACAACAGCCCGTGGGCTCAGGCCCGCTTACCATTTGCTTGGTGACTTTTATTGGAGCACAGCTTTTCCGAGTTGTCCTTTAGCTGCTTGGCTTTCTCTCCACAACAGGCCGAGCCACGTCGTCGTAAACGCATGGCCGGCAAAGCCTACAATATTTACTATCTGCTCTTTCAAGGTTTATCAGCCCCTATGTATCTTCCTTTTTTTTCAATTATAGTTTACATTCAATACTATTCTGTAGTCATTTCAGGTGTACAGCACGGCGGTTAGACGATCATATCCTTTACAAAGTGCTCCCCCCGGGACGGCCCCAGTGCCCACCTGATCCCACACCTGGTTAGGACAACACCAGGGACTGTATCCCCTGTGCCGTCCTGGACGTCCCGTGACTACTCTGGAGCGACCAATCTGTACTTCTCCATCCCTCCACCGTTGGCACCCAGTCCCCGTAACCCCGTTCTCTCCGGGGACCATCAGTCTCTTCTCTATACCTGTGAATCGACCAGCCTGGATTTTAGATCCATAGACAAGTCAGTGTCTTTTAGCCAAACCTTGCCCTTCCCTCTGAATAAAGTTTTCTCCTTGGCAACAGTTGTATTCTTAACAGCTGAAAGGCCTTTTTTTTTTTTTTTTTTTTTTTTGCTTACACTTACGTTTCCAGATGTGTCCCGGGTGCCTAAGGAGGCTCAAAAGCTGACCTCCAAAGGAGGGAGCATTTCCAAAACTCTTCAAAATTATAGAACCTCATGATGTGTGATAGTATTTCACCATGTCCTCAAAACAGCCTCCGTGTCTGATAGAGCTCCATCTCTATAGCCTTAGGCCACATAAACCTCACCGTCATTCAGAGTTCTGATGCCTTCCAATAACTAGTCCCAGCCCTCAGAGCCCAGCTGGAATCACGGACTTAAACAATAATAGGAAAAAGATGAGAAGGAAAAGAGAGAATTAGGGAGTCAGACAATTAAAGATTGAGATTATAAGGAACAACGGCTGAATCCAACTTCTCCCCGAGATTTACAGAGGAGAAGTCAAGCACAGACATTGTTTAAAATCTGACACGGCGCTGTATAACCCAGAGCAGACTTCCAGCGGGAGGAATTACGGCATATGGTATTTCACACACAAAAGGTAATTAAGAACTGCCTTGGAAAAGAGCACTTGTAGCCACCTCACCAGTGACCTAGCAGGCTGGTTTGTATCAGTTACTATTCATTACTGTCAGTAAGCACAAAACAGGGTATGATTAATGTAGTCCACTGCAATGAATTGCAACATAGGATGACGCCTCCAAAAAAAAAAAAAAAATGAAGTTCATGAAAAAAATACCATCATTTACCAAGCCTGGGGATTCTCACTGCATTTTATATCAACAGTAGTATTATAATTATTAGGATTACTAACAAAGTAATGAGCATTTAAACACTGCCTAATGCTAATGTATGTACTAAATAGGCACTAGCTTATTGAATCCTCAAAAAATTCAATGAAACAGATGTGAACATAATCCCTAATCTACAAATAAGGAGACAGATCAGGAGGTCAAACAGCCAGAGCAGCATAAACGGTCATCAAAGGTAAGGAAAGGTCTAGAAACACAATAATTAGCATATTGCCAGATTCACATATGAGGATCTCTAGTTTATTACTTCCTAAAGGTTAGGGGCTATAACGAAGTAGTGACTCAATAAACATTGTGTTGAGTTCATGAATAAATAATGCAGTGGATGGATGAACATCAAAGCCAGTCTGCCTGGTTTAAATATCAGGTTCATCCTAATTTGGTTACCTAGCAGTCTGTGTGTCTAAACTGCTTAAGTCCATCTTCCCTGTACTCAATGTCTGTTTAGACAGATGGCTTCTCATGGGTGGTTCTTTACAACGTAGCAGGACATAAACAGCTCCAGGGGTCCCACAGGTAAAGCCAGTCCCAGCCTGATCACCTGAAACACGGGAGAATCACTTCCTTTCTAGAGCAGAAGCCGGCAAAATGTGTCCCATAGTAGAGTAATAGACGTCAAGAAAAACAAACAAACAAGACTATGGCCAAGTAAGTCTTGGAAAACAGAGCTAATCCAATTTCTTGAGAAAATAGGAGAGCTGTTAATGGGCTCAAGTGCGTTGAGAATCACCACGTGGAACAATCTATTCTACGCCATTTATCAAATTCGTTTGACCGTGGAAAGACTTTTTCTTAAAGCGTCTTATAGGACTGTTAACTTGAGAAATCCACACAGAGAACCGTTGTGGAGAAAGATGAATGCGTCAAAATTGTGGGGGCGGGGGTGGGGGGAGGGAGGATTACTAAAAACATATGAACAGAAATGGTGCCAAAAGAGAGAGAGCTGGGAGATTTGCTCTTGTCAAGGGGAGGTCTCTGGTTTCGAGCACAGCTGGGTTCGGGAGCTGGAACGCCATCATCGGGGTTCATTCGAATCCTCGTCCTGTCTGAGCCACTTCACCCGCTGGGTGGGGGAGGGTTCATTCCCAGGTTTCTGAGAGTGGCCCTGGCTGCTCCCAGATCACATCCTTCCAAGTTCAAGACACGGGAACGAGGGCCTCTTCTCACCTGTTCAGGCAAAAACCCCAAGCCGTCTCTGGCTGAGTCCAGTTGGCTTGGCTAAGTGTGCCCAGCCTTGCACCATCACTGTGGCCATTGTCCCACAGTCCTCCGAGCGACCAGGCCACAGCCGTCATTCCACCAATGCTGAGAGCCAACAGAGCGTGGAAACTTCCCAAAGTGCAGGGCTCGGAGTGGAGGACAGGGCTGAGAGTGGGGGACAGGGCTGAGAGTGGGGGACAGGGCTGAGAGTGGAGGACAGGGCTCGGAGTGGGGGACAGGGCTGAGAGTGGGGGACAGGGCTGAGAGTGGGGGACAGGGCTGAGAGTGGGGGACAGGGCTGGGAGTGGGGGACAGGGCTGAGAGTGGGGGACAGGGCTGAGAGTGGGGGACAGGGCTCGGAGTGGGGGACAGGGCTGAGAGTGGGGGACAGGGCTGAGAGTGGAGGACAGGGCTCGGAGTGGGGGACAGGGCTGGGAGTGGGGGACAGGGCTGAGAGTGGGGGACAGGGCTGAGAGTGGGGGACAGGGCTGGGAGTGGAGGACAGGGCTGAGAGTGGAGGACAGGGCTGGGAGTGGAGGACAGGGCTGAGAGTGGGGGACAGGGCTCGGAGTGGAGGACAGGGCTGAGAGTGGGGGACAGGGCTGAGAGTGGGGGACAGGGCTGGGAGTGGGGGACAGGGCTCGGAGTGGAGGACAGGGCTGAGAGTGGGGGACAGGGCTGAGAGTGGGGGACAGGGCTGGGAGTGGAGGACAGGGCTGGGAGTGGGGGACAGGGCTGGGAGTGGAGGACAGGGCTGAGAGTGGGGGACAGGGCTGAGAGTGGGGGACAGGGCTGGGAGTGGAGGACAGGGCTGAGAGTGGGGGACAGGGCTGAGAGTGGGGGACAGGGCTGAGAGTGGGGGACAGGGCTCGGAGTGGGGGACAGGGCTGGGAGTGGGGGACAGGGCTGAGAGTGGGGGACAGGGCTGAGAGTGGGGGACAGGGCTGAGAGTGGGGGACAGGGCTGGGAGTGGGGGACAGGGCTGGGAGTGGAGGACAGGGCTGAGAGTGGGGGACAGGGCTGAGAGTGGAGGACAGGGCTGAGAGTGGGGGACAGGGCTGAGAGTGGGGGACAGGGCTGAGAGTGGGGGACAGGGCTGGGAGTGGGGGACAGGGCTGGGAGTGGAGGACAGGGCTGAGAGTGGGGGACAGGGCTGAGAGTGGAGGACAGGGCTGAGAGTGGGGGACAGGGCTGAGAGTGGGGGACAGGGCTGGGAGTGGGGGACAGGGCTGGGAGTGGGGGACAGGGCTGGGAGTGGAGGACAGGGCTGAGAGTGGGGGACAGGGCTGAGAGTGGGGGACAGGGCTGAGAGTGGGGGACAGGGCTCGGAGTGGGGGACAGGGCTGGGAGTGGGGGACAGGGCTGAGAGTGGGGGACAGGGCTGAGAGTGGAGGACAGGGCTGAGAGTGGGGGACAGGGCTCGGAGTGGAGGACAGGGCTGAGAGTGGGGGACAGGGCTGAGAGTGGGGGACAGGGCTGGGAGTGGGGGACAGGGCTGAGAGTGGGGGACAGGGCTGAGAGTGGGGGACAGGGCTCGGAGTGGGGGACAGGGCTGAGAGTGGGGGACAGGGCTCGGAGTGGAGGACAGGGCTCGGAGTGGAGGACAGGGCTGAGAGTGGGGGACAGGGCTGGGAGTGGGGGACAGGGCTGAGAGTGGGGGACAGGGCTGGGAGTGGAGGACAGGGCTCGGAGTGGGGGACAGGGCTGAGAGTGGGGGACAGGGCTCGGAGTGGAGGACAGGGCTGAGAGTGGGGGACAGGGCTGAGAGTGGGGGACAGGGCTGAGAGTGGGGGACAGGGCTCGGAGTGGAGGACAGGGCTCGGAGTGGAGGACAGGGCTGAGAGTGGAGGACAGGGCTGAGAGTGGGGGACAGGGCTGAGAGTGGGGGACAGGGATGGGAGTGGGGGACAGGGCTGAGAGTGGGGGACAGGGCTGAGAGTGGGGGACAGGGCTCGGAGTGGAGGACTGGGCTGAGAGTGGGGGACAGGGCTGAGAGTGGGGGACAGGGCTGGGAGTGGGGGACAGGGCTGAGAGTGGAGGACAGGGCTGAGAGTGGGGGACAGGGCTCGGAGTGGGGGACAGGGCTGGGAGTGGGGGACAGGGCTGAGAGTGGGGGACAGGGCTGAGAGTGGAGGACAGGGCTCGGAGTGGGGGACAGGGCTGAGAGTGGGGGACAGGGCTGAGAGTGGAGGACAGGGCTGAGAGTGGGGGACAGGGCTGAGAGTGGAGGACAGGGCTGAGAGTGGGGGACAGGGCTGAGAGTGGGGGACAGGGCTGAGAGTGGAGGACAGGGCTGAGAGTGGGGGACAGGGCTGAGAGTGGGGGACAGGGCTGAGAGTGGAGGACAGGGCTGAGAGTGGGGGACAGGGCTGAGAGTGGGGGACAGGGCTGAGAGTGGGGGACAGGGCTCGGAGTGGGGGACAGGGCTGGGAGTGGGGGACAGGGCTGAGAGTGGAGGACAGGGCTGGGAGTGGAGGACAGGGCTGAGAGTGGGGGACAGGGCTGAGAGTGGAGGACAGGACGGGTCTCCAGGGGGAAATGGGGGGGTGCGTTTTAGAAGGAAAATGTATGCTTAGAAGCTGAAAGGACAACTCCCCAACCCAAAGACTAATTTCTCTGGATTTTTAAATTGCAAGCATTCAGACTGATTTGGGTAAGTCCCCTCATATTCACAATTAATTAAAAATCCTCAACTAACACAGCACCTGAAGAGGAGGTCGGGTCCCCACCTCTGCTCAAAACTTGGCCCAGTTTGTTAACCTGGATCCTTGTGATTTGTTTCCCTCCATCTTTTTTGTGGCTGTGGTCTTATCAGGTTGCACAGCAGAGTTCCATCTAGCCCGCATTTTTCTTCTAAATGTTCATCCCTATTCCCCAAAATGAAATAATAACTCACCTAAGAAAAAGCCAAGAATATACTCATTTCCTTCTTGACAAATTTCAAATCTAGGTCTCCCTGTTCTGTCATCCACATGAAAAGTGTTCCAGTAGATAGATTCGATAGATAGATGATAGATGATTGATAGATAGACAGATGATAGATAGATAGATAGATAGATAGATGATAGATAGATAGATAGATAGATAGATAGATAGATAGATAGATAGATAGATAGAAGATAGATAGAAGATAGATGATAGATAGATAGATAGATAGATAGATAGATGATAGATAGATAGATAGATGATAGATAGATAGATAGATAGATAGATAGATAGATAGATAGATAGATAGAAGATAGATGATAGATAGATACATAGATAGAAGATAGATAGATAGATAGATAGATAGATAGATAGATAGATAGATAGATAGATAGATAGATAGATATAGATAGAAGATAGATAGACAGACTGGAATAGATGAGCTATTGTTCACTGTCTATGTTTCAGCACTGTAGGTTATCATGTTCTTACCCTGCGTGAAAGGAAGTCTAACATAACAGGAGATCTCTAGGTCTGTGCTATTCAACACAGTGGCCACTGGCCATTAGGAGGATTTGAAATGTGGCCAATGAGGACTGAGAAATGCTCCTGGTGTAAAACACTCAACCGATTTCAAAGACTGAATACAAATGAAGAATGTAAAATCTCTCATTAAATATATTTGTATTGATTACATGTCAGAATGACAGTATCTTAGATATCCTGGGTTAAGCAAAATAATTATATATTGTAACCATAAATTTCACCAGTTTGTTTTTTCTTTTCTCTATCTCTCTATTTTTTTTTCTTAATGAGACTACTAGAAAAGTTAAAATGACACATGCAGGCTTCATTTTCTGTTTCTATTGGCTAGCACTGCTCTGGGTCATCTCTGAAAAAGATTAGATGTGGCAAATAAAGGTTGGGCATTCTGAGCTCTCTCCAGATATGGCAGGAAATCAAAAGAAATGCCTCCAGGAGGTAGGGAGGACGGTTTTCATGTGAAGCCTTTCTAGTACAATCTAAATGATCTCTAACTATGTTCATTCACCGTGTCAATTTTTAAAATTTCAGAAGCCATAAAATGATAATGAAGCACTTCCGGGGGACATCATTGAGACATCTGAGAAGTGGACTTGTTTACAACTGTTTCAATTTCTTCCGGCTCAATGCCTGGGCTGCTCCGCCCAGAGGCTACCTGTAGAGCTTTAACAAAAATGTGTAAGCCCAGGAACCAGACTAGATTCTCCAAGCGTGTTATTTTATTTATTTATTTTTACCAAAGTGTCAAGGTGATTCTGTCTCTCACATCTAGATAAAAGCCTCTTGTCTGTGACATAAAACTCTGTTACCTTATGGCAAATGTTATAACAGAGCCAAAACTGTATAGTTATTGAGGAAAACCTTGTCCCAACCAATAGATAGCCTATAGATAACAGGTTCATCGTTCCCTGGAAGGGGAACCATCTTCAAATCAGGAGTATCCTTATTAGGACCCTCAGCTCTACCCTTGAGGAGACATGCCTGTTAAACATACAGGGCGGGGCAAACATAGGATCACAGCTGTTCAGATGGAAAATAATGTAATAATTCATAATAATGATACAAGAATAAACTGTGTTTCACATACTCACTGCTGTCAACCTGCTTTTGCCCCACCCTGTTTTATGGCTTAGTACGCGCTGTTTCCACCAAAGAGCTACAAGGCAGGGGGTTGTCGGGGTGATACCTCACGGGCACCACCAATCAGTGCGCCTCTAAAGCCCAGTTCAGGGAAGTACTGATGGCAGAATTTCCTGAGGGATACATGTTCCAGCCCCTCGGTGTTTCTGACAACATGGTCTGGAGGCTGTCTGCACTGGAAGCTCCTGGGGTTCCCGTTGCCAAATACGGATTCTGTTTTTCCAGACCCGTCTGCAAGGGGGGGTTGCGTTCTTCTGCCCCCCTTGAAGTTTGGCATAACGAGGCGACTTGCTCTGACAGTAAAACGAACTTGGGAAGTAACATGCCTGTTGTCCACGTGGAAGCTTTAGGAGTCAATCTGTGATTTGCTCTCATCAATTTTCTGCCTTGGCAATCGGGGGTGGGGGTGGGGGGTGGGCATGGAGATGGTGCCTCCCCAGACTGGATCCCCGCATGCCAAAGCCATAGTGCAGGGACACCCTCCGCCATGGACTTCCTCAGCTGGCCTGCAGTGGTAGGATGAGCAAGAAACAGGCCTTTTCGTCTTTAGCCCCTGAGATTTTGGGGGTGGGGGTGTTTCTGTAGCATAACCTGCCTTATCCTCACATACAGGGGGAGGGAGGAGGCGGCAACTTTTGCTTTTAACAAACTTCTTGGAAGACTCTTCTGCACAGTGAAGTTTGAGACCCACCACATGGTGTGCTATGATCTTTTCTTGGCTCAGCAAGGGCGAGTGAGAGAACTGCCCACCCAGGCTACACGTCTGACCCCCATAAAAATGCTTTACTGCACGGCGCTGCGCCGTTGGCCTTCAGGGAGGTACAAATGCACGGAAACGTTCAACGAACGGGTTGTGTTTCTTAAGGATCCTGTTGAAGACTCTGGTTCCTCAGGGAGAGGGTCCTCTTGGTGAGGACCCAGAGGCGGAAACGTCTCTGGGGTCAACACCAAGCACAGTTTGGCTTCTCCTGAGTCGCTAATGTGTTTCTCATCCAACGGTTGCTGGGGATTCGGGCGTGAGTCCCGCCAGGAGCCTCCCGGCCCAGTGCATGGTCCCCCTCCAGTGACAAGGTGCCAGCTTGATTCCCAGCCGTCACCCACCGCGGGGGTCAAGCTCATGCCTCCATGTCATTCTTCTGAACTGATTCCCCCTTTCCAGCAATTTGTCCTGACTCACATATTTTTATTTTGCATTATGTATTTTTTGTTTTCAAGCTCCCCCTTAATTCTTTTCAGGGAAAGGGTAGGACATGAATAAAAATATATATGATGTGCAAGCATTCCGGCATAAATAAAGAACAGGTCCTTATTTCCAGAGCCATGGTAATGAACTTCAACTTGTTTTTCTATTTTATTTTTTTATTAAATTTATGGGGGGGTGACACTGGTTAATAATCAACTTGGGTTTTGTTGTGTTTTTTTTTTTTCTTTAATGATGGAAGGAGAAGAGGAAAGGAAGGAGAAGAAAGCTTGTGGGAAGTGGGTAGGGAGAGGCTGTAATGTCCTGAACATTCTCTAGTATTTGAAATTCTGGCTCCTAGTTAATAGTCAGCAGAGAAAGGCAACTTTATCTTCAAGATAAATGTTATAAATTGCATGTAATGAAATAAGGTCTTATTTTCCCACCTTTTTGGTTTCTTATTTTTAAGATATACAGTCCTGTGTCAACCAAAACATCGAGACTTATAGCACACAATTCTATTCAGCTTGTAGAACAAATCCACTGGCACAGTCGATTTTTATTTTAATTATTTGTATAGAGTGGAAAGGAATGGCCTGATTTATTACCGAGTTGGGCTCCAATGGCAATATTATTATAGTTGCAACAGATGAATAAACCAATATATTTCTTAAAGCCATAAAACACCCAGCTACATGTCAGAGAAAATTGTTCTCCAAAACAACTGCAAAAAATAAAAAAATAAAAAAGCCGGGGAAGTAGGGGGCTCCTTCGCCTCCCAAAGCCATTCCAAAGAAAACAGGACTCCTGCAGGCCTGCAGGAAAAACTCATTTCAACAGACCTACTTTCCCCCTCTCTGCTGAAATTAAAAGTTCACTGAAATAATTTATGCGATTGTCTCCGGCGTTCGGTATATTTATTCCATTTGAATGGGCCTTAAAAACAAATTGGTGGCCAATAGAGACTTGTCGCCCCAAGCTGGACATGCTGGTGACAGAGACCCGGGCAGCAGGCCGCAGGACAGAGTTTTGATCAGAACTACATGCTCTGATGACATCGTAATCCCTGATCAGAACAGAACCGTTCTCCGCCTTGTGCTCCGGAGGGGGGGTGAGGGGGGAGGGGCAGAAATGGGCGATGGTGCTCCACGAGCCACCTTTGCTCAGCCACGCCATGCATGCCATCCCTGCATGGGCAGAGGATCATCAGAAGCGAGCTGCACAGGACGGCTAACGGTCAAGTGCAGCGCTGAACGCCCCTCCCGGAAGACTTCCTCGGGTTGGGTGAACTCCACCTATGCTGAGCGCAGGGCCACGGGTAACCGGGACTTCTTGCCGCTCTGATATTCACTGAGAGGCTGAGGTTGATTTTTCTGGTGCGTTTTTTCCCATGAGGTATCTATTTTGAGGAATGGCCCCAGGTGGGCTACATACCTCCAAACGTGCAGAATGACCCCGTGAATGTGAAGTGTGTGTTCTTCAGAAATGGGCAGCAGTGAAGACCTCAGGCTGCGGCATCAGAAACGTCTGAGTGAAATCCTGGTCCCACGTGTCTCCTGCGATGTGTCCTTGGGCACACCCCCTGATCTCGGTGGCCCGCACTTTTCTCATCGCGGCACCCAGGCCTGGTACTAGGCATTTTCCATGCAACAGTTCATCTAATCATCATAACAATTCTATAAGGCGGTGACTAGCTGCATCCTCGCTTTACAGATGCAAACTTGGCTCAGAGAGCTCGAGCACGTTGCCCAAAAACTAGGAAGTAACAGACGAGAGTTCCAAACTCAAGTCGGTCGAGTTCTATAGCCCAAGGTTTTCACCCAACATTAGTTAAAATCTGAGACAGTGGTCACCCACATTCTGTTTCTTTCCCTAGAAGTAGATCCACTTTGCTCCAGCTAGCGGTGGGGGTCAAAGCAACACCTCTTAACCCTCCCATTGGCATGATTCCACTGTAAGGCGCCCATTTCTAAGGAGAGTGTCCCTGTGCAAAGAAAGGACCCCCGACGGTGGGAACTTCCGGCCTTGGACATGCACATTCTTTTCTCCACCACTAAGAATTCAAGACACACAGGTTCAGGCACTGTGGTGATAAACCCAGTTATTTTAAAAAATGGTTCTCTGCTCTTAACACATTCCCATTTCAACGCAAATGCACAAATAAAAAAGTGTCTCCCTTGCAAATGCTCCCCAACTTAAAAGGACACATACCACAAAACTGGAGTGAAGACCTTCTCTTCTGAATGCTAATCTTCTCAAAGCACAAGTAATTAATTTGGTCACTAGAAAACCTCCAACCCATCCCACCTAAAGACCTTGTCTCCAGCTCAAACTAGAGAAAAGCCAGGAAATAATCAGAAGATCAAGAATATAGGATTCCTGGCCCTGGCCGGTTGGCTCAGTGGTAGAGCGTCGGCCTGGCATGCAGAAGTCCTGGGTTCGATTCCCGGCCAGGGCACACAGGAGAAGCGCCCATCTGCTTCTCCACCCCTCCACCCCTCCTTCCTCTCTGTCTCTCTCTTCCCCTCCCGCAGCGAGGCTCCATTGGAGCAAAGATGGCCCAGGCGCTGGGGATGGCTCCTTGGCCTCTGCCCCAGGCGCTAGAGTGGCTCTGGTCGCGGCAGAGCAACCCGCTGGAGGGGCAGAGCATCGCCCCCTGGTGGGCAGAGCATCGCCCCCTGGTGGGCATGCCAGGTGGATCCCGGTCGGCGCATGAGGGAGTCTATCTGACTGTCTTTCCCCGTTTCCAGCTTCAGAAAAATACAAAAAAAAAAAAAAGAATATAGGATTCCTGACCAGGCGGTGGCGCAGTGGATAGAGCATCAGACTAGGATGCAGAGGACCCAGGTTTGAGACCCTGAGGTTGCAAGCTTGAGCACAGGCTCATCTGCTTTTAGCAAAAGGTCACCAGCTTGGACCCAAGGTCACTGGCTTGAGCAAAGGGTTACTCAGTCTGTTGTGGTCCCACGGTCAAGGCACATATGAGAAAGCAAGCAATGAACAACTAAGGTGTCTCAACAAAAAACTACTGATTGATGCTTCTCATCTCTCTCCGTTCCTGTCTGTCTGTCCCTATCTCTCTCTCTCTTTGACTTTCTCTCTGTCTCTGTAAAAAAAAAAAAAAAAAAAAAAAAAAAGAATATAGGATTTAGACCTTTCTCTACTGTGAAAGAAAAGCATTCAAATTTATTTATTTCTTATTCAAAAAAAGGGGGGGATTTCATTTCTAACGCTAAAAGAATTCATAGTTTCTGCAGGCCATTGTTCTGATTTGGAGTCATTCATCACCGAGCGATAACACACTGATGATGTGTCACACTAATACATCCTTACATCGGTAATGCTCTAATGACCTGGCAACCTCCTAAATCATCAGAGAGCTGTCACTCCTGTGATGTGTTACTCAGAGATACGGCTCTGATCGAAGGGGGGAGGCATCCAGGAGCTCAACAATGGGAGAATTATGTATTCTTTTCAACTTCAGAATTTTTTTGACTGTAAATAATAACCTCTTTCGTAGAAAATAAAAACCTCAGCCTGAAATCAAAGGAAGCAGCAAAATTTCGTATAGTGTTGATGATGCCCGATAGAAGCAGAGACGTCCGTGGGAGCTTCCGCGGTGTGGTGGAGGAGGCCACAGATAAGAAAATGATGTCTGAGCTATCGATGGAGTTGCTGAATCTCCTTCTGAAAGGTAATCAGTTGGGTGCTTACAGATCCGTTTATCATTGATGAGGATTTCACCAATGCCCTAAAATCAACAGTGTTAAAACCTGAGTCAAGAGGAAAATGACAGACTGGGTGGGGAAAGAGGTACCCTCTCCTCCAATGCTGTTGGCAGGAGAGTAAATTAATAATAACCTTTCTGAGGGCAATTTGGCGATATTCATCAACATTTAAAGCGCGCATAATCTGGGCCTAGCAAATTTCATTTATAAAAATCTATCCGGCAGACACGCACACCCGTGCAGAAGAATACTGTAAGAACATTGATGGCGGCAACTGTTCTGCCTGGGAGAAAGAAAAGATGGGAAGCGCCTGCATACATCCATCAACAGTGGAGTGCTTAAACACATCGCTGTGTATTCGTTCCACGAAGTTTATGTGGCCGTTAAATATTATGATGTGGATCAATGGCTTTGGGAGCATGGCAGAGAACTCCAGAGCTGCAGTTGTCAGTTTTCTGTGTGTACCGGAACCAATGGGGGAGGAGTCACTCGGGGAGGTAATAACGCAGAGGCCCAGGGACCCAGAAGTGGAATAGGCCTGGGCTTCTGCATTATCAGCAGGTTCTCCAGGTGGCCATGAGGAACACTGAGATGTAAGAGGGTCTTTTCTAGAAAATGTAGGAGAGACACTCTGGGTCCTCACCAGAGCCTCACCCAGAGATCCACTGTGTGTGTGTATGTGTGTATGTGTGTGTGTCTTTCTTTTTTTAATTTAATTTTATATTTCAATTACAGTTGATATTCAGTATTACTTTATGTTACTTTTGGGTATACAGCCCTGTGGTTAGACAGTTAGAGGATTTATAAAGTGATTCCCTCCCCCCCCAAGAATTCCGGCACTCACCTGGCACCATACATACTTATTACAATATTATTGACTTTATTCCCTATGAAGTGCCAACCAATGCATGAGTAAGTTAAAAAAAAAGGGGGGGGGGGGGCGGCAAGATGGCGATGGAGTAGGCAGACGTACCAACTTCCACCTCCCAGAACCAAAGTGGATGACAACTTAATTTTAAGAACCATCATCTGGAAAAACCAACTTTGGACTAAACTAAGAGGACTCTTCAACCAAGGAACACTGAAGAAGCCACACTGAGACTGGTAGGAAAAGCAGAAACACAGAGAGGGCTGCCCAGCTCCCGGGAGCACACGGCAGCCCGGAAAGACTCCTGTGGTGGGAAGCAAGTTTAGTGGAGAGGGGAGGGTCCTGGGACCCAGGAACAAAGCCCCAGCCGGCAACCCCAGAGCCTAGAAGAAGCATATGGACAATATTTAGCTGCAAAACAAGCCAGGATACTGTTTGTGAGAAAGAGACAGATTTCTCAGACCCAGGATTTTTCTTAAAAGGACTGCACAGAAAACCTCTTTCACAACCACTCACCTGGGACTCTGGGAGACAAGGAGAGAGGAGAGGACTGGAGTAGCAGGAAAGAGTGTAATCTCGGAGGCATAGGGAGAAACACTTTGAGGGACAGCCACCCTAACCCCTTGGCTGAGTCACCCTCCAAATCTAAAGTGAATATTTCCCCTGGAACCAGCAATACCAGCAAGGGGAAGCAGAACACCAGCCAAACAAGCTCTCCTGCAGTACTCAGAACAGAGCCACTTAGAAGAAGGGAGCCTTCAGGAATACAGTATTGAGTGCTAGGGTCTGAGGGGCAGTGCCCCCACCCACACTGCTGAGGGCTCCCTGAAAAGTGGGCAGCGGCGGGATGCAGGTCCCATTGGTAGGGGTGGAAACTGGGCCAGTCACAACTGAAGGCTGGTGTAAGCTCAGTCTTGCCCAGCAGGGGCAAAAGGGGCACATAAAAGAGGTCTAGCCAGGCTTTAGGGCCAGGCGAGCAAGAGTGGTCCTGCCTGCAATCCCACCCACAGAGGAAAGGCGAAAGCCTGGGAACTGCAGAGACCAGTGGCTGAGCACAGGCACGCAGCCCCGCCCGGCCCACAGAGCTGGGGCTTGCAGCCTGACTGGTGAGCACAGATCTGCCCACAGGGGGCAGGGTGAAAGCCCAGGAACAGGAGGAGATCCGCAGCTGAGCATAGGTGTGCAGCCCTGCCCACAATGCCAAGGCTTGCAGCCCCGGGAGCAATGCTCAGCCCCATCCATGGGGCCAGGGCAAAGGACGATGCCTGCCGAGGCTTGTAGACCTGGGCACGTGAACACAGCCCCTCCAGTGGAGGACAGGCGGAAACCAGTGACAGCCTCAGTGGGCCAGCGCTGGCAATGTCCATACCCGAATGCCCGATACAGCAGCAGAGGGGGTAGTGGGCCTGCAAACAAACTACACCTAGGGAACACAGAGGCCACACCCATTGGACTCCAGTGGCCACACCCTTCTTATACATGGACAAAATGGGAAAGCAGAGAAATGCAACCCAAATGAATCAAGAGAAATCCCCAGAGGAGGACTTGAACTAGTCAGATGTAACCAAATTACCAATGCAGAGTTTAAAATAATGATTAGTAGGATGCTCAAAAATCTTAGAACAACAATAGATGGACATAACAAACACCTAAATGAAGAGATAGCAAGTATAATAAAGGACATTGAAATAATAAAAAAGAATCAGTCAGAAATGACAAATACAATATCAGAAATGAAGACCACAATGGAAGGAATTAAAAGCAAGATAGATGAAGCTAAGGATCGAATCAGCGAGTTAGAGGACAAGATAAACGAAGGAACAGAAGAAGAGTAGCAAAAAGAAAAGAGACTCAAAATGTCTGAGGAAACTCCAAAAGAGCTCTGTGACAACATGAAGAGCAATAACATCTGCATCATAGGGGTTCCTGAAGAAAAAGAGAAAGAACAAGGGATAGAGACTTTGTTCAATCAAATCATGCCTGAAAACTTCCCTAAATTGATGCAGGAAAAAGTCACACAAGTTCAAGAAGCACAGAGAATTCCATTATCAAGAAACCCAAAGAAATCTACACCAAGACAAATCATAATTAAAATACCAAAGCTAAGAGATAAAGAGAAAATATTAAAATCTGCTAGAGAAAAAAAGGCTATCACCTACAAAGGAGCCCCCATAAGGATGACATCAGACTTCTCAACAGAAACACTTGAGGCCAGAAGGGAATGGCAAGAAATATCCAAAGTAATGCAGAACAAGGGCCTACAACCAAGACTACTTTATCCAGCAAGGCTATCATTGAAAATTGAAGGAGAAATAAAAAGCTTCCCAGACAAAAAAAAAACAAATTCAAAGAATTCATTACAAACAAACCAAAGCTGCAAGAAATGTTAAGGGGCCTGTTGTAAACAGATCAAAGGGAGAAAAGAATATAGCAAAAGAGAAATACAGCTTTAAAGAATAAAATGGCAATAAACAACTACATATCAATAATAACCTTAAATGTAAATGGATTAAATGATCCAATCAAAAGACATAGGGTAGCTGCATGGATAAGAAAACAGGACCCATACATATGCTGTCTACAAGAGACACACCTTAAAATAAAAGATGCTCATAGACTGAAGGTAAAAGAATGGAAAAAATATTTCATGGAAGTGAAAAAAAAGCTGGGGTAGCAATATTTATATCAGACAAAATAGACTTTAAAACAAAGGCTATAGTAAGAGATAAAGAGGGTCACTACATAATGATAAAGGGAGAAATCCAACAGGAAGATATACCATTATAAATATCTATGCACCTAATATAGGAGCACCTAAATTTATAAAGCAGACTTTGATGGATATAAAGGGCAAGATCAACAGCAATACTATAATAGTAGGGGATTTTAATATCCCACTAACATCACTAGGTAGATCCTCAAGAAAGAAAATTAACAAAGAAACAGCAGACTTAAAGGACATACTAGATCAACTGGATTTAATAGATATCTTCAGAACATTTCACCCTAAAGCAGCAGAATATACATTCTTTTCAAGTGCTCATGGTACATTCTCTAGGATAGACCACATGTTAGGGCACAAATGCAGTCTCAACAAATTTAAGAAGATTGAAATTATATTAAGCATTTTCTCTGATCACAATGGCATGAAACTAGAAATCAACCAAAACAGAAAAACTGAAAAATACTCAAACACTTGGAAACTAAATAGCATGTCATTAAATAACAAATGGGTTAACATTGAGATCAAAGAAGAAATTTAAAAATTCCTAGAAACAAATGATAATGAGCATACAACAACTCAAATTTTACGGGACACAGAAAAAGCAGTACTGTAAGGGAAGTTCATAACAACTGACACAACAGAAATACAAAGGATTGTAAGAAAATACTATGAAGAATGGTATGCCAAAAAACTAGACAACCTAGATGAAATGGACAAATTCCTTAAAACATATAATCTTTTGAAAATCAATCTGGAAGAATCAGAAAACCTAAACAGACTGATTACAACAAATGAGAATGAAAGAGTTATCAAAAACTCCCAACAAACAAAAGTTCTGGGCCTGATGGCTTCACAAGTGAATTCTACCAAATATTCAAAGAATAACTAACTCCTATCCTTCTAAAGCTATTTCAAAAAATTCAAGAGGAAGAAAGACTTCTAAGCTCCTTTTATGAGGTGAGCATAATTCTGATTCCAAAACCAGGCAAAGACAACACAAAGAAAAAAAATTGGCCCTGGCCGGTTGGCTCAGTGGTAGAGCATCGGCCTAGCGTGCAGAAGTCCCGGGTTCGATTCCCGGCCAGGGAACACAGGAGAAGCGCCTATCTACTTCTCCACCCCTCCCCCTCTCCTTCCTCTCTGTCTCTCTCTTCCCCTCCCGCAGCAGAGGCTCCATTGGAGCAAAGATGGCCCGGGCACTGGGGATGGCTCCTTGGCCTCTGCCCCAGGCGCTAGAGTGGCTCTGGTCGCAAAAGAGTGATGCCCCAGAGGGGCAGAGCATCGCCCCCTGGTGGGCAGAGCGTCACCCCCTGGTGGGCGTGCTGGGTGGATCCCAGTTGGGTGCATGTGGGAGTCTGTCTGACTGTCTCTCCCCGTTTCCAGCTTCAGAAAAATACCAAAAAAAATAATAAAAAAATAAAAAGAAAATAAAAAAGAAAAAAGAAAAAGAAAAAAAATTATAGGCCAATATCCCTGATGAATTTAGATGCTAAAATCCTCAACAAAATATTAACAAACTAGATCCAGCAATATATGAAAAAATCATACACCATGATCAAGTGAGATTTATTCTGGGGAGGCAAGGCTGGTACAATATTTGCAAATCAATCAATGTGATTCATCACATAAATAAAAGGAAGGAGAAAAACCACATGATAATTTCAATAGATGCAGAAAAAGCATTTGATAAAATCCAGCACCCATTTATAATCAAAACTCTCAGCAAAGTGGGAATACAGGGAACATACCTCAACATGATAAAGGCCATCTATGACAAACCCACAGCCAACATCATACTCAATGGGCAAAAATTAAAACAATCCCCTTAAGATCGGGAACAAGGCAGGGATGCCCCCTTTCACCACTCTTATTCAACACAGTCCTGGAAGTCCTAGCCACAGCAATCAGACAAGAAGAAAAAATAAAAGGCATCCAAATTGGAAAAGAAGAAGTAAAACTATCATTATTTGCAGATGATATGATATTGTATATAGAAAACCCAAAAGTCTCAGTCAAAAAACTGCTGGACCTAATAAATGAATTCTGCAAGGTGGCAGGATATAAAATTAATACTCAGAAATCAGAGGCATTTTCATACACTAACAATGAACTGTCAGAAAGAGAAATTAAGGAAACAATCCCCTTCACTATTGCAACCAAAAAAATAAAGCACCTAGGAGTAAATTTAACCAAGGAGATTAAAGACTTGTATTCATAAAATTATAAAACATTGATAAAAGAAATCAAGGAAGATACAAAAAAGTGGAAGCATATATCGTGCTCATGTTTAGGAAGAATAAATATCATTAAAATGTCTATATTACCCAAAGCAATTTATAAATTCAATGCAATACCAATTAAAATACCAATGACATACATCAAAGATATAGAACACATATTCCAAAAATTTATATGGAAGCAAAAAAGAACATGAATAGTCTCAGCAATCTTGAAAAGGAAGAATAAAGTGGGAGGTATCACACTTCCTGATATCAAGTTATACTACAAGGTCATTGTACTTAAAACAGCTTGGTACTGGCATAAGAACAGGCATATAGATCAATGGAACAAAACAGAGAACCCAGAAATAAACCCA
Source organism: Saccopteryx leptura (assembly GCF_036850995.1). Classification (NCBI taxonomy): domain Eukaryota; kingdom Metazoa; phylum Chordata; class Mammalia; order Chiroptera; family Emballonuridae; genus Saccopteryx; species Saccopteryx leptura. Next base: position 7,038,348 of record NC_089511.1, read on the forward strand.
CACCTTTATGGACAACTGATATTTGACAAAGGAGGTAAGAGCATACAATGGAGTAAAGACAGTCGCTTTAACAAACGGTGTTGGAAAAATTGGACTGCTACCTGAAAAAAAATGAAACTAGACCACCAACTTACACCATTCACAAAAATAAACTCAAAATGGATAAAAGACTTAAATGTAAGCCGTGAAACCATAAACATCCTAGAAGAAAACATAAGCAGTAAGCTCTCCAACATCTCTTGCAGCAATACATGATATTTGCTGATTTATCTCCATGGGCAAGTAAAATAAAAGACAGGATAAACAAATGGGACTATATCAAACAAAAAAGCTTTTGCACAGCTAAAGACAAAGAACAAATTAAAAGACAAACTACACAATGGGAGAACATACTCAACAATACGTCTGATAAGGGGTTAATAACCAAAATTTATAAAGAACTTGTAAAACTCAACACCAGGAAGATAAACAATCCAATCAAAAATGGGCTAAAGAAATGAATGGACACTTCTCAAAAGAGGACATACAGATAGCCAACAGACAGATGAAAAAATGTTCAGCATCACTAATCATTAGAGAAATGCAAATTAAAACCACAATGAGATATCACCTCACACCAGTCAGAATGGCGCTCATCAACAAAACAACACAGAATAAGTGCGGGCGAGGATGTGGAGAAAAGGGAACCCTCCTGCACTGCTGGTGGGAATGCAGACTGGTGCAGCCTCTGTGGAAAACAGTATGGAGATTCCTCAAAAAATTAAAAATTGAGCTGCCTTTTGACCCAGCTATCCCTCTTTTAGGAATATACCCCAAGAACACCATAGCACTGTTTCAAAAGGAGAAATGCACCCCCATGTTTATGGCAGCATTGTTCACAATAGTGAAGATCTGGAAACAGCCCAAGTGTCCGTCAATGGACGAGTGGATTAAAAAGCTTGGGTACATATATACAATGGAATACTATGGGGCCATGAAAAAGAAGGAAATCTTACCTTTTGCGACAACATGGATGGAACTGGAAACTATTATGTTAAGTGAAATAAGCCAGGCAGAAAAAGAAAAATATCATATGACCTCACTCATTTGAGGAATCCAATGAACAATGAGAACTGAGGAATGGAATTGAGACAGAGGAGGAGGGATCAAAGGGACCAGAGGAAAAGAGGACAGAGGGAAAGGGGATGATAGGATGGGATAAACCTGAAGGGAAGGGGGGAGGGCGCTCTCGGGAGGGGGGCAAGGAAGATGTTGAGGGGAATACCGGGGAGGGGGGATGCATTCAGGGCAACACTAGAATCTATATAAACACAATAAATTAAAATCAATAATAATTAAAAAATAAGTGGTACATATATACAGTGGAATATTACTCAGCCATAGAAAAGAATGAAATCTTATCATCTGCCACAACATGGCTGGACCTAGAGGGTATTGTATATACTAAGTGGAAAAAGTCAATCAGAGAAAGACAAATACCATGTGGTTTTACTTATAAGTAGACTCTAAAGAAAAAATAAATAAACGAACAAACAAAACAGAAACAGAGTCACAAATACAGAGCACAGACTAAAGGCTGCCAGATTGGGGAGAGGAGAGGATTGGGAGGCCGGCTGAAAAAGATGAAATACAGATTGGTAGTTCTAAAATAGTCACAGGGATGTAAAGTGTGTGTGTGTTTCTCTACTTAGGGCTCTGCAAATATATATTTTTTAATGCTGAACTGCTTTAAACTCGTTTGAAAACAATTGCTATAGAAAGATATCAAACTTTATTGAGTTCTTATATGGGTTTTCCAGTCATTCTCACTTAATCCTGTGGCAACACACTGAAGTAGGTCATGTTATTATTGCTCGTTTGGCTGGTGACTAAATGTAGGCACAAAGGGGTAAATTCCTCAAGATCAACAAAGCCAGTAATTCTGAAGCTGGGATGTGAGCCCAGGCAGTGCGATTGCAGAGCCTGGTCCTCTGCTCTCCGACTCCAATGTGTGCAAGCCCACGTATTTGTTGACTGGGAAACCAGCCCACCATATAATCAGGTTTAAAACAAAAAGAAGAAGGTTAAGAAATGGCACGTGCAATTGGGTACCGTTTCGTTACATAGTCAAAGAAAGAGATAGATGTATTACTTTTGCAAATAGAAAAAAAAAAAAAAAAGGAAGCTATATCCAAAATGAAGACAAGGAGAATTGTGGGTAAGGCAGGGTTTTTTGTTTGTTTGTTTTATATTTCACATGCAAGGGAAATTATACAATTTTTTTGTCCTTTTCCATCTGACATATTTCATTTAGCATAATACCCTCAAGACCCATTCATGTTGTCGCAAATGGCAATATTTCATTATCATGTTTATGTCTGAGTAATATTCTAGTGTGTGTGTGTGTGTGTGAGAGAGAGAGAGATATCTTCTTTATCCATTCACCCATCGAATACACACTTACGTATTTTCCATAGTTCAGCTATTACAAACAATGCTGCAATAAACATAAGGTACATATGTCTTTTTGAATTAGTCTTTTCATATTCTTCAGATAAATAACCAGAAGTGGGATTGCTGAATCATATGGTAGTTCTAGTCTTAATTTTTCTGATGAAACTCCATCCTGTTTTCCATAATGGCTGCACCGATTTACAATCCCTCCATAAAACACGAGTGTTGGAGAGGATGTGGAGTGAAGGGAACTCTACACTGTCAGTAGGGTCGCTGAAAGACCACTTTCTAGAGTTGCGTTAGGTTCACAGCAACATTGAGAATGTAGAGATATCCCCATATAACCCCTGCCCCCACACATGCCTCCCCCGTATCATTGTCAACATTCTACACTGGCGCTGGGATTTGCTCTTGGTGTTATATATATATATATTCTATGGGTTTGGACAAATGTATAATGTAATGTGTCTACCATTACAGTATCATACAGAGTGTTTTCACTGCTCTAAAATTTTTCTGTGTTCTCCCTATTTATCCCTCTCTCCTCCCCAACCCCTGATAGCCACTGTTCTTTTTACTGTTCCCATAGCTTTGCCTTTTTCAGAATGTCTCATAGCTGAAATGATACAGTAGTAGGTGGTTTTCTCAGATCGTCTTCTTCCACTTAGTAATATGCATTCATGTCTTTCCAAGTCTTGAGAGCTCATTTCTTTTTAGCATTGAATAATAGTCCACTGTCTATAAATACCAGTTTATTTGTTCATTCACTTAGTGGACATCTTGTTTGTTTCCAAGTTTGGGAAATTATGAATAAAGCTGGTATAAACATCATGTTCAGGTTTTAGTATTGACTCTTTGGGTAGGTCCCAACGAGCTTGACTAACACATCCCATGGTACGAGTTGTTTAATTTTGTAAGAAACTGCCAGACTGCCTTCCAAAGCGACTGCACCATTCTGCATTCCTACCAGCGACTCCACGTCGTCGCCAGCATTCGGTGTGGTCAGCGCTCCAGATTTGAGCCATTCGGATGAGTGTGTAGTGAGTGGCATCTTATTGTTTTAATTTGCACTTCCCTGATGACATATGATCTGAAGCATTGTTGTATGTGCTTATTTGCTATCTGCATGTCTTCTTCAGTAAGATGCCTATTAAGGTCTTTGGCCCACTTTTCAATTGAGTTGTTCTTATTGTTGAGTTTTATTTTTATTATTATTATTATTTTTTTTTGTATTTCTCTGAAGCTGGAAATGGGGAGAGACAGTCAGACAGACTCCTGCATGTGCCCGACCGGGATCCACCCGGCACACCCACCAGGGGGCGATGCTCTGCCCACCAGGGGGCGATGCTCTGTCCCTCCGGGGCGTCGCTCTGTCGTGACCAGAGACACTCCAGCGTCTGGGGCAGAGGCCAAGGAGCCATCCCCAGCGCCCGGGCCATCCTCGCTCCAATGGAGCCTCGCTGCGGGAGGGGAAGAGAGAGATAGAGAGGAAGGAGAGGGGGAGGGTGAAGAAGCAGATGGGCGCTTCTCCTGTATGCCCTGGCCGGGAATCAAACCGGGACTTCTGCACGCCAGGCCGACGCTCTACCACTGAGCCAACCAGCCAGGGCCCTTATTGTTGAGTTTTAAGAGTTCCTTGTGTATCTTGGGTAACAGTCCTTTATCAGATTTGTCTTTTGCCAGTATTTTCTCTCAGTCTCTGGCTTATCTTTTCATTCTCTTGACAATGTCTTCTGAATGGCAGTTGGCAAAATTTTTCAATCACAAGTTTGGCATAGGCATGATTAAAAAAGTTTTCTCGCCTTTGTTTAAATCATCCAGTCTAGATAAACCAAACTCGTAGATATTTTCAGAATCTACAAATAGAAGGGAATTAAACTCACTCAGGAGCCAAAAGAAAGGTGACCCAAAAGAAGCAGCAGCTGGTTCTCCTATCTTCATGGAACTTATCCTTCTAGAATGAGAAAATGTACACTGAAAGAAGAATTACAAAATGACACAGAAACTGGCCCTAGCTAGATATAGCTTGGTTGGTTAAAGCATTGTCTTGAAGCAAGGAGGTTGCCGGTTCAATCCCTGGTCAGGGCACATACAGGAGCAGATTGATGTTCTTGTCTTTCTCTCCCCCCTCCTTCTTCTCTCTCTAAAATCAATAAATTAAAATATGTTTTTTAAAAGACACAAACGTTTACAAATTCCACGTTAGAATATTTGATATAGGCTGAATTAAGAGAAGAGGAAGAAGGTCAGCAATCTAAAATGTCCATAAAAGAAATAGAGTTTTAGTTGTGCTCTATAAAAAATAACTTGTTTTTCCAAGAAGATAAATAGATGTTCCATCTATAATGCCTGAACCATTGGTTCTCAACCACTGAATTGCCACATACTCATGAACCAATAGTGTGGCACAGAAGTATAACCAGATTTTGCCCAATATGACATTTTTTTTTAATGGGGACACAATTGGAAACACATATAGTGCAGCGGCACCTGTCTAATGTGTAGTTTAGTGGGAAATATGATGGATGGTCCAACCTGCTGTGAACAAGAGTAAAGTGTAGGTCAAATGGGCAAGAGCTGGTGAGTTTTTAAGAGAGTACAGTCAAGACAGTAAGAAATCCCATTCAAATAGCTAGGCAGTGTGCAAAGCGTGACCACAGACAGCTTTGTCAATGCTACGAGACATTGTTACACCAGGGTAATGACTGGATTGCATTGTAATTATTCCTGATTCATTTAAATGGTGTTTTCTCTCTACTAATCACTTCAAGAGGGTGGCCAAAATTCTAATATTCAAAAGTGTGCCATAAATCCACCAAGTCTGAGAACCACTGATATCTGTCCTCTCCCATGCTTACATTTTGCATAATTTCAGAGTCTTGCCTTTAGGATACAGCATTTAGTAATACAAAGTCAAAGCATTGGTGGGCTATGGAATTTGGTGATTCTCTACAACTTTTTAGGTTAAGAAGACACTTTTTTGTTAAAAAAAAAAAAAGTGTCCAATCACAGGAGCCCCTAGCCACACGTGGCTATTGAGACCTGAAATGTGCCTGGGCTTAATTAAATGTGTCATAAATGCCAAACAGGCACCAGATTTCAAAGACTTACTACCAAAAATCTATAATAATAATAAGAAGAATAAGAAGGAGAAGAAGAAGAAGAAGAAGAAGAAGAAGAAGAAGAAGAAGAAGAAGAAGAAGAAGAAGAAGAAGAAATGAATCTCAATAATTTTCTTATTGATTTCATTCATGTTGTAATAAAACGATGTTGGACATACTGAGTTTAATAAAATGTATTTTAGAAACTCTTTTCTCCTACTTCTTTTCACTTTTTTAGTATGACCATGAAGAAATGTAAAATGACACCTGCGGCTCACGTTATGTTTCTGTTGGACAGTGCTATTCCAGAGGGTCGGGGATGGATTTTCAGGAAAAACGTGATGTAAACTGAGACCTGGAAGAGGAGAGTCAGTCAGCTGCAGGAAGGAAGAGCAAAGAGGAAGGCCAAGAGCAGAGACTGGAGAGGGGACAAGAGCCCCCCACACAGCGCCTTCTGGGTCAGGTGGAGATCAACTTCCACCCGAGCTCCACAGAACCGCTGAAGAGTCTTACACAGGAGGGTGACATGATAGCTTTTTGGCAAAAAAAAAGGATCACTCAAAGCAATGAGACACAAGACAGTGGGATGCAAGAGTGAACTGGGGTAGACAGGTTGGGGGTTGTTGAAGTATTTCCAGGCTAAATATCTTTCTGCCTGTCCTAACCCTCAACTCCCCACCTCCACCCTGACACCCAAACGTGTGATCTACGGAGGGCATCAAGGTGAGGTCAGACACTCTTGGAAACCATAGAAGTAGTCCTTTCACTGTGGCTGTTTCCACAGTTAAGTAATTAGAGATAAAGCCATTCCCGGATGTACTGCATGAAATTCAAAGCCAATTACAGGTTTTCTCTTCATTCTCGGCTTTTCTTTGCCCTGTGTACATCAAAAGGAAGAAGTCTCAATAGGACCATTAGTCAACTTTGTTTTTGCATTCCAAGTGTTCAGTATCCAATTGGCATCTATATTCTCCACTTTGGAGACTTACCTCAGAGATCATCAGAGCATGAGGACTGAGAGTCTTTCTGATCCTGTCCATTCATTCCAGCCATTGGCCAATCAAGTGACAAGTGAGGCCTGCTGTCAGCCAATCAGATTGGTCCAGTGGGGACATGGGGTTGAGGAAAGAATCAGAGCAATAAATACTATGCTCCCAAAGTGCCTACATTGACTGTGATCAGTGATGGGGGGGGGGGGGGTAGCCACTCCATCCTCAATTACACCTTTTTTTCTAGGTTGACTCTATTGCTGTTATTTACTCTTATTATTCCGTTAATGTTCCCATTGTTTGGGTTTGACCTTTGTCCTTGCTTTTTCATTAGCTTCATCTTGGAATCTCTTGGGGACACTGTGTAGATGGAAACTGAGGTGTAGAGACAGATGGGTTGTTTGTTTCCTAGAGTCTTACGGAATAGAAACAAAAATGAGTATGGAAAGGGCCTTGCTCTTTAAAAAAAAATAATAATTGCCCTAAAAAGATAATGCACATAGTACTTGCAAGAGTATGGAGAATGCAGTAGCACGCGAATGGTGGGGAAGGGACCGCTCCAAGGTCATGCAGCCACATGGTCCTGCAGCTGTGTTCTGTTTAACTCAGACAGGGACTACAACCTATTTGATCTAGTTGTCAGCATATTTTAAATTAGGAACTTTTACTTCAAAATCTACGTTTCAGGCCTCTCCTGAAAAAAAAAAAAAAAAGAAGGAAGTTTTGGCCATGCTGGACCTGTCTATCGGCAATACCGCAATAACCATCAGGAGCAGCGTGGTAGCCACTGTCCACACATCCCCGGACCTCCCCGCTCTGCCCCACTGCCTGACACCCAGCCTCCCGCCCTCAAATCTGTCATCTGCCGGGCTCCAGGAGACAGCTGGGTTAGGACCTGCAGCACAAATACCTAGGAAAAGAGACAGAAGGGCTGCACCCCAAAGCTTACGCACGGTTGCCTATAAGAAGAGTCCTGAGGTTGGAAGACGCTCACTCATTGTGTTCCCAGTTACCTCCATATTTTTAAAGATTTTAGGACAAGACTATAATCATGTAGTACTACCACTTTCTAAAACAATGTTTATTAAGAAGTTACAGTCGTGTAGGTGGAAACCTAAAAATAACCCTCAGAGCAGACTAAGTGGAATTCTACGGATTTTTAGAAGGGAGAGAAATGGTGTCCAACTGGGAAAATTCTCCTGGACTGAGTTGTGAGGTTCCATGGGAATCTCGCCACGCCGTCCACTATCTCGCACTGAGCACAACAGAGGCTACATGGGAACAGGCAACACCTTTTCTGTGAGTAGGTTTCCTAATACACTTACGTAATGGCAATAGAGCCAAACGGGAAGATCAGCCAGGACTAGCATCCGTGAAACCTTGGACATAGGAGGTCCTATTGAAAGAGAAAAATCAGCCTGCGGTCAGTCTATTGTTTTCTTTTTTGCTCTAACACAAAGTAATAATACTAGTAATAGTAAGCTAGATCAGGATATTTATCTACTTAAGATGGGACCATCGGGGCCAGTTGCGGTTTGCCTGCCCCATACAAGAGGCACAAAAAAGCATGACCACCAATTGGGCAAACCCAGAAAAACCTCATTCTTCTCAGTCTATTCTGCGAGACAAGAGCGTGTTCAAATGAATAAACACCGGTTCAGCAGATCCACCTCCACGACTGATGGCCCTGATAGCACGGTCTCTACGAGATAGCTCTGTCCTCCACATCATCAGAGAACTCGTCAGTCAAGTTTCCTTCTTAATTTTCCATGCAAACCTGAAATAAGAGGTTCTCTCCCATGTTTCCAACTTCTACAAAAAGCCGTGAAAATAAACTTAGGAGGAATACAGAAACCATAAAGAAATTACTCTTCCTCTCATGCAGCAGTTTGGAAGAACAGAAGTAACATATACATTCCAGTTTTTAAATCAATGACAGCAATTGTTTACCCGTACTTTCAGTGTGTGGCTAGGCAAAACCAGCTTTAAAGATTTTTGAGAGAATTTCCTTAGTCTTAAAAGACATTTGGATGAGATAAATCTGTTAGTTCTCCAGCCCCAGGATCCTAGGTTTTATTATAGTAAATTCGCCCAAACAGCTGTTGTTGTTAAAAGAACAAATTAGCACTACTATAGTCAGCTACTAAAGTTAATTTAGAAAAGGAAAAAAAAAGTCCTGCAATGAAGCAATAAATAATTTCAATCCATGGAATGATGTCTCTATTACATATTATTGCTAAATTTTCAAAATGATTATTTTATTATAAAAATGACAATACCTGACCGAAGTACTGATTGTTTTATGCGCCAGACACTGCACTTGTGTTGTCTTCTTAATCTTGACATCAATCTTATTATTCCCATCATTCCCCCCACTTTATGTATTAGAAAACTAAGGCTCAAGGAGTTCAATGACTTTCCCAAGGTTGCGGGGAGAAGAAACGAGGGAGCCTGACCAGGTGGTGGCGCAGTGGATAGAGAGTCAGACTGGGATGTGGAGGACCCAGGTTCAAAACCCCGAGGTCACCAGCTTGAGCACAGCCTCATCTGGTTTGAGCAAGGCTCACCAGCTTGAGCCCGAGGTCGCTGGCTCGAGCAAAGGGTTACCAGGTCTGCTATAGCCCCCCCCCACGGTCAAGGCACAGATGAGAAAGCAATCAATGAGCAACTAAGGTGCTGCAATGAAGAATTGATGCTTCTCATGTCTCTCCCTTCCTGCCTGTCTTTCCCTCTCTGTCTCTGTCACACACTCAAAAAAAGAAAAGAATCAAGGGAGACGGGAATTGTAATCCAGATGGATTTTTTGCCAAAACTTTCACTCTCTTATTTGTTATACCACACCATCTCCAAACTTAAAAAGAAGCTTTTCTATCAGAACAAACCAATTTTCATCTATCCCTTTGATCAATCAGTTTAGTGACAGACCAAATAATCTCTGTAACAAAACTCCAATAGGGTAATAAAAGCCAATTTCCCCCATCACTGTCCATCCTGCATATTTTAATAGATGCTTATATTTCCCTAGACTTGTAATGTTCACATAAAAAGAACCAGAGATCGATAATTATTTTCATCGAGTCTCAAACACAATCCGCGTTTAAGGGGATCCGAGAAGGATGTGTCTGAGACCTCCCCACCCACTCCCCCCACACACTGCTTTGTTACTGAACCGTCAACATGGTTCCTTTGACAGAGAGTGTGTCACTTTCATACCTAATAGCTAAGTAGGATTGATATGATACCAAACAAATGCCTTTCCATTCGGGAGAATTTATACTAGAGAAAAGATGTTTGCCCCCGGAAGCCACCATTTATCCATCAGGATGAATCATGAGGATGGGTTACAAGGCAGTCTCCAAAGAGAGGACTTGCTCACCCGCTTTGATTTGTTGGGCTTTCGACTCCGAAAAGTACACCTATAGATTCAGTGTGTCGATTACCTCCTCCAGGTCCTCCTGGTTTTGTTCATTTCAGCGGGAGAAGAGCAAGGCGGCGTTTAGACCCAAAGCATTTTCTGAATGGAACGTGCAAGTCGGATTTCAAACATTTACCAGGACGGCGTACTGTGAGTCCAGTCATACTACTTTAAACAGAAACATTGTTTGGCCAGAAATTACTTCAGGACAGAATCCCAACATTCACGGGTGGCTACGAAAAGGATTCTATTTTGGCCAGCAAAGAACTTCCCAAAAAAAACCAAAAAAAAAAAAAACCCACATTCCTCACCGTCCCTGGGAAAGGAGTGCCCCCTGGTGAAAATGCGGGAAACGTTTCCATCTGTTATCTGGCTGGCAAGGAGGTGCAGCTGTCTTCACAATAAAAATACACTTGCTGGGAGCGCTCATCTCCTTGGGAAGAATCGACACCATTTGGAGCAGTAAGGGCTACAGCGTGGGAAAGTTGCTCAAAGACAGGCAAGCCAGAGCCATCCCCAAGACGCGGTGAAGAGGGCAGGGGACCGTGGGCGACCTTGGTTTTGTTATACCTGTGCTGGGTTCCCTCCAAACCCGCTCTCCACCCTCTCCCGTTCTGCTCTGTGCCCCGGGAGGCTGACGTTTAGGGATTCTATTAACTCATCCCCTCGCCCTCCGGCTTCCGGTTGGGTTCAACCCAGGAAGGCACCAGCGGTTGATCAGAGGATGGGAGGAGAGTGACACTGGATATTCATTCTCAGGATCCGCCTGTTGCCAGTGCAGGTTGGAAGGGGATTGCGTTCCTCAACCTATAGTCTCGGCTCTGTTGGGGAGCTCTCTCCTATACCTACTACTCCGTCGGGAGTCTGGTGAGCCCTCCCTTCCTCGGTTCCCTCGGGCTTAGGGATGAGAACAACTTCTCACTGTGGCTGGCCTGGGGTGCTTCACCGTGCTTCACTGGGCTCCCTTAACCCTACTCACTGCTTTGTAAAAAAAAAAAAAAAAATCTGCTCTGGCTGTTTGGTTCAGTGGATAGAGCATCTGCCCAGCGTGTGGATGTCTAGGGTTTGATTCCTGGTCAGGGCCCACATGAGAAGCGACCATCTGCTTCTTTTTTCCTTCCTCTCTCCCTTCTCTCTCTCTTCCCTTCCTGCAGCCAGTGGCTCGATTGGTTCAAGTGTAGGTCTCAGGTGCTAAAAATAGCTTGGTTGATTCAAGCATTGGCCCCCAGTTGTGGGTTGCCGGGTGGAGCCCAGTCAAAGCACCTGCAGGAGGAGTCTCTCTCTATCTCCCCTCCCCTAACTTAAAAAAAAATCCACACAGTTAACACACACTCTTAGCCTTTGTGAGCATGCCCTCTCTTTTCCAGGTGTACTCTGACATACACAGTACTTTTCCACATATTACAAAATTTCTACAATAAGCATTTATTCCTCTGTAACCACCGGGATGACTGTGGTTCCTGGGAGCCCTGAATTCCAATCCTACCAGTTCTGACCGTGGGGACTGGAGTGAGGCAAGAAGAGTCACAGCACAGGGTCTTGCTTCACCACTCCGTGCTCCAGCGGCTTATTTAACCCACTGCCACCATTTCTTTACATTTTATTTTTATTGATTTTAAAGAAAGAAGGGGGGGAGAGAGGGGGAAAGAGAGAGAGAGAGAAACATCGACTTGTTGTCCCACTTATTTATGCACTCATTGCTTGATTCTTGCATGTGCCCTAACAAGAGAATGAACCTGCAGCCTTGGTGTATCAAAATGACACTCTAACCCACTGAGCTACCTGGCCAGGATCTCCCACTGCCAACCTTTCTTTTTTTTTTTTGTATTTTTCTGAAGTGAGAGGCGGGGAGGCAGAGAGACAAGACTCCTGCATGTGCATGACTAGGATCCACCCGGCATACCCACCAGGGGGCAATGCTCTGCCCATCTGGGCAGTTGCTCCATTGCAACAGGAGCCATTCTAGCACCTGAGGCGGAGGCCATGGAGCCATCCTCAGGGCCCAGGCCAACTTTGCTCCAATGGAGCCTTGGCTGCAGGAGGGGAAGAAAGATAGAGAAACAGGAGAGGGGGAAGAGTGGAAAAGCAGATGGGTGCTTCTCCTGAGTGCCCTGGCCGGGAATTGAACCTGGGACTTCCACACTCTGGGCCAATGCTCTACAGCTGAGCCAACCGGCCAGGGCCCACTGCCACCCTTTTAACTCAACCTGTTGGTTTCAACTTCTTCTCTACATTCCGAATAGGAAAAAGGTTATGTTTGTGTTCAGCTACCACATATCTCACTGGGAGGGAAGGCATACAACTTGTTCTCACAGGAGGAAGCTAAAAGATTAAACAAACAGTAGACTGGTTCTGTGGGTCTAGAGTTGGCAAGAATGGGCGCTCTGCAAACCACAGGGACAGAAGGGCAGCCCACTGGCTCACCTTCCGGGGCATCCAGCCCAGGGCTTTGTTTCTGACGAGAGAATAGAGATATAATTGGACCTTGCCAGTTACACCTGTCCCCCAAACATCCGGACTTCCTTAATCTATCATGAAACCGAGGTCATACCTACTTTTTGATGCTGCAAATGATAAGGATGAGAGGGGTTATGGACTTAGACCCCAAATCTGGGCTCGGCCCCTAGACCCATTCCTCTTCCTCTGTAACAAGGGGCGATTTTACTTAACTTTACTGGGACCGACTGTCCTCAACGACCACATGGAGATATGATACTTATCACATAGGGTGCTCTTAAATGAAATCAAGTATATTACATGCACCATTCCGGACACAAAATTGGAGCTCGGGGAATATAATTTTGACTCTTCACTTCTACTTCCTGAGGTATTTTAGCTTCCATATCTTCACTAATTCAACAATTAGCTCATCATAAAGAAAGCTGCTGAGAACTAACACAGAAATTGAATTGTTTCACAACCAGGATGTTTTTTCCTTGTTTCCTTTCACATCTGCCCAGGATTGAATACACTAGAGATAATAAAATCATTGATAAAAGTAAATTATTGCCTGACCAGGTGGTAGCGCAGTGAATGGAGCATTGACCTGGATTCTGAGGACCCAGGTTCAAAACCTCAAGGTCAATGGCTTGAGCGCAGGGTTGCTGGTTGGAGCACAGGCTCACCAGCTTGAGCGCAAGGTCACTGGCTTGAGCATGGAATCATAGACACGATCCCATGGTCACTAGCTTGAGCCCAAGGTTTCTGGCTTGAGCAAGGGGTCACTGGCTCAGCTGGAGCCCCCTCACCCCCCAGGTCAATACACATATGAGGAAGCAATCAATGAACAACTAAAGTGCCACAACAGGCCTGACCTGTGGTGGCACAGTGGATAAAGTGTCGACCTGGAACGCGGAGGTCACTGGTTCAAAACCCTGGGCTTGCCTGGTCAAGGCACATATGGGAGTTGATGCTTCCTGCTCCTCCCCCCTTCTCTCTCTCTTTCTCTCTCTCCTGCTAATGAATAAATAAAGTCTTTATTTAAAAAAATAAAAAAAATAAAGTACCACAACATGTTGATGCTTCTCATCTCTCTCCCTTCCTGTCTGTCTGTCCCTATCAGTCTCTCTTTCTCTCTCTCTCTCTCTCTCTCTCTCTCTTAAAAATAAATAAATTATTAAGGACTCATAATTATTGAAGACTCATGAATTATTGAGGACACAACAGACCCTCTGCTGAGACATTTTTAAACTTTATGTTTATCAAAGATATAAATGTACATATTGAAAGAGTCAAAGCATTACACAAGTTAATGCAAAATTGAGCCTTTCCCCACCCTACCTACCTTCCCAGAGCCCGTCACTGTCAACGCTCTGAAAGATTATTTGGGTATCTATTGTCACATCTCTAAGCAACATACTCAGGACCACTTCTTTAATGACAATTTAGCCTTTGCTTTTCCCCCTACACCTCACCATACCTTTCTCAGTATACTTTTCCTTCCCCCAACTTCCCTGTAACTATTTCGTAATTTTGCTAGATCAACTTCAGCGCTGGCATTATGATTAGGGAAACGCTGTTCCAGCTGAGTCATGAGCAAACAAATGATTTTTTTTCCTGTACAAACTTTAGTTCCCCTAGAGATAAGTGTCTTGTTTTCCTATTTGGTGTGTGTGTGTGTGTGTGTGTGTGTGTGTGTGTGTGTGTGTGTGTGTGTTTATGCAAACTTATCACCAATTCAACTTCAAACTGTTGGTCTTTTGTCTAAACTTCTTTTCAAAAATATTTAGATGCTCATATATTCTATCAGTTTCCCATTTTTGGAGGAATCTGTCTTGGAGGCCTTTGCTATGCTCCAACTGAATTGGTTGGCCTTTAGGGTTGGTGCTCAGCTTCTATCCTGGGATTCCCCTTGAACATCTTCCTGTAGATTCCATTTGCCTCTCTCTAGTGGTGGATCTCTTCGTTCCACCATCCCATGTCTTTCTCTTTATTGGTTTATTCCCTCTTCTGAATGGAGCATATCCTTCTGTAGCCTCTTGAGAAAGGACATATGGGAGATTAAAATTGTTTTATACATTGTTTACCAAAAGCCAGATTCTTGGTTGATAGTTTGGCTGTGTATAGAATTCCAAATGGGAATTAAATATTCTTCAAATTCTGAAAGCATTTCTTCATCATCCTTCAGCATTCATTATGGCTGTTGGGGAGTTTGCAATCATTCTGATTCTGGCCCTTTGTGTGTGTCTAGTTCTGACTCTCTTTTTATCCCCAGTATTTTGAGAGAATGTGTCTGATGTAGATTTAGTTCCAGCCATTGTGTTGAAAACCCAGGCGCTTTTCTTATCTGGGAATTTACCCATCACTATTTTTTGAAAAGACAGGAGGGGAGATAGTGAAACAGACTTCTACGCATGCCCCAACTTGGATCCACCCAGCTACCCCATCTTGGGTGGATGCTTGAATCAACCAAGTTATTTTTAGCTCCTGAGACTGACACACTTGCTTGGACCAACAGAGCTACCCAGGGCCGATGCTCAAACCAATGGAGCCACTGGCTGTGGGAGTACAAGAGGGAGAAGGGGGAGAGATGGGGAGAGAAGCAGATGGTCTCTTCTCCTCTGTGCTCTGACTGGGAATCAAACCCAGGACATCCATACGGCAAGCTGATGCTCTATCCACTGAACCAACTGTCCAGGGCCTACCCTTCACTTCTAAGGAGATGTTCATCAGTTGTTTCTCTCTCCATGCTCTTTCTGGAAATCCCATTGTTCAAATATTGGACTTCATGGATGGTTTCTCTAAATCTCTTCCTTTCTGTCATTTCATCTTTTTCCTCTACTTTCTAGTAGGTTTTCTTGGCTTCATCTTTACCTCAGCCTCATTTTCAAGCCCTTCTGCTGAATTTCTCACTTCTCACATTTTAATTATTGAGAGTTCTATTTTGGTTTCAAAATGTTCCTTTTTTAAAGCATACTGTTCTTGATTTGCCAATACAATAAGAATAAGGGTTTTTTTTCTGAGTTTCATGTTTTGCTATTGTTGTTGCTCATTTCTATTTCTATATTTCAATGTTTAAGCTTTCTCTTATATCTGGTAATCTAGATGTCTGTTCTATTTAAGAATGTGGAGGGAAGGTAGTCTAGAGAAAAAAAACGTTCTATTTGCCCTGGCCAGTTGGCTCAGTTGGTTAGAGCCCTGGTCGGCAAACCGCGGCTCACGAGGCACATGAGGCTCTTTGGCCCCTTGAGTGTGGCTCTTCCACAAAATACCACGTGCGGGCACTGCCTCGATAAGGAATGTACCTACCTCTATAGTTTAAGTTTAAAAACTTTGGCTCTCAAAAGAAATTTCAATTGTTGCACTGTTGATATTTGGTTCTGTTGACTAATGAGTTTGCCAACCACTGGTAGAGCATTATCTTGATGGGCAGAGATTGTTGGTTCAATTCCCAGTCAGGGCATAGGCAAGAACAAATCGATGTTTCTGTCTTTCTGTGTGTCTCTCTCTCCCCTCTAAAATCAATAAATAAAAATTTTAAAAATGTTCTAGTGGACCATGCTGCCTAGACCTTTTAAAAATGTCCTTTTAACAGATACATGCAAAATAAATAAATAAATAAATAAAGCCAAACCAGCCTCTTATACACAAGAATAAACTCAAAATGAATTAAAGACTTACATGTAAGACTTGAAACCATAAAATTCTTAGAAAAACACATAGGCAATAAACTCTCTGACATATCTCTTAGCAATATTTTTTTTTCTGACAGATCTCTTCAGGCAAGGGAAATGGAAACAAAAACTAAAGAAATAAATAGGACTACATCAAACTAAAGCTTTTGTACAGTAAGGAAACCATCAACAAAATAAAGAGATAACCAACGGAGTGGAAGAATATATTCACCAATAATAGATCTGATAAAGGGTTAATATCCAAAATTTATGAGAAGTCATGTGACTCAACACCAAAAAAAACAACAATTCAATTAAAAAATAAGCAGAGGACCTGAATGTCTATTCTAAAAAAGACAGACAGATGGCCAATGGACACATGAAAAGATGCTTGGTGTCACTAATCGTCAGAGAATTGCATCACAAGGAGGTACCAACTCACATGTCAGAACGGCTATCATTAATAAATCAACAAAAAACAAGTTCTGACAAGAATGTGGAGAAAAGGGACCCTCGTGCCCTGTTGGTGGGAATGTGGACTGGTGCAACCACTATAGAAAACAGTAGAGAGGTTCCTCAAAAAATTAAAACTGAACTAGTTTATGACCCAACAATTCCACTTCTGGGTATATATCTGAAGAAACCCAAAACACGAATTCAAAAAGATATAAGCACCCGTGTTCATTGCAGTGTTACTTATAACAGTCAAGCTATGAAAGCAACCCAAGTGCCCATCAGTAGATGAGTGGATAAAAAAAAAAAAAAAAGCTGTGGTACATATATACTATGGAATATTAATTACTTGGCCATAGAAGAAAAATGAAATTTTACCATTTATGACATGGATGGGCCGAGAGAGTATTAAGTCAAATGAAATAAGTCAGACAGAGAAAGATAAATGCCATATGATTTCACTTTTATCTAAAGACAACATCAACAAACAAAACCGAAACAGAGAACAGGCTGATAATTGCCTGGAAGAGGGTGGGGATCTGGGTGAAAAAGGTGAAGGGGTTACAAAGTACAAATCGGTCGTTACAAAATGTTAATGGGGATTTAAATTACAGCCTAGAGAATAAAATCAATAACATCGTAATAACTATGTATGATGCCAGGTGGGAACTACACTTACGGGGAGATCACTTCATAAATTATGTGGCTGTCTAACCACTCTGTTGTATACCTGAAACTAACATAAAATATTGAATATCAACTGTAATTGAAAAATAAATTTTTAAGAAAATAAAAATACAGTTAAACCATAAAAAGAAAATGTATCCAGACATTGCCAAATGCCCCCTGGGAAGCACATTCTCCATCTGGACAGTCTATGTCAACCCTTAAACAAAGCCACCGAGGGGCCAATCTTGCGTGGACTTCTCAAGAACTTACTATGAGTTGGTTCTTCCTTGTTCTCAACTGCGTCACCCAACGTAAATACATACTTAAATAAAATGAAGCGGAATGAAAAAGCAATTACCCAGAGGACCCACAAACATTGTATGGTGCTCCCACAAAACAGAAACTCTCTCTACACTCTGCAAAATAAAGTTTTTAACTTTATTTTACACCCATGTTCTCTTTCAGGAAAGAATGGTCAGAGTAGAACCCAACAGATGAGTCTCTGTGACCAGATGAAAGAGAACCAGGGTCCAGAAAGAAAAGTAAGTGTATGCTTAATTCACCTCCAACCCCACCCCCCCTCCCATAATGGTGGGGCAGGGGAAAAAAAAGTAATTTACGGGAAGGAGAGGGATCCAGTAGACCATCAGGTTCTTAGAGTCTTCGAGAGTTGTACAAGTCAAAATAAAAGAATCTGGTCTCTATCCTACACATACTGAGCAGATCTTGTAACTGAGTAAGTGCCCAGTGAGTACCAAGCGGACACTGAGAAATTAGGCACGCAGTGTGGTTTCACCCTGGAAACCAAGGAGTATCGTGTTGGGGTTGAGTTGAGTTGAGCAGGTAGAATGTTTAGTTTAGCAGGTGGACTTTTGAAATGGGTACTAGATTGGTGACTTTGTAAACTACAGAAATTCAAGTGTGCTGCTGTTGTTAGCTTAACACATATCTGTTGGTACAGATTAGAATTCCCTTTATAGAGTGAGATCAGCTTGCCGCCAAATTACACTTCCAGAACAGGGTGGTGCAAGCACTTAGCACAAGAAGGTAAACAAAGTAATCTGCTCTCTCTCTCTCTCTCTCTTTTTCTTTCTGTCTATAGTAAATGCACTTTGAGTTTTCCTACATAATTGGGGAGCTAGGGAGCCTATTTCTTTTTGGTGTGCATAACTAGAGGAATTCCATAAAGCTTGGGTTGGGAAGTGGGCAGTTGAAAGGGTAGAGGTTGATTCTTTTGTTTGGTTTTTATTGTGCATGACTGGATGTATTAGACATGTTGGATCACAGAGACTATGTGTCTGTGAATCACAGCGCTGTTGAATTTGTATGTGTTTTGCCTACTAACATCAGCTGACCTCTCCAGCTGTAAAAGGCCTCCCTACTAACATGATATCTGAATTACTTTAACAAAATTAGAGACAGAGCGTGCTCTGTGAGTCTTCAGTAAGAAGCAAGTGATCTTCCCCAAAGCCTTTATGTATAATGATTTTCGGTGATTTGTATTTTCTTTAAAAAACAAAACAGAAAAAGAGCAGGAATGGAAAAATAGGAGCACGGCCCAGGAAAGGGAGTGCTGAACTTAAGAGGTGTCAGAAACGACTCTGTATAGCCTGCAATAAACTGCGAGTAAAGGCACATTTTTAAATTTAATCTTCCTAACAAAAATGCATGGAACCTCTACTATGTGAAAGGGGGTTGGCGCGGCGAGGTCGTGCTCTGCACGGCCACTGGGAGGCTACTGATTCAAAGGACAGACTATGTTTTCAATGGATGTGTTGGTTTTTATTCCTTTGTGGATGGAGTTGTAATACAGCATTGCACCCGGCTGGCACTAGACGCCAAGGCGAGAAACCTGAATGCGGTAAGGCGTTCACCAGCTTCACCGTCATTCCTGGGGAAAGGAAAAATGGACTTACGGAATCACAGAAGTATGATAGATTTCTTTCTTCCAATCTCAAACTGTTTTTCCGTGAAGATTTTCAATTGAGAGAGATGATTATTGAGGGGGGGGGACATCCTTGAAAATTTCTTTGCTCTATGTTCAAACATCACTTGCCAAGAGGATTACTGCCAGCTTTATTGCTACGTCACAAAGCCAGGTGCTTTGTGTTTTAAAAGAAAGGTACTGTGCCCCGGCCAGATAGCGCAGTTGATTAGAGCGTCACCCCAAAGCACAGAGGTTGCAGGTTCAATCCCCGGTCAGGGCACATACAGGAACAGATGTACCTGTCTTTCTCTCTCTCTCTCTCTCTCTTTCTCTCTCTTCCTCTCTAAAATCAATAAAATAAACATTAAAAAATAAAAATAACAGAGGCACTGTGGTTTATACTGGCAAGATCACTGGAGCAGGAGTGAGGAATATGATTCTGCGCTTGGCCCCCTTCAACTGTGTGACCTTGAATCAGTCATTTTCGTTCTCTATGCCTTGGTTTCCCCCATTTACAAAGGAGGACTTCGGCCTGGATTTATCTTTAAGGCCCCAACACAGCTCCCCGAAATCTGAAGATTAGATGTGTTCCTGCCTGCCAACCAGACAGCCCTCTCTGAGTAAACACATTCACTCCCCTGAATGGCTGTGTTTCCCCATATACATAATTGAAGACATTTTATACCTGAAGTTACCATTTCATCACTTACCTATCCCATATCATTTAAGGTCTCCTCACTCTGCTTTGAAGTTCAAAGAAAAAGAGAAGGCTCTGAATACTGGGAACGGCCCCTTTGAAAGGCTCCCCGGGCAGCTGCCAGCTCTCAGCTCCTGCACTGTACTGGCGAGAAAGCTATTGTGATGCAGATGGATCCAGAGAGCGGCTGCAGCGAGAACATTTCCACGGGTCTCTACTGTATTTCTTCTATTATTCATAGAACACAATGTAAATGAAGTCATAAATTTCACCCCCCACACTAGATGTAGAAAGGAGATAATGGAAATTGTGAATTATAAATGAATCACTGTTATTGTAATTCCTTAAGGATTGTGATGGCAATGATTAAATTCATGCAAAGACACAGATTCTAAACTTTGAAGCCCGAGTCCTTAGTAACGCCGCCCAGAACGGAACAGAAAGGATCTTGGTTTCTGCGTTTACCTGCTAAGTTACCTCACGGGTGATCTACCAAGGCCTGATCAGATCACCTAATGCAAGATGAAGAATTCATGTCTAGGGGTACGGGGGATGTTGCAAAATATATGTGTCTTCCAGCTGTTCTGACACATTGCTTAGGATCCTATACCTGAAACAGCTGAAACCTTCAACAGTGAGTTCTTGGAATTTATTCTTTCTTTTAGAAAACTCAAGAGGAAAGAAAGCAAAATAATTAGGAGTCACTATCTTTCTTTCAAAAAAGTAAAAAGTGCCTGACCAGGCGGTGGCACAGTGGATAGAGCATTGGACTGGGATGCGGAGGACCCAGGTTCGAGACCCCGAGGTCGCCAGATTGAACGCGGGCTCATCTGGTTTGAGCAAAAAGCCCACCAGCTTGAACCCAAGGTTGCTGGCTTCAGCAAGGGATTACTCGGTCTGCTGAAGGCCCGCAGTCAAGGCACATATGAGAAAGCAATCAATGAACAACTAAGGTGTTGCAACGCGCAATGAAAAACTAATGATTGATGCTTCTCATCTCTCTCCGTTCCTGTCTGTCTGTCCCTGTCTATCCCTCTCTCTCTGAAAAAAAAAAAAAGTTAAAAGTATGACCTAGTGGTCTAATAAAGTCAAGGATGCATATATCTCCCTGTCTAAATTTGTTTGGATAACAAGCATTCTGGTCAACCATCATTCTCTCAATGATGGAACGCAATTCTTCTAAATACTGACGGTGGGGTTGACATTCACCAGCTGTTCCGGTTTTGTGACGATGGAAAGTGATTAGAAGTTCTTCGCTGAACTGAGACAAAGCCTCTGGGAAATTTCAGCCTTCATCCACCTGAGTCTTATGCTCGGCTTTTAGAAGCTTACGTCCCCCCCTCCCCCCAAAATGAGACTTGAGATGCTACTTAACAGTTCAAGGGGCATCCCAAAGAGTTGTCTTTTGCTGAACCCCAAAATACATCATTCCCATTTTTATACTACCAAACATTCATGCATAGATCAAGATATGGGCACACGCAGATTTCTGTTCAGTAGCTGCTTTCTGCCCTCACACACAAAATATTTCCAAATATATAACATACGTGATTATGCAAGGTGTAAAAGGTATGTGTGGAGAGTCTCCATAAAAGATGCTGATATTCACCAAAATGTAGACGATGTAAGATGAGCTAGGAGTTCCTAAGCAACCAAAATCCGCTCCCTGATCCTCCACGCCCTTATCTGTGAAAAGAAAAAAAAAAAAAAGATTAAATGGTCTCTAGGGTAATCTCCAGTTCTAACTTTCTCAGTTCTTGAATAGAAAGCAAAAATGTGATACAAATTTCTTACTCTGTGGAGCTTGGGTTATGAGGTGTATTAGGGACGAAGACCTTGAAGGGGACAAACATTTGGCCACCCCAGAAGTGTGGCTTTTGGAGTACTGATTTTAGGCTGCTTATTTAGAAACAGAAGACTCAGAAAGAACCTTGACTCCTCCTCCCCTTTTTCTGCCTAAGAGATTCAGTGGACAGGGCCTTCTCCAGGTAGGGCCATCTGCTGAGCCTGACCAGCTCAGGGAAAGCCTGCACCGTGTCCTTACGGACTCTAGGACCTAAAGTCAACACACAGGATGGTCTGAAATGGAACCTTTTTAGTAACTAAAAGCGATTTATGGTAGGTAGTCATGTCCTAGGGCAGTGGCTCTCAAACTTTTTGAAGTTGGGGCACATTTAAAATCCTACAAATAATTGTAGGCGCACTATATACAAATTTCTGAGAAATATGTTATAATAATTAAGTCAAATATTAAAGAAAAAAATATAAAGTCCAAGTGTGCTTTTATGGTAATTAAACAAAATAAATACAACAAAATTAAATTTATTCTGACATTAAAAATCATTTTTATGTTACATTTTTTTTTGAGTTATGCTTTTTAGAATTCATAAAAAAGAGGGGTTAAAAAATAAGAAGATGGCCCTGGCCGGTTGGCTCAGCGGTAGAGCGTCGGCCTGGCGTGCGGGGGACCCGGGTTCGATTCCCGGCCAGGGCACATAGGAGAAGCACCCATTTACTTCTCCACCCCTGCCCCCCCTCCTTCCTCTCTGTCTCTCTCTTCCCCTCCAGCAGCCAAGGCTCCATTGGAGCAAAGATGGCCCGGGCGCTGGGGATGGTTCCTTGGCCTCTACCCCAGGCGCTAGAGTGGCTCTGGTCGCGGCAGAGCGACGCCCCTGACGGGCAGAGCATCGCCCCCTGGTGGGCAGAGCGTCGCCCCTGGTGGGCGTGCCGGGTGGATCCCAGTCGGGTGCATGCGGGAGTCTGTTTGACTGTCTCTCCCTGTTTCCAGCTTCAGAAAAATACAAAAAAAAAAAAAAAAAAGATGACAAAAAAGTTATCTTTTTATATATACAGATACATTCTTAGTAAAATTTAGTAAATTCAGCAGGTCCTGGCATGAATTTGTTAAGTTTTTCATTCTTGTGTTTACGAGAAACATGAGCCTAGTGTGTCCTAGCAATTTCTTCAATGTTTGGGCATCTATTTGAAAGGCAAACTCTCATTTCCTTGTCAATACATTAAAGAATTCCTCTTACTCTTAATTGTGTTGAGTGCAGAAAACCCCCACCATACATATAATCTTAACTTTACACCAAACAAAGGATAGAAAAAACTTGCCTCTAGTCTTTCCGGGAAACATGGGGAGTAGTTTAAACAATCCAGCACCACAGCTTAACAGCCTTTTGCAACCTAATCAGGCAAGTGAGGTGGGGGGTTGGGTAGACTGTCAGCTTACAGTCAATTGCCCACACCTCTGTCTCCCAGAAACATAAATTCCAAAACCCTGTTGGTTTTATGGTCCCCCAACAGACACATATTTCTCTGGAATACCATAGGGTGCACCTGGAAATCTTCTAGGGTGCAAACTTTGAGAACCACTGTCCTAGGGAGTTGTTATCTATCTGAAAAAGGTCAGTGTTTGTTTTGAAGGACTGTTTGTTGTCTTTTGCATCTGCAATAATGTACCTGATAACATGCCTTTGAAACGTAGAGCCGGTATCCTACCAGAGAAGGAACCAACAAACCCTTTCATTGTTATTATTATCCTGATAATTAACTTCACCTGTCTAGTGCCTCCCTATGTAAGAGAGGTTTTATTTAGTGATTACATTTTCACTTTTATCCAATCCCAGAGATTTCCTGCTTTGCTTTCTCCCGCCTCCCTAATCTAACACCAATCAATGTCATGTAAACCCCCTAACCTGTTTCCCTTTGATTCTGATCTATAAAATAAGTGATGAAACCGCCATTTTTTGGAGCACTTTCTCAATCTGTTGAGACTTTGCTTGCTGGCAATTGTCAAAAATTTGGCTCAAATACACTCATAAAAAATTCTTATAGGTTTAGAAGTTTGTTTGTTTTCTTATAGACAATATAAAGGTTCCAAGCAGGAGCCTACTAACTAGATTTCCTCAACCCAAACCCATGTTGGGTAAGCAAGTGTTTTTTGGGTTTGCTCGCTTGTCTTGGGGCAGCGCCAGGTGTGTATAGTCTACGGAAGGCTGCGGTGCTTGCCCCCAGGGCAGCAGATTGCAAATTCCGGATTGCCTTCCTACTTAGAGGGGCCATTGTTTGCTGGAGAAGGGGTTTTTTTTTCCCCAGCCTGTTTTGCTGGAGAGAAATAGAGTGCTGAGGAGCTTGGAGGCCCTGCTGAGGCTAATGGGTGCCTGTGAGTCCGGGAGAGTCTGGAGAACGAGTCCGGGTTGTGGAACCAGAGACTGAGTCGGGGCTCAGGAGCCTTGAGAGAGAGAGAAGGAAGCTGTTTTTCTGCCTGCTTGCTTGTCCGCAGTTGTGAGACTCTAATAAACAGAATGGCCCACCATTTCCTGGCTCCACAGTTTCTTTACCGTCCGCCCGAATCCAGTGGGAACCTGCATGGGCCAGGCGGCTGTCATGGTGGCTGTGGATACTGGCTTTACAGCCATCTTGGCTGCTTCTCCTCTCCTCCACATGGCCTTTCTCGGCTCTCCTCTCTAATGCTAATCTCTGGAACCGAGATAGAGCAAGCTCCTGGTCTGCCCCATTTTATAGTGTAGAAATCAAAACCTTTAATCCAATATACAAACAAGGAAGTCTCTGATACAAAGTCACTTAGGATGGGAAAGGCTTAGTCTTAAAACTAAGCCTTAGGCTATAACGACCCTGCCTGCGTACAGCCTGTTCCCCCACACCCAATGCAAACTATAAGTGAGCAAATATATATCATATTTACAAACTTATTTGACCAACACCTTTAATCCTAGCTCACACCTGACGGGCGAGAAATACACACTGTGGGAAAACACTTCCCTTTCCATTCAGGGCTCCCAAAGCCACTGACTTATCCAAGTTTTCTAGAATCAATGATTTCTACCTCACCAGCCTTATTCACCTCTGTTCCCCATCTCCTTCTCTCTGCAAAACTCTGCACAAACTGGCTTCTCCTTCAGCACTTCACCATCTTGGTTGCCTCTCCTCTGCAATGCTGATGGCGGGAACCAAGAGAGAGAGAGACCCCGGTCTGCCTTATTTTTTTATAGTGTAGGAATTAAATCCTTTAAGCCAATATACAAATTTGTCTCTGATACAAAGGCACTTATCTGAGGCATAAGTAGGATTCCTCATAAGAGTGCACGGGCCCACGTTAGACAACAGTCAAGGGTGTGGGGAAAAGCTTAGTTTTCAAAAGATGGTAGTATTAGAAGGATGTTGAAAAGATCTTGATATTAAAAGAGTGGGAAAGGCTTAGTCTTAAAACTAAACCTTAGGCCAGGGGTCCCCAAACTACAGCCCACGGGCCGCATGCGGCCCCCTGAGGCCATTTATCCGGCCCCCGCCACGCTTCCAGAAGGGGCACCTCTTTCATTGGTGGTCAGTGAGAGGAGCATAGTTCCCATTGAAATACTGGTCAGTTTGTTGATTTAAATTTACTTGTTATTTATTTTAAATATTGTATTTGTTCCTGTTTTGTTTTTTTACTTTAAAATAAGATATGTGCAGTGTGCATAGGAATTTGTTCATAGTTTTTTTCATAGTCCGGCCCTCCAACGGTCTGAGGGACAGTGAACTGGCCCCCTGTGTAAAAAGTTTGAGGACCCCTGCAGGCTATACCAACCTTGCCAGCTTACAGCCCATCTCCCACACCCAATGCAAACTATAAGTGAGCAAACACATACATCATATTTACAAACTTCTTTGACCAAACACCGGCATTACACTCCATGTCCCATTGTTCCCAGATTGCCTAGCAGGAATCTGCCTGCCATATACAGTTTGCAATGCTTTAATTGCCTGTAAATTGCCTATTCCCTTCAAAACTATGGCCCCCTGCCACTCTGTTCATACGGCATAGAAACCCCAGCGGCCCACTGTGCTGGGGGGGTCTCATATTTTATGACGCCCCCAGCATGTACAGCTGTAATCAACTTTGTACATTTTCTCCTGTAAATCTGACTCTGATCATTTTATTATTATCCCAGCTAGAAGAATTTAGAATATAGGGGGGAGGGAATTATTTTTTTAGCTCTCAGAACCCCACCTTCCATCATAGAGACTTAGAAGAGCCCTGGAGGTCTTGATGAGGGTTGTCTAGGTAGAGCCCTTGAATGAGGGTTGTCTAGGTAGAGTCCTTGAATGAGGGTCATCTATGTAGAGCCCTTGAATGAGGGTCGTCTATGTAGAGCCCTTGAATGAGGGTCGTCTATGTAGAGCCCTTGAATGAGGGTCGTCTATGTAGAGCCCTTGAATGAGGGTCGTCTATGTAGAGCCCTTGAATGAGGCCTATGTAGGCCTGGGCTAAACAATCTGATCAACTAAGACAGGTGAACAGGAGAAATGTCCAAAGTTTATTATATGAATGTGTATTTGAGGGCCCATAAGACCATGAAGACCCCAAGAGGCATTGGGCAGTTGTTTGTCAAGAAGCACTGGGCGGTTGAGGTTTGTTGATGTAAGAAACACTCAAACCTGTAAGAATTTTTATGAGTTTATTTGAGCCAAATTGATGACAATCGCAGGGAAGCAATATCTCAAAGGATTGAGAAAAATGCTCCAGAGAATGGCCATTTTGCATATCATTTTATACATGATGTTGGGCAAAGAAGTTTGGAAAAAATGTGTATTTTAGGTTTGCTCAACTTCTATTTTGCATTGGCCTGGGCAGCACTAAAGGCAGATTGTGAATGACGGATTACCTTCCTGCTTGGGAGGGGCCGTTGTATAGCTCACGTTTGCTGGAGAAGGGATTTTTTTTCCCCAGCTGGGGTTTTGCAGGAAGAGCAGAAGGAGTGCAGAGATGGAACCAGAGCTGAGGGGCGCTGGGAGCTCCGCTGAGGCCGGTGGGGGCCTCTGCTTCCAGGAGGAACCGGAGAAGGTTTTCCGGGTTGTGGAACTGGAGAACGCGTCAGGGCTTTGGGAGCTCCGGATAAGAGGGAAGCGGTCTTCCCTGCCTGTTTGCTCGTCCGTCCACCGGTACGAGACTCTAATGAACGGAATGGCCCACCATTTCTTGGCTCCACTGTTTTTTTACCGTTGCTCGAATCCAGTGAGAACCTGCCTGGCCACAAGGGCGGTGGCCACTGGCCATCCACATGACAATCCAAGGAGGAAGACAGAAGGGATGGTTATCAGTTAACAATTAGCATGATACAGTAAGAAGGAAGGGTTCTGTGGTCTCTGCTCTGGCGGGAGATTGTACGGTACAGGGTCTGGGAGAAGGAAATCACCCTGCTGCCCCCATGTTATTGTAGATGTGAAAAGGCTCAGTTAAGATAAAGGTGGACCTTTTTCAAGGAAGATATCACCCTAGGATGTGACTACCGGCCATGACTCATTTTAAGTGAAGAAGTTTCCATTTCAGCCTGACCAGGTGGTGGTGCAGTGGATAGAGTGTCGGGCTGGGATGCAGAGGACCCAGGTTCGAGACAACGAGGTCACCAGCTTAAGCGCAGGCTAATCTGGTTTGAGCAAAAGCTCACCAGCTTGGACCCAAGGTCGCTGGCTCGAACAAGGGGTTACTCGGTCTGCTGAAGGCCCATGGTCAAGGCACATATGAGAAAATAAGCAATGAACAACTAAGGTGTCGCAACGAAACACTGATGATTGATGCTTCTCATCTCTCTTCGTTCCTGTCTGTCTGTCCCTATCTATTCCTCTCTCTGACTCTCTCTCTCTGTCTCTGTAAAAAAGAGAGAGAGAGAGAGAGAGAAACATTGACTTGTTCCAGTGATGTTAGCTGTTCCCTGTGTCCACAGTCACGCTTCCTCTTCCAGGCTCTGGGCCCCAGGCGCCCGCTACAATAACCCCCGAACTGAGCTTCCTATCATTGCCTCCAGAAAGCAATACTCGTGTTTACACGTAGAAGAAAGTCATATCAACTGTCTTCACACAATGGTTACATTTAGTCAATGTCAACATAGACAAATCGTTATTTCTCATCAGACAAATCCTCTCCAGCTGGTTGTGTGAGTACCCCAGCCATAGCCCGTATTAATTCTTCATACGTTCCACTCTGATAACACTAGGAGACAAAGGCCAGTGACTCATCCCTCAGAAAGACCTCGGCGAAAGTCCTGTCCCCCCTCATTTCTTACTCATGGTGTTGGTCATGCTTCTATGGCACCCAATGCTTCTCCTTCTGTTACATGACTCAGACCTCCGATGACCCACCTGTCTTCCCTTGCAGATTTAAGCTCGAACTTTGTATCGTGTCAGCGTGATTCACCAAAATGCGCCTCCTTCCACAGTGCCTGGTCCACGGCAGGAATGTCATAAATGTTCGTGGAATGGGCAAATGAGCAAATGAAGCCAACTCATGGGACTATCTTTGAGGGTGCTGGAGAGATTGTTTATTCTTTGGAAAGACAGAAAGACAACCTTTCACATAGAGAAAGAAAAAGCACAACATTTTCCAGGGGACCCCGGTGACTGCCTGCTGGCTGGCCTTGATTACCAGGCTTTCTGTGCAGATTCACCTCTTGGGGTTCACATAAAGAGCCCCCAAGTAGCTCTTCCTTAAGAGGCATAATTTCGGCCATATCAGAGGAGAAGGTAGTTAACAAGGATGAACTGAACATTCTGAGGTTACTGGGGCATTCAGGATTTAGGTTTGGGAATAACTACTTCTATTAAAATAATGCCTTCCCAAGCACAATTTGCAAACTGTCATTTTTATGTCTGACTCTCTTCCAATCTTTCACCTTTTTATGGCATTTTCATAATTACTCTTTCAGGAGTAAAGTTTCCTTTTCCAAAAACTAGGGGTTTCTGAGGAAATCAACGATTTCCTCAGCCCCACAGTTCTTCAACTAAGATAAAATAAAGGTCCAGTTTATGCCACTGACACCACTCAATGGACGAGTATGCAGGTGTTTACAAACCACCTAAAGTATTCAAAGATTAGACAAGGAAGAGCTTCCCAAGCATGACCGCTCCCCTACACCATCTCAGATTTTTGGGGGGAGAGGTATGTTTCCAATTCTCTCCCTAGAGATTCAGGTTCGGTAGGAGCAGAGCAGGGCCCAGGAATCTGCCCCGTACGGTTCTCCATGTGATGCACGATGCTCTAACCCACTGAGCTATCTGGCCAGGGCATGAGTTAAAGGTTTTTTAAACATTACCTTGCAGTAATTGTCCCAGGTACCATATATATATATATAGGGCTGTGGGTAATAACAAAATCTGCTATACTGGAGTCTAGTAGAATAACCTACATATGCAGCGTAGAAACCTACGTCTCACACACGAGGCAGCCAGGTTTGGAGAAGGCTGAGGAGCCTGCCCGAAGTCCCCTCACTCGGGAGTGAGGAGAGCAGGGTCTGAACGCACAACGGTCTGATTTCGGAACCATAGGTTTAACTATCGGCTGTGACAAAAGGCACAGGGTTACCATTTTGACAGAGGCTCTGGGGACAGGGACAAGATTCAAATCCCAAAGCACTCCTCTCTACAGAAAAAGAAGCAAGCACCAAGTGAGCGTGCAGCAGCACACGCACACCTGCACCCGCACATCTGCACACGCACACCTGCACACCTGCACACACACACCTGCACGCGCACACCTGCACATCTGCACACACACACCTGCACACGCACACCTGCACACCTGCACACGCACATCTGCACACGCACATCTGCACACGCACACCTGCACACGCACACCTGCACACCTGCACACGCACACCTGCACACGCACACCTGCACACGCACATCTGCACATGCACACCTGCACATGCACATCTGCACACCTGCACACGCACACCTGCACACGCACATCTGCACGCGCACACCTGCACATGCACATATGCACACCTGCACACGCACACCTGCACACGCACATCTGCACATGCACACCTGCACATGCACATATGCACACCTGCACACGCACACCTGCACATGCACATCTGCACACCTGCACACGCCCATCTGCACACGCACACCTGCACATGCACATATGCACACCTGCACACGCACACCTGCACACGCACACCTGCACACGCACATCTGCACGCGCACACCTGCACATGCACATATGCACACCTGCACACGCACACCTGCACACGCACACAGGTAAACCCCGAAAACAGGACACTGAATGAAACAAGCCAGTCACAAAAGGACAAATGCTGTAGGAGTCCAATCGGATAAGATGCTTAGACGAGGCAGCTTCACAGGGGCAGGAGGAACCCGGTCACTAGCGGCCGAGGGAGGAGGAGCGGGGAGTTATTGTTAACGGGGCCGGGTTTCGTCTGGGATGATGGAAAGATTCTGGAACCGGCTGTACAATGTGATGAATGTACTGAAAACCACTGAATTTTGCACTTAAATGTGGTTTAAAATGGTAAAAAGGAAATATATATATATATATATCCACAGCCCTCCACTGGCTCAATCCCAGAAGTACAAGAATGATTTAATATTGGAAAATCCATAAATGTAACTCACTGGAATAGACGAAAAGAGAAAAAAAAATTTTTTTATACTCCCACTACTGTCACTGAGCCCAAAGTTATTTCCTATGGTAATGATTCCCCATCGAATCTGCTTGAAAT
Organism: Saccopteryx leptura; assembly: GCF_036850995.1. Taxonomy (NCBI): domain Eukaryota; kingdom Metazoa; phylum Chordata; class Mammalia; order Chiroptera; family Emballonuridae; genus Saccopteryx; species Saccopteryx leptura. Next base: position 7,068,671 of record NC_089511.1, read on the forward strand.
TTTTTAACCAGGCCAGAAAATGGGGTGTCAGCAGGACACCCGTGTGAAAAACAGCCTAGATGAGGCTCATTTTGCCGTGTTTTGTTTGTATTATTTTCTTTTACCGTTTTCTTTGGTTTGCCCAGAGACATCAGTTCAGTGGACATGTGGGCTGTCCTTGGAAATGCGACATGGGGCTATGTAAGCGCTCTTGGATGGAGGTCCTTCGTTCCGCAGGTCGGCCGGTTCACCGCTCCCGGAGGCTTCACGTCGGAACGTTTCAGCCGCGTAAACTGCCTGACGGCGTACAATGAAGTTCAATGTTTTCCCAGTGTGGGGTGTGGAGTGCCCCGCTCACCCAAAAGAGGCAATACTGGAACAGTTCTTTAGCGCCTTGAGAGGGGAAACAGGAAAGAGTGACCAATGCTATAAAATTACAACCTGTATGAATCTACGGAAGGATATGCAGAAAATTCTAGAAGGTCAAGGTCTAAGAAACTTTTTTAAAGTGTCAAAGAGGTAGGTAAAAAACAAACAAGAGTAAAAAACCATTGACTCCACATGGAGTGGTCCTATGAATTTACACACACTGTCCAGATTCAATATGGCCAAGCCTGTGGGTAAGTTTGTGGCTGACTTCCTTATTCTAGACTACTAAATAAATATTCAAACATTCCCATGTATATATCATTTTAAATGTAAATAACTTAGAATGAATAATGTTTTGAGAGACTGAAGTATGTGTGAGCTACTCACCCCCTTCCAAAGAATTGCATTATCAAGGGAGGCTCCGTTAACCCGTGGATCAGACGGAAATGATAGGATACCAACAACAAGGAGTCTATGGGTCACCTCAAGGTACCAACAGGGAAAGTCTATAAATCTAACCAGGTACATCCAGATCTTGGTGCTGTTGCCGAAGAACAGTCCCGTCCTCCTCCTGTATTCAATGTGTTCTCCTCTCACTGGCCCGTTGTCTGATTCCAATGGGCCAAGTTCCTTCCCGCCTGGGGGCCTTTGCACATGCTGGTCCCTCTACCCGAAACGATCTCCCTGGAGAACTCTGCAGGCTTGCATATCCTATCTTCCAGGTATCTGTATAAATGGCTCGTCTAGATGCCTTCATTAACTCTAGGCTCCTAGGTCCTTCTGGTATGCACTCTCGAAGGCTGTTGTCCCTATCTCTTAGTAGCCCTCATCACAATTGGAATTAGCAGCTTATGTAATTAGTTCATATCTGTCTTCCCCACTAAACCCTAGTAGAAACAACGGTGCATTTATCATGACCGGCTACATATTTTGCAGAGCCCAGTGAAAAACAAAAATGTGAGACCTCTTGTTTGAAAATGATAAAGAATTTCAAGACACCCGGCCAGGGCACACAGGAGAAGCACCCATCTGCTTCTCCACCCTTCCCCCTTTCTTTTCTCTCTATCTCTCTCTTCCCTACCCACAGCCAAGGCTCCATTGGAGCAAAGTTGGCCCAGGCACTGAGGATGGCTCCATGGCCTCTGCTTCAGGCGCTAAAATGGCTCTGGTTGCAACAGAGCAATGCCCCAGATGGGCAGAGCATCGCCCCCTGGTGGGCATGCCAGGTGGATCCTGGTCAGGTGCATGTGGGAGTCTGTCTCTCTGCCTCCCTACTTCTCACTTCAGAAAAATACAAAAAAATAAATAAAAATGTCCAGACAGTGAAAGAACAAAAAACCAAACACGGGACCCACCTAAGCATGGGGTCTTGGCAGTTGCACAAGTCACACGCCCCTGAAGCTGGTTCTGGTCCCATTGTTCACCACTGTATCCCCAGATCTCCGCACAGGGCTCGGCACACAGTAGGTGCCCAATAAATCTTTGTTTACTGACGAGTAGATGGAGCACAGAAATTCTGGGGCATTCTCCTCTCCCTTTGTTCCATCCGCCTCCCATCACTTCAACCCAAGAACCTGATTCCTGCGATGGGCAACTCCTTTGTAAGCACCTCTGCACAGCTTTCTCGAAAGATTAGATACTTCTCCAGCAGCCTCATCCCGAGCCCCGAAGATAGATTCCCCAGAAGGTGACACTGAGAAATATGTGTTTCCTTAAAAGAGACTCCAGCGCATCCTTCAGTGAACAGTTCTCGAAGAAGAGGGAAAAATCAATGCTTTCAGATAGCATTACCTTGTCCTGAATAATCCCGAGGCCGCCCGTGACTTACTGGAGAGAGTATAATTGAAGTGAGGATAAACTGCACACCATTTCAAAGTCCACTAAATTGAAACCGTTCTTTCTGTTGACACATGCTTGGGAAGCTGTAGATAATGCGATTTAAAATAAATACACTGGCCCAGTATACATATATAATTGAAATAAATACGGGATAACCCATGGAGTCCACAGGCAGCTGGGTGAATTAACCCTTCGCATGCCCGGTGACACGGCACCGACACAAGGAGAATAGGGCGCTGAATAAATTTGGAGGGAAAGAGGACCCATACCCTCAAATGAGGTGGACACTTTCAGATACTGAGTTTTTAGAGACTTGGTCTGTGTGTGTTTAGAAAAATCCCACCAGGTGATGAATCCTTTCTTGACTCTCGCACCATGAGATTCTGTCGAGTCAATAGTAAGGGCTCCTGACACCCCAGGGCAACACCCTCAGTGGGTTTTAAAAAGGAAGGGGGCCTGGCCAGGCAGTGGTACAGTGGATAGGGTGTCGGACGGAGGACCCAGGTTTGAAACCCGAGGTTGCCAGCTTGAGCACGGGCTCATCCAGATTGAACTCAGGTTCACCAGCTTGAGTGCGGGGTCACTGGCTTGAGCGTGGGATCATAGATATGACCTCATGGTCACTGGCTTGAGCCCAAGGTCGCTGGCTTGAGCAAGGGGTCACTCGCTCTGCTGTAGTCACCCTACCCTCCGGTTGGGGCGCATGTCAGAAAGCAGTCGATGAATAACTAAGGAGACTAAGGAACCATAATGAAGAATTAACTGATGCTTCTCATCTCTCTCCCTTCCTGTCTATCTGTCCCTATCTGTTCCTCTCTCTGTCTCTCTCTTTCTGTCTCTGTTACACAAAAGGGGGGAGGGGAAGAAAGGGCAAGAAAAAGAGAGCTCACATGCCAAGTTCAGTTTTCTTCTGATGCCATGGAACAATAAGGGCAAAAAAAGCTACATGGAAATGGTTTGATTTTGAGCAGTCTTTGAATGTGCAACTTCTCAGTCGGACTGCACCTGAAGACCCAAGGGGGTGTGTATGTATCAGTTAGGTTTCCATCAGAGAAGCAGAGCCCCATGAGTGGCCAGACAGGTTTGGGTTATAAGGTTTGGGCCATCGGTGGCCACAGGAGCCAGTCCGTAGTCTATGCGGGTCTGTTGCCCTGTGTCTGGTGCTGAAGTCAGCGGGCTCAGCCATGGCAAAAGAAAGACAGACCATGAAGTGGGGAAAGAAGGCACAGCCAAAATGGAGCCAGAAGAACATTTGGTAACCGTTAGGAGGAACCAGAACGGGTGTCTGGCTCTAACAGGTCCCGCCTCCAAGACACCAGCGTCCTCGACACAGGTGACCTGCCAGGGAGCACACCGGGCAGATCCAGGATTCAGAGAAGCCGAGGGAGGGGCCAGCAGGATGGGAGGCGCAGGGAGCCCAGCTGCTGGTCCACAACAACAACAGGACCAGCAGACACACCTCACTCAGCGTGAACTACAACAGCACCTGACCCTACCTCACCTTTGATGCAAACGGGGCGGCCAGTTCAGTGCCACCTGCCAAATCCTACACAGGTTTCTCTCATGGCCATGCAAGGAAAAGAATTCTGGGAAATTCTGAATTGAACGGGAAGGATGAGGGACCAAGGGTGGCATCTGCTACATCTATAAAACAAGTGTCTGGCTACCCAGTAACTTTATTACAGAAAGAAGTATATGACAAAATCCTGAGACTGATATTTCCCCTTTCCCCTGGGATGTTGGACAGAAATGTGGTTGCAGGCATTTTCATGTAACCTGACTCTGGAAGATGTATATTTGAAAGAGAGCACGGCTTTTGCCCACAGAACATTTTGGGTCTACAAAGGAAGACAGTATTTGTCCAAGGGGGAATAACATTACGGATCTTTGTGCTGGTTGCAATTTTGAAGTTCTAGGATATGTGATGTAAGGTTATACTGATTTATCCAAAGGCTGCTTGCCTCTTCGGAGGTGAAGTGCCCGCCCTTGCTGCGCTTCCATTTTGGGTGTGAATGCAGGCTGGGGGGGGGGGGGTGTAGAGATGGGGGGTGGGGTGGGGAAAATAGGTACTCTTCGGGCTGTGTCCTGGATAATGAATGGTAGGCCTGGCGTGTTATCTAGGGAAAGAGGGTTTCCAACCACGCTGTGGAAGAATAAATGTGAAGGCCCCAAGTCAGAAAAGCAGCTTAGCTCATGGAAGTGTGGCCACGTCTTAGTACTCAAGGGGGAAGACACGGCTGGAAACGTAGGTGATGCCCGGTGGCGTGGTCCCTTCCTGGGTGGTCCTACATCCATAAGGACTTGGCGTTTTACTGACCAAGCAAGATTTTTAAGCAGGGGGTTAATTTGAATAAATTCACGTTGTAAGAAGACCGTGCCCAGAGACCATGCAGGGAATTGGCGTAGGGAAGGAGTTGGAGGAGGTAGTTATAGATGGGGAGGCTGGTTACCCAGGGGGCCAGGATGGGGGCAAGGAGGTAGTTATAGATGGGGAGGCTGGTTACCCGGGGGGCCAGGATGGGTGCGAGGAGGTAGTTATAGATGGGGAGGCTGGTTACCCAGTTATAGATGGGGAGGCTGGTTACCCGGGGGGCCAGGATGGGTGCTAGGAGGTAGTTATAGATGGGGAGGCTGGTTACCCAGGGGGCCAGGATGGGGGTGAGGAGGTAGTTATAGATGGGGAGGCTGGTTACCCAGGGGGCCAGGATGGGGGTGAGGAGGTAGTTATAGATGGGGAGGCTGGTTACCCGGGGGGCCAGGATGGGGGTGAGGAGGTAGTTATAGATGGGGAGGCTGGTTACCCAGGGGGCCAGGATGGGGGCGAGGAGGTAGTTATAGATGGGGAGGCTGGTTACCCGGGAGGGGGAGGATGGGAGCGAGGAGGTAGTTAGTTATAGATGGGGAGGCTGGTTACCTGGGAGGGGGAGGATGGGAGCGAGGAGGTAGTTAGTTATAGATGGGGAGGCTGGTTACCCGGGAGGGGGAGGATGGGAGCGAGGAGGTAGTTATAGATGGGGAGGCTGGTTACCCAGGGGGCCAGGATGGGGGCAAGGAGGTAGTTATAGATGGGGAGGCTGGTTACCCAGGAGGGGGAGGATGGGAGTGAGGAGGTAGTTATAGATGGGGAGGCTGGTTACCCGGGGGGCCAGGATGGGAGCGAGGAGGTAGTTAGTTATAGATGGGGAGGCTGGTTACCCGGGAGGGGGAGGATGGGAGCGAGGAGGTAGTTAGTTATAGATGGGGAGGCTGGTTACCCGGGAGGGGGAGGATGGGAGCGAGGAGGTAGTTAGTTATAGATGGGGAGGCTGGTTACCCGGGAGGGGGAGGATGGGAGCGAGGAGGTAGTTATAGATGGGGAGGCTGGTTACCCAGGAGGGGGAGGATGGGAGCGAGGAGGTAGTTAGTTATAGATGGGGAGGCTGGTTACCCGGGAGGGGGAGGATGGGAGCGAGGAGGTAGTTAGTTATAGATGGGGAGGCTGGTTACCCAGGAGGGGGAGGAGCTTGTTCAAGGTCCGGCCTCAAGAAAGTAGCGACTCTGAGCGGACCCACTTCCCTCCTTCCAGGTGAGAGTTTCTTGATCTGGCTGGAGCAAGGACACCATTGGAAACCTCACCCACGACAAATAACTGGCCCCTTCCCCCTGCTTCATAGCCCCTGGGCTGCCAACGAACATTCATTGTGGGATTTTAAAATGTTTTGCTAGATGTGCCAATAAAAATAATAAAAAAGGACTCATTTATTAGAAGAAGGATTTACAGTCACTTTATAGCTGGTGGCTGCTAATTGTCATCTGTTAGGTTGGACATCAGAATGTGGCATCAGAAAGTCTGTCCATCTGTCCTGGGCTCTGTCAGGCTTCCTTACGCTTCCCATCCACTGCCGGATGCCCTGCCCCTCTGCAGACCCAGTCCCCTGTTCCTCGGGGCTCACGCCATCCCCCTCTAGGAGGGGAGGACAAATTCTCACTTATGACGTTTCATTGGCTGGGAAAGTGACAACAGCCGCATGAATTGAAACTACGAGTCTGAAGATAATAAAGCATATATGCCATTAGCTAATCTCATCAAGAAAGGAAGGAGAAACCCTCTGAAGATGCAAACTCTCAAGTGCTGACAGGGAAATAATAAAGGAGATAATTCAATGTATCATAATAAAGACTTTCACTTCTTATAAAGTTGAAGATGGGATGACAGAGATGATTTCCTAGAGAAAGAATCACGGGCTTCACGGGGAGAAGAATCTAAACACATTCACTGTTTTTGGACCGATCGTACTGCTCTGACATCGCAAGTGGCACCCCGCACAGCTATATTTTTTTATCCCAGCACCGTGACTTTGGGAGAAATTCGGGAAGAAAGCAGGGAGCTAGCCGCCCGACACGTAGAACACCCAGACAAGGGCAGGAAGGAACCAAGGCTTCCCAGAACTGCCGCCTCCGGTGCCACTCCCACTCTTCCCAGTCTTACAAGATCATTTCCAACTTCTCTCTACAGAGCCAGCAGAACTTTGATACCAAAAGCTGACAAAGATAGCATAATAAAAAATAAAAAAAGGAAGAAGAAAATAGAGTAAATGTGACTTATGAATAGTAATGCAAAAATCCCGAATAACATATCAGCGCTTAGGATCTGGCATAATCTACCGAGATTTAAAATGCAAAGCTCGTTCAGTGTTAGGGACTCTCTACAGTGGCACATACGCAGAGAAGAGTAATACCACACACTAAATGCCCTCAAAGACACTGGTGATTTATCGGGTAAAAATATCCTTCAGTCTTGGTTGAAAACAATAAACTCTTTATTAAAGTATAAATAAATAGATGCAGCTTTAATATCATTTTTTAAACATATATATAAAGAAAAAATCATTGTGCATTATATTGAATTACCAAATCATTCACATTAAAGTCTTGGATTAAGTAAGATACCTACCCTACTACTACCATTTACTATTGTTGTGGGTGCAAGTCACATAAATACGGTTAAAATTGAAAAGGGGGAGGAGAAAAATGATTGTTTATACATGAGGTGATTGTATGCCTAGGAAATCAGAGCGGGTCAGCTGAGAAACTATGAGAAAAAGAGAGCTCAGTAAAGTACTTAAATTTTAGATACAGATGATAGCTTCCTATATACAAATATCCCAATTAGAATACATAATGAAGGGGGTATCTCACTTATAACAAGGAGTTTAAAATGATAAAACATGTAGGAATAAACGTTAAAAGGTGCAAATCTATAAAAAGAAAACTTAAAGGCACAATTGAAAGAAAGGAAGGGACACTTGAATGAATGGAATGACAGCCCCTGTTTTTGGAAGGAGGGTTGAGTACTATAATAAGGATGTTGCTTTGCCCTAAATCAATCTATAAATTTGATATAATCTCAATAACATATCAATAGAATATTTCTTGAATGAGGAAAGCTCATTCAACAGAAGTGTAAAGCTGCATTAATTAAAATAATTTGGTCCAGGTGCATAAAACGGAAGAATAGTGAGTCTAGAAATGGAACTAAATACCTATGAAAATGTATTATGTGACAGATTTCAATCAATGGAGAAAAAATACTACATTCTCTTCAATAAAAAGTATTATGACAACTAACTAGCCATGGGGGGCGCAGATCCCCAATTCACCTAAATAATTACCCTTAAATAAATGTTAAATCAAACATCTTAAACATAAAAAATAAAATAAAAACATTGGGATAAAACACAGAATAAGTTTTTTAAATTTTAGAAGAGAAAAGAACACTCTATAAGCCTATGAAACCCAAAAGCCACAGAGAAAACATTTTAAACTTTTTTAAATTTAAAATTTGAGTCCATAAAAATCTAAAACGTCTGCACAGTAAAATGGTCGCCTTACACAAGTTTAAAACAGATAAACAAAAACTGCAGAGAAATATTTGTGGAAAGAAATGTATGTATGACAAAGGGCTAATTTTGTCCAATATAAGAAGTTATCTAGCCTGACCTGTGGTGGCGCAGTGGATAAAGTGCTGACCTGGAACACTGAGGTTGCCGGTTAGAAACCGGGGACTTGCCTGGTCAAGGCACGTATGGGAGTAGATGCTTCCTGCTCCTCCCCCTTCTCTCTCTCTCTCTCTCTCTCTCTCTCTCTCAAATGAATAAAGTCTTAAAAAATTAAAAAAAAAGAAGTTTTCTACAAATTAATGAGAAAAGGTTAACAACACAATAAATTAATGGGCATGAAATTAGTGCTTTTTAAAAATAAACTGAACATGAATCATAATTATGGACATGTAAATTAAACCATTAAAAATATTCCATGAGCCTGACTAGGCGGTGGCACAGTGGATAGAGTGTTGGACTGGGATGCGGAGGACCCAGGTTCGAGACAACGAGGTCACCAGCTTGAGCGCGGGCTCATCTGGTTTGAGCAAGGTTCACCAGCTTGGACCCAAGGTTACTGGCTCAAGCAAGGGGTTACTCGGTCTGCTGAAGGCCCACAGTCAAGGCACATATGAGAAAGCAGTCAATGAACAACTAGAGTGTCGCAACGAAAAACTGATAATTGATGCTTCTCATCTCTCTCCATTCCTGTCTGTCTGTCCCTATCTATCCCTCTTTCTGACTCTCTCTCTGTCTCTGTAAAAAAAAATATATTCCATGATTTTAACATATCAGATTGACAAATCTGAAGTGCTACCAGAGACCCAGGGCAAACCTCCATCCTCACACGCCATCCTTAGGCACAGTAACCGGTAAAACTCCACACCATCTCCCCAAAGAGTCCATGTGCATAATCTTGATGTAATGCTTGCCATTCTGGAAATCTACTCAAGAATTTACGCTAAAGGTATATTCCTACGTGTTCTTGGAGATGTCCATGGACGCACTCTTTCGAATGGCAAACACTGGGAGCCATTGAAATGTCTCTCACTGTGGAAATGGTTTTTGAAAAATATTAAGGTATACAACTACAGTGTAGGTAGTCTTTACAACTCATGAGGTATTTTCTGGTGTGCGATAGGGAATTATCTCCAAGGTGCCCTAAGGTTAAAGGAAAAGGAGCAAAATCCAGAACATATTGTGTATCCCCATCTGCTCACAAAATGACTAGGTTAATGCAGCATATCCCTGGCCGGTGTCAGACGCCATTGAAATGGCTACCAAAACAAGCATTGGCAAGGGTGTAGAGCACCTGGAACTTACTGCATTGTTGATGAAAACCTAAAACAGGGCAGCTACTACAGAAAAGAATACAGTGGCTCCTCAAAAAACTTAAACATAGCCTGACCTGTGGTGGCGCAGTGGGATAAAGCGTCAACCTGGAACACTGAGGTCGCCGGTTCGAAACCTTGGGCTTGCCTGGTCAAGGCACATATGGGAGTTGATGCTTCCTGCTCCTCCCCCTCCTCTCTCTCTCTCTCTGTCTCTCTCTCTCACTCCTCTCTCACACAAAAAAATCAATAAATAAAATATAAAAAAAAAATTAAACATAGACCTGATCCAGCAATTCCACCCCTGGGTGTATACCCAGAACAATTAAAAGCAGAGTCTCAAATAGATATCTGCACACTCATGGTGTCACAACAGCATTATTCACAAGAGCCAAGAAGAGGAAGCAACCCAAGAGTGCCTATCAACGAATGCATGGATAAACAAATATGGTATATACTTTCAGTAGAATAGTATTCAGTGTTGTTTTTATTTTTATAGATTTTTATGTATTCATTTTAGAGGGAGAGAGAGAGAGAGAAGGGGGGAGGAGCAGGAAGCATCAACTCCTATATGTGTCTTGAACAAGGTTCAAGCCCAGGGTTTCAAACTCGCGACCTCAGCGTTCCAGGTTGACGCTTTATCCACTGCGCCAACGTATGTTCAGGCCATGTTCAGCTTTAATAAGGAAGGGAATTCTGAAACACGCTGTAACATGGTTGAAACCTGAGGACATTAATACTAAGTGACATGAGCCAGTCACAAAAGGACGAATACTGTATGACTCCAGGTATAGGAGGTACGTAGAGAAGTCAAACTCACAGAAACAGAAACTAGATGGTGGTTGTCAGGATCTGGGGGAGGAGGAAGTGGGAGTTGTTTAATGGAAACAAAGTCGTAGTTTTGCAAAATGAAAAGGTTCTGGAGGTCTGGTCACACAACAATGTAAATATGATGCGTAACACCACTGAACTGGATGCTCCGCAGTGGTCAAGATGGCCAATTTTATGTGATGCATTTTTAACCACAATAAAAAATAATAATAATTGTTAAAGGCAATCTCCAGATCAAACCAAGTGTTTTCTAAGTCATTCTGTTTCCAGTTCTCTTCCTAGGTCCAGTGAGGTACTGTTATTGTCATCATCACTATTGCCATCATGTTTAAAAGATATTTACTCTAGATGCATTACTTTATTTAAGCCTCAGAGCTGCCCCCATGAGGTTAGTGTATAATTTTTATAGAAATCTGAAACTCAAAAGAGTTAACTAACTTGGCCAAGATCAACAATTGACAGAGCTTAGACCTGAATCCAGATGTCTTAATCCAGAACTTAGTGCATTCGACCAATCACTGCTCCCATGGGACCATTTTTCCTTTTTCTGCACCCCCCTCTGCCCCCCAGGATTTAGGATGTGGAGGTGGAGAGGGGGGGGTGGGAAAGGCAGCCAGGGAATAAATACCCAGTTGCTTCCGTTTTTCTGGGACTTCCATGTGCCCTGGCCCGACTGCACCTGCACCACCTTCACCCTGCCCGTCCGTGGGAGGTCTCAGGTGAATTAAACCAGACACGGGTGGCAGCCCTAGATAACTAGACGGAGGTCTTATTGTATTAGTCATTTTTTCCTGTCACCTTGAATTAGTGTCACATTAGCTTAATACAATACTAACGTGATACAGGAGTGTTAGCATATTACAGACTACTCAGTGTGTCAAGTAAGGACTTGATCGTATTACTCCGCCACTGATGTTCCAAAGAAGAGGGACCTGCGTGGGTGTGTGCCCAGAGGGCAGAGCCGGTTAATGTCAAACCCAAGCGAAACCCCTGATTCGCACCTTACACAGGAGGAAGAGGGGAGAGAATGCATTAAAACATCTGATTCCAAACCTTTCATCACAAAGACCCTCAGGGGGAAGCTGCTGTGGGTGCCTTCTGACAATGTAACAAAGAGGATAAGGTCTTGTGAATTGATATTTTCAACCTGGTGCCTTTTCCCAGAACTATTGACAAACGCCAGGCTTGACAGGCACTGAGGGGCATCAGAACTAAGAAAATTAAACCTTCATTTCTTAGATAAAGTCTAAACCTCTGCGAGATGGAGAACCCCTTGCTGCTGGGTGAATGGCCAGGGTGCTTGTCTTGGATGCTTATAGACCTCTAGAGGGGTCCATCGTTGACTGACAGGGGACGATCAAATACCCTGAATTTGTACATGAAATTGTGTACATGGAGATGGCTCTTTTTTCTGTCTGCAGCATCTTCAAGGAGAGCCCCAAATAGTCAGCACCTGCGCATTAAAGGAAGACGGGAACCAGCCAGGTGGAGTGGGACCAGGATCCGCTGAAAGACCCGGAGTTCCATCCTAACTCTGGCCCTGTCTTTGCCAGGTGACATTAAGTCCCATCCGCGTCAACGACTTCACCCAGGTATGAGGACAATCCCATCTGTGTTAGGTATTTCACGAAGGTAGGAAGGTGAGGATTAATGCGATGTTGTAACGGAAAGAACTTAAAAAAAAAAAAAAAAAGAAAGAAAAGTAAGCGATTCATACTTCCTTTGAAAATTATCCTTAGCTTCCAATGAGGAGGCGTCCAGGTACACACTGAGGCACACACAGCACCCCGGTCGGGACCTCTGACAACTGCGTCGTCGACGACATGTCCCTAAGTACCTTGCCGTTTCTCCCCTCTTTCAGTCTCCCCACCTGTGGGGACACGGAGACGTCTCTGAACCAGTTCCTGATGAATCACCTCGCCTGTGATTGGGAAAATTTTTAAATGAACTATTAGCAACTTGGGCGGCGAGAGATCAAGCCAATGTGTCACCTTCTCAAAGTGAGTCCAAGGCTCCGCAGTCAAACCAGGGAAAGGACGTTGAACTCACAGACAGCACGTGCTCTTCCATTAATGTGCATTTCTCCTTAATTAAAACTCGATTAGCAAATTTCCTGATAGGCCGATGGTATTTACAAATATAAACTAATAGCTATTTGTTAGAATGTGTATGCTAGGGCCTTAAAATGAGTTTTCCCTTGTAGTGTGATCATTGTTCAGATGGCTTCCTGCTGATTTAATTACTTCGACTAACAAGGCTTCTCGGGGACATGTTTTCCCTGGGCTTTGGATTTTCTGTGCTGTTATCACTGCGGCCTCATTTTTTATTTTTATTTTTTTGTAGCTTGAGGGCCAAGCGGGCATCTGTACCACCCACCAGCCAACACCAGTGCTGGAGAAGTAAAGCGGGGATGTAGAGGGAGGAGACACCACTCGCCCCGTGGGTGTTTCCCAGGCCCGCGTTCACAGCCAGAGGACGCGGTTGACCCCGCCACCACGCTCAGCCTCTTCCGGGTCAGAGGAAGGTGGGACTAGTGGGGTTTAACCACCCCTCTTTTCACCTTCTTCTACCTTGTTGCCAGTGGCATGCTTTAAGGGTCTGACGAAGCCAGGTGGAGAGGTATGATAACAAATAGTTCACAGAAGAGCCCTAGGGCTTCTTCGGACCTGATGACTCAGGTGTGGTAGTTTTAAAACACACCTACCGATGCTTCAGCACGCCTCCCTCTGAAAGGCGGCTTCCAATACTCTCTCCTTGAGTGTGCACTGGGCTCAGTGACTCTCTTCTAACAAAAAATGGACAGAGTGAACAAGCAGATCAAAATAAGTGAGACCAATGCAGAGGGTGGGTGATGCGCGTTGTCAGGGGCGTTAAACAGGACAGTGGAATAGGAAACACCTAGTAGGACCGGGCTCCACGAGGAGGCCAGCTGAAGCCCCTCGGAGGAAGGACCTCCGAACTGAGACCTGAAGACATGAAAGACCTGGAAAAGAGTGTGGAACAGTGTAAAGCCAGGAGCCAGGGCCAGGCCCATGCAGGTTCGCATTAGATTCGGACAGTCGGTAAAGAAACAATGGAGCCACAAACTGGTGGGCCATAGTCTTTAATCCTAGCTTGTACCCGGCGGGCAAGTAAAAATACACACTGGGCTCCAAAACCCACTCACATTCAGTGCTCACAAAGCCACTGACTTATCCGAGTTTCCTAGAATCAAAGGTTTCTAGCTCACCAGCCTTATTCTCCTCAGTTTCCCATCTCCTTCCTTATCCCAGATACAAACTCTGCACAAACTGGCATCTCACTCAACACTCCGCCATCTTGGCTGCTTGTCCTGGCCACATGGCCTCTTTCTGCTCTCCTTTCTGCTCTCTCCTCTAATGATAATCTCAGGAACCAAGAGGGTAAGCTCCTGTTCTGCCCCCATTTTATAGTGTAGATCCATAACCTTTAATCCAATATACAAAATAGGGAAGTCTCTAATACAAAGTCACTTCTCTGAGGCATGATTGGATTGTACCACCCCACATCAAAAAGGGTGGGAAAGGCTTAATCCCAAAACCAAGCCGCAGGCTACAACGATCCTGCTTGCCCAGAGACACACATTAATATCACCTGGGTAACGCCATCTTTAACAAAGTGAGCATAATACATTTTATCTGCCCAACAAACAGTAAGGGCAAAATCCCCGAGGCTAGAAAGAGTTCGGTAGTTCAGAAATCAGAAAGAACATCAGTGCTCTGTGGTGAGCATGGAATCAGTGTTATCCCATAAGATTCAAAAGGGGGTTTGAAGAGACCGGAGCACGCAAAGCTTTAAAACCCAGTGAACGGTGCAGCTGTGCTTCCGAGGGGGGTGGGCAGTCAATGGAGGGTTTTAAACTGGGAAACGATATGTATAATGTGATGGGCACCTGTAGAAGATCGTTCTGGCTGCTGTCGTAGAGGGCAAGAGTGGAAGCCCTGGGATCTGTTGTGCTCCCTGGCTCACTAGGAAAGAGGAAAGAGGGAGAGACAGATTCGAGCTACGTGTTCCATGTAGAATAGATAGGAATGCCGAGAGATTGGACTTGGGGGGTAAACGACGAGATAGACTCAAAGATGGTTCTGATTTGGGGCTTGAGCAACAGAGAGGAGATGGAGCCAGTGACTGAGATGGTGAAGACTCGGGGAGGAACAGATCTGAGTCCCGCTGTGTGACTTCAGGGGGCCTCAGCTGGTCACAGCTCCAATGAGGCTAGGGCCTAGGCTAATCGGTGAAACTTCCCTACGGACCAAGAAGGTTTCTAGGTCATAGAGTGCTTGATAACTTGAGTTTTTAAAAATTTGTTTGAGAGAGAGAGAGGAAGGGAAAGAGAGAGAGAAATCAACGTACTGCTGCACTTATTTATGCATTCATTGGTTGACTCTTGTACGTGCCCTAACGGGATCGAGCCTGCGACCTCTGCACCATGGGATGACGCCTTAGCCAACCGAGGGACGCCGCCAGGGCCAGATGCGCTTCCAAACTCTCCCTCTAGGGGCAGTGCACATACACCAGGTTAACTGATGATCATCCCTAACTGTTAATCTTTCCCCTGTACACACAGGTGCACACACATGCCCACACACGCACACGCATGCACACACACACCTTTAAAAAACTAAAAAAGGTGCGGAGGACCTGGGTTCGATTCCCGGCCAGGGCACACAGGAGAAGCGCCCATTTGCTTCTCCACCCCTCCGCCGCGCTTTCCTCTCTGTCTCTCTCTTCCCCTCCCGCAGCCAAGGCTCCATTGGAGCAAAGATGGCCCGGGCGCTGGGGATGGCTCTGTGGCCTCTGCCTCAGGCGCTAGAGTAGCTCTGGTCGCAACATGGCGACGCCCAGGATGGGCAGAGCATCGCCCCCTGGTGGGCAGAGCGTCGCCCCATGGTGGGCGTGCCGGGTGGATCCCGGTCGGGCGCATGCGGGAGTCTGTCTGACTGTCTCTCCCTGTTTCCAGCTTCAGAAAAATGGAAAAAAAAAAAAAAAAACTAAAAAAGGAACCTTGTCCAGCTCCCCTCTCCCTGAATGCCTTTGTTCCTGGAGCCCTTGCCTCTGCCAGGTGCTTTCTGGGTGCTGAGGACACAGGGCTGGTCCCCACAGTGCCTCACCTCGCTGACGTCTCTGTCAAGGAAGACGCTCATGATCCCTGCACTATCCAGAGAAGAAATTTAGGAAGGTTTCCCCGGCCTGATCTCTTGCAAAAATCTCCAACATGTAACATGCATTCCTTCCTGCCGGCGATAAACCAGTCTCAGGAGCCTGAGTATACAAACACACCACGCAGAAGAGGATTCTGGAACCTCGGGCAAAATATTATAATATTTTCATGAGCTGCCCAAATCCTAAGCATTAGATTTGATGAACAGCTTTATTGAATTTTGTGGATAAATATTTAAAGCCTTCAAGGGCTTGTGTAAATCACACCTAGGCAGACGCACTTGCTCACAGCGCCATCTGCTGTTTTCTGTTGGCGTTGTGCAAGGAAATGAACCAGTGGTAAAGAGAGAGACCGGTCGGGGAGACACAGGCCACCGTGGCTGGCCCCAGAACCCAGATCCCGTGCAGACCAACAACCCCAAGCCACCGATTCCCAGGTGCCTCAAGGTGCCCAAGAGCACAAATTTTCCAAAGCAACATAAGATGAAGAAAGGAGGACATAAAGGAGATGCAAGAATTGCTCGTGTTCAGAAGAATTTTGGAAACACAGTGCCCTCCGGAGGTCACACAGCCCTTCCCCCTGGTCCAGGCAGAAATGCACAAATGGACCATTGGGAGAGGCAAGAGAGTTCACAATCTCCCCCGGGGTCCTCTGTCCTCTTGCTTCTCCATACTTGTCATCGGTAAGGTGACCAGTCATCCTCCTTTAGGGAAGACAGTCCTTCTTTTGTAAGTTCCGTCCTCCCTTGGAAAATGTCCTCCTACGTGTCCTCCTTTTTGATATTGGAAGACTAATCTGTAAATGTTCATATTCGATCGATGCAGAGTCGATCCATTGCATGTGATGTGACGTATTTGTATCTAAATGAGTACTTTTTTCTTACAATTATTATTAAAAATTAATAGGTATGTAAGCGTAATTACAATATGCAATATTACAAATGTTTTTATTATGCATTTATCATGTTATAGTGTATTGTTGTTGCAACGAATAAAATGTTTCTTTTATTTACGATACCGTTTTTCTTTTATTTATTTTTGTCCTTTTCATTGTAAAAAAGTTGGTCACCTGAATCATCGGGTCACTGCACAGTTCTTAGAAAATCACGCCTGGAAGCGTGTACCTTTAATGGTACAGTAAGCGTTTGTACCATCAGATGGTGTGGGGGTGGGGATCACAAAAGAGAAGACATGTATGGCTGTGAACAGAAGGATAGGCACAGAATATTAGCAGTGGTTATCTCTTACAGTAAAAATAAAGGCGGTGTCTTCTTTTCTTCTTTGTGCTTTTCTGTATTTTCCAAATTATCTCTAATGAGTATGTATCACTTTTAAGAAAAGGAAATCTTAATTTAAAAAAAAATACTACACTAAGAGGAATAAATTCTTTGCTCTCTCCAGCTGTATTGCAAGTTCACTTCCTCTGGTTTTATCCTCGGGGTAAGTAGGTTAAGGTACTTGTTAATAATGACGATGGTAACGACTCACCACTGAGCATTCAGTACTCAAGGTCCAGCCTGTAAGGCACCAAGTCCCATGTTGGGTGCATAGTAAATGCTGAGCTAATGGGAACTACTCTTCCTATTACTATTATCATTAGCCTTTCCTAAAGTATACAAAACACTGACCTCAAAAGGCTCACCGTTTAGCCCTGGCTGGATAGTTCATTTGGTTAGAGCAGTGGTTCTCAAAGTGTGCGTGCAGCAGAGGCCCTAGAGGATTTCCAGGTGCGCCCTATGGTATTCCAGAGAAATGTGTGTCTGTTGGGACCAAAGAACCAACAGGGATTTTGGGGCTTAGATTTTGGGGGGACAGAAGTGTGGGGAATTGACTGTAAGCTGACAGTCTGCCCAATCCCCCACCTCCCTTGCCTGATTAGGTTGCAAAGGGCTGTTAAGCTGTGGTGCTGGATTGTTTACACTACCCCCCATGTTCCCCGGAAAGACTGGAGGCAAGTTTCTTCTATCCTTTGTTTGGTGTAAAGTTAAGATTATATGTATGGTGGGGGTTTTCTGCACTCAACACAAGTAAGAGTAAAATGAAAGGAATTCTTTAATGCATTGACGAGGAAATGAGAATTTGCCTTTTAAATAGATGCCCAAACACTGAAGAAATCGCTAGGACACATCAGGCTCATGTTTCTCATAAACACAAGAATGAAAAAACTTAATACATTTGTGCCGGAACCTGCTGAATTTACTAAATCTTACTAAGAATGTATCTATATATTTATATTTATATATGTAAAGATAACTTTTTTGTCATTTTTTTATTTTTAACCCCTCTTTTTTTTACAAATTCTAAAAAGCATAACTCAAAAAATGTAACATAAGAATGTTTTTTAATGTCAGAATAAATTTAATTTTGTCATATTTACTTCATTTAATTACCATAAAAGCACGCTTGGACTTTATATATATTTTCTTAAATATTTTACTTAATTATTATAACATATTTCTCATAATTTGTATATAATGTGCCTACAATTATTTGTAGGATTTTAAATGCGTCTCGACTTCAAAAAGTTTGAGAACCACTGGGTTAGAGTGTCATCATGATAGGCAAAGGTTGTAGGTTCAATCTCTGGGCAGGGCACATACAGGAACAGATCAATGTTTCTGTTTCTCTCTCTCTCTCTCTCTCTCTCTCCCCCTTTCTCTTTCTAAAATCAATTTAAAAAAATTTTTTAAGCTCACAGTTTAAGTGGAGAGCCAATAACAATGCATAGAGCGTATCTAATAATACAAGAGAGAAAGGGACGTGATAAAGCAAACAGGAAGGGAAGCTCCTCCTTCCCCAGGGGGCCACAGGAAGGCTGTTCCCCACTTTCCCTACTGCCTCTGCCCCTGGCTGCCCCTGCTGCTTTTCCATGGACCCCACCCCCGTGGTGTGGAGTGGCCCCCCCCCTTGGGAATTGTGAACCACCGACAGTCTTTTCCATGGTGATTGGCTCCTGGTCCGTTGGTGCGTTCCTGAACCTCACCCTTTCTGTTAACACACTATTTTGGAACACGGTGGCCTTGTAATCTGCTAAATCTAACAGAGAGCACGTCTGACATAGAAGCTGCGATGGCGGAGGCTGAAGTAGTTCACTGTGGTCTCCCCTAACCCGTCTGGTTTCTGCAGGGGCTAGATCGATGAACTGGAGGGAGATGTGACGGGGACCACCCCCTCTGCGCTCCTGAGGTCTTTGCAGCGGCCCTGATCTCCACCATCGCCCTTGGGATGAGATACTACGTTTCATTGACTCTCTCTGCCAGCGTCGGGAAGTAGGAGGCTTGCCCTTCCCCGCTACGGTCTTTCCTACCCTACGGACCGAGGACTGAATGCATGAGGTGAGCCAGCTGTGAAGCGTGTCTGTCTCCATTTTACACTTGAAATGGAGGCAGGATGACTGGGTGAGTCCACAGACCTCACGGATTGGGAGCTGGGCTATAACTAGGACCTCAAACCTAGTCACATATGTCCTCACTCTAAAAGGGGGGGGGGGGGGATGGGGAATCATACGGATACTCGGAGCCTCCCAGTATCCGTGTCAGTTGGGATCCTGTGTCCAACATTCCCGGAAATGTTTGGGGCGCGCCCCGTCCCTCGGTGTACAGTTACCTAAGAAAGTGGCTGTTGGTTCCTTTGGAGAGAACCTGAAGGCTTCACGACTGTGTGTTCTTGCTATTATGTTGCGGGGTCCTTTCTCCTGGAGAACTGGCCTCTCACCGGGTGTCAGGACCGCCAAGAGGGCTTAGATAGGGCGAAAATAGACAAAGGGTGGCGCTTTCTTATCGGGAGTGATTGCCCTTAGCCTCTTGGCCCTCCGCCCTTGATCTCTTTGGATTGTACAGATTCAGAAGTATTCTTACTAGCTGCTCATCTCTTTGGCCCTGGAGACGCCATTTTCCACTTAGCATCTTCATAAACCTTCTGCAGGAAGGAGCTTCCTGGTTGCGCCTCTGACCGTCAGTTCATTGCAGTGATTGTGTCGATCTAATGTTTCAGGTCACCGTCCAGCATCTATTTTCCCAGCACGCTAGCTATCCCACCACTACCAATTAGCCCGGTCCCGTTATGGTGTCTCCTACAGGTAGCCCTGGCCTGCCAAGGAGCCACCACCAGGCTTCTAAGGGACACCGGGGCCCCTCTCACCAGCGCGTTTCTTATTTCCTTACTAACTGGCATATACGCTCCAAGCCTTCTCATGGGGCACCATTGTCTGGTGGGTTTTCTCGCCTTACTCTGAGCCTTTCGATCCTATTCCCACCACCACCACCCACAGAAAATCTCAGACACCGTGGCCCGTTTCTTTGTCCGTGCCTCTAAAAACCATCCTTGTCAAGGGTGGGCATCGCCCCCCTCTCCCCAGTCACCGCGTCATCCCCTGGTGGCGCGTCAACAATTTCATCATCTGTGTAACCACTTTCTGCATTACGTTCCCTCCTTTTAAAGACTTAGAGGCATTTCTTTTCTCCTGGTTAGACCTAAGTGGTCCTCCATTCAACGCTGCCAGATTAGAACCCCCTGAGGGAAGGTACCATCTGTTCCTCATCTTCGAAGCATCCTAGTAAGCACCTGATATTTAACCAGTTTTTCAGTCGAAGTCTGATTAATTTACTGGGCAATATTTACACAGAGGATCATTTCTCCCGTTACAAATGTCTGCCATGTGTGTAGCAGGGAGTAAGCTTCTTAACATATTGTGAAGTGTCAACCTTTAAAAAAGAAATATTTCTGCCTACCATTGAGTGGAACATGTTAAATGCCTTTTTTCCAAGATAATGAACTGGCGAGCCCTCCTCCCATTAGAGAGCAGTTTATAGGTCTGTTTCAGTCATTAGCATTTCTTCAGAAAGTCAAAACTCCTGAAAACAGCCCCCAAGATGGGCCCGCCACACGGGCACAGTCCCCTCTCTCCCCCTGTCGCGGCCTCACGCTGTCTCCCTCCTTCCATTACACCTTGAACCACGGAGACCGCTGGCCCCATCCTAATCCAATCTCTTTATTTCATCATCAAAGAGGCAAAAAAGAAAATAAAAGACTTGTCTAAAGCCACAAAGCTATGACAAAGCTAGAACTAAAGCTTAGGTCTCCTACCTTCTTGAAATTTTCTCTCTACTCTCCCCACTACCCACCCCCCTCCCCCAAAGCACACACCCTGCATGCAGCTCAGCCAAACTCCAAAGAGGAAAACTGTCTTTTCTTCCAAGCCTCTGGAAGTCCTTTGTCAGCAGGGCTTTGAGAAATACCCCTCATCTACTCAGTATGTATTTTTGTGTGTGTGTCACAGGGACAGACAGACAGGAAGGGAGAGAGATGAGAAGCATCAACTTGTAGCTGCGACACCTTAGTTGTTCATTGATTGCTTTCTCATATGTGCCTTGATGGGGGGGGGGGGGCTCCAGCAGAACAAGTGACCCCTTGCCCAAGCCAGCGACCTTGGGCTCAAGCTGGTGAGCCTTGCTCAAACCAGATAAGCTTGCACTCAAGCCGGTGACCTAGGGGTCTCAAACCTGGGTCCTCCACGTCCCAGTCCGATGTTCTATCCACTGTGCCACCACCTGGTCAGACCAGTATGTATTTATTGAGTGACTTCAGCTACCAGACATTGTGCTAGATACTGGATACAGAGTAATAAAAGAGAGCATAAATAAAAAGGTTTTTAAAAGTAATAATAGTAAAAAGAAAAAATTAAGCCCAGGAGATGGAGGAGGGAGAGGATATGGGGGAGGGACAGGAGATGAGGGGAGGGACAGGAGATGGGGGAGGGACAGGAGATGAGGGAGGGAGAGGAGATGGGGGAGGGACAGGAGATGGGGGAGGGACAGGAGATGGGGAGGGACAGGAGATGGGGGAGGGACAGGAGATGGGGAGGGAGAGGAGATGGGGAGGGACAGGAGATGGGGGAGGGAGAGGAGATGGGGGAGGGAGAGGAGATGGGGGAAGGAGAGGAGATGGGGGAGGGAGAGGAGATGGGGGAGGGACAGGAGATGGGGAGGGACAGGAGATGGGGGAGGGACAGGAGATGGGGAGGGACAGGAGATGGGGAGGGAGAGGAGATGGGGGAGGGAGAGGAGATGGGGGAGGGAGAGGAGATGGGGGAAGGAGAGGAGATGGGGGAGGGAGAGGAGATGGGGGAGGGACAGGAGATGGGGGAGGGACAGGAGATGGGGAGGGAGAGGAGATGGGGAGGGACAGGAGATGGGGAGGAAGAGGAGATGGGGGAGGGACAGGAGATGGGGAGGGAGAGGAGATGGGGAGGGACAGGAGATGGGGGAGGGAGAGGAGATGGGGAGGGAGAGGAGATGGGGGAAGGAGAGGAGATGGGGGAGGGAGAGGAGATGGGGGAGGGACAGGAGATGGGGAGGGACAGGAGATGGGGGAGGGACAGGAGATGGGGAGGGACAGGAGATGGGGAGGGAGAGGAGATGGGGGAGGGAGAGGAGATGGGGGAAGGAGAGGAGATGGGGGAGGGAGAGGAGATGGGGGAGGGACAGGAGATGGGGAGGGACAGGAGATGGGGAGGGAGAGGAGATGGGGGAGGGAGAGGAGATGGGGGAGGGAGAGGAGATGGGGGAGGGAGAGGAGATGGGGGAGGGAGAGGAGATGGGGGAGGGACAGGAGATGGGGAGGGACAGGAGATGGGGAGGGAGAGGAGATGGGGAGGGACAGGAGATGGGGAGGGACAGGAGATGGGGGAGGAAGAGGAGATGGGGGAGGGACAGGAGATGGGAGAGGGAGAGGAGATGGGGGAGGGACAGGAGATGGGGAGGGACAGGAGATGGGGGAGGGAGAGGAGATGGGGGAGGGACAGGAGATGGGGGAGGGAGAGGAGATGAGGGGAGGGACAGGAGATGAGGGAGGGACAGGAGATGAGGGAGGGACAAGAGATGGGGAGGGACAGGAGATGGGAGAGGGAGAGGAGATGGGGGAGGGACAGCAGATGGGAAGGAAGAGGAGATGGGGGAGGGAGAGGAGATGGGAGAGGGACAGGAGATGGGGGAAGGACACGAGATGGGGGAGGGACAGGAGATGGGAGGAGGAAGAAGAACAGAAGCCATGGGCTCCGCTCTCAGGGAGCTTCTGGTTAGAGCTTTGTCTGTAGGAAGAGAGGAAAGCAGATCAGCCCAGATACATTCTGTTGCTATCTTGCTTATTGGGTTTCTGTCGCTTGCCACCTAACTAGCCTTTGTAAGGTCAGGAGGAACTCACTGTGAATAACACCTATTCCTTTCTTTCATTGATCAACAGAGAATATTCAGTGTGCTAGACTAAATTGATCGTTATTCTGGAAACTGCTAAATAAGTCACAGATTAATGAAACTACCAGTGCCAGGAATTCCCTCCTTTCTTTTTTTTTTTTTTTTTTTTTTTTTAACCAAAAGAGAGAGAGACAGGACCAGACAGACAGGAAGGAAGAGAGATGAGAGGCATCGGGCGGGGTGCCTCCAGCCAACCCAGTGACCCCTTGCTCAAGCCAGCAACCTTGGGCTTCAAGCCAGTGGCATTTGGACTCAATCCAGTGACCACGAGGCCATGTCTACAATCCCATGTTCAAGTGCGCAACCCCGCCACTCAAGCTGGTGAGCCCAGGCTCAAGCTAGCGAGGTCAGGGTTTCAAACCTGGGTCCTCAGTGTGCCAGGCTGATGCTCCATCCACTGCACCAGCACCTGGTCAGGTGGGAATTCCTTCCTTCGGTGCTTACCTCTGTTCCCCCTCGCAGCACAGTTCCAACACGCCGCATCACTGAGAGCCTGCGTCACCCAACCCCTGGTCCCAGCGAGCTCCGCAGTGCTTATGCAGCCTTTGCAAAGGTCTGTGCAATGGGAACAATTCAGGACATTCGAGTCAATCCTCCAAGCGGCAGCAGCTGCAGGATTTTAGCATTTTAGCAATCACACCCTATCTCCTCTCCTGGAAACCCATTCTGTTGCATGATGTTTCTTTACCTGGCATTTTTCCTCATTCGCAAGAAGATTCTGCCTTTCTTAACTTTGCGCAATTTCGGGAAGTTCAAGCTGGAAAAGACCTTAGCAACCATCACCTCCTGCGTTTCCCAAGGTGTGGGTCTCAGGATCGTTTCAGGCAGTGGCATTACATGGCAGCTGATGGCATTAAGTATTGTTGAAGCACAGTGTATAAAAGTTATATTCCCTCCTCAGTTTTCCTTCCCTCTCTCACTTACAAAGAAAAGGAATATCGTAGGCTGGTATATACATCTTCAGTGACCCTCTTCTCCTGCTAATCTGCCTTTTCTCCTGGAGGCTGACCTCAGACCCAGCCTTCGGCAGGTCCCAGCATCCAGCTAAAAGTTCAGAGCACGGCTTAGTTGAGAGAGAGAGAGAAACATCAGTTTGTTGTTCTACTTACTTATGCATTCATTGGTTGATTCTTGTATGTGCCCACCTGGGGATCAAACCCCCAACCTTGGTGTTTGGGGATGACACTCTAACCAACTGAGCTACCTGGCCAGGGCTAAAGTTTCCTTCTTAAGTGAAATATTTATGCTTTAAATAACACTAAAGACTATATTAAGATAACACTGTTTAGATGCTCTGCAAATACAGCAAAAATTGTAACCTGAGTGACTTGGGTTTTGGAATCACTGATGCAACTCTCGTCTTGAACTGAATGAATCACGCTCCTCGGTGTCACTGTCATCACAGGCTCATAGTAACCCTTGTCTTGTTTCATTTCACTTCCCTATATTTTACCTTCACTGTGACCCCCGCGCCCATTCCCTGTAATCACAAGAGGGCAACCGCCCTAATATGTTTGGTAAATGTGCTCAGATTGGTTTGTAACTTTGAAAAATAAATAACATTGTTTTATATAACTTTCTTTTTCGCTAGAGCCAATTCTGTTTCTTACTATTTCACTCAGTGCTGTTCTTTTTTGTTTACTGTCATTGATTTTCGAACTGCACCTACCATTTTCTTAAATTTAGTACCCTGTTGACGGGTAGACGGGTAGTGCCCACTTCCTGGCTCTACACAATGCTAACGTGAGCGTCCTCACACTTGTCCCTGGTACACGGAGGTTTGTATTCAAGAGTACGATTGCTGGATTATACAATGCTTAATTTTACTAAATACTGCTGGTTTATGCTTAAGAATAGCTGAAGAAGTTTAAACAATCATAAGAAGTACCTACAATTTGCCAATTGTCTACAGCCTTGCCAACATCTGGTGTTATCTAAATACATCTTTTAACGTCTATAAATTTTTATGGGTATACGGCGGTATCTTCTTGTTGTCTTAATCTCTATTTTTCTGATTGCAAAGGGGGTCAAGCATCAGTTCACCTACTTGTTGGCTACTGAGATTTTTCTCGTCTGGAAATTGCCCACTGATAAACTTTCTCTATACTTCTTTTGCGCTCCCCACCATTTTCTTGTTAATTAAAAAGTGTTTGTTGTATAATCTAAATGTTGACATTGCAAATGTTATCCCTGTAACATATAATATAATAATGTATAACTTCCAAACTAAGAGGAGATAAAACACTAACCTATTTTATCAACATAAAAGAATATAAAGGAGATAAAAAATAAACATAGAACATGTAGAACAATTAGGAGACAGCCTGACCAGGCGGTGGTGCAGTGGATAGAGCATCGGACTGGGATGCCCAGGACCCAGGTTCGAGACCCCCAAGGTCGCCAGCTTGAGCGTGGGCTCATCTGGTTTGAGCAAAAGCTCAACAGCTTGGACCCAAGGTCACTGGCTTGAGCAAGGGGTTACTCAGTCTGCTGAAGGCCCGTGGTCAAGGTACATATGAGAAAGCAATCAATGAACAACTAAGGTGTCGCAATGCACAACAAAAAACTAATTATTGATGCTTCTCATCTCTTCGTTCCTGTCTGTCTGTCCCTGTCTATTCCTCTCTCTGACTCTCTCTCTGTCTCTGTAAAAAAAAAAAAAAAAAAAATTAGGAGACATATAGTAAGATTGTAGATTTAAACTCAAATATATCAGCAATTATATTAAATATAGATGGACTGCCTGATCTATGATGGTGCAGTGGATAAAGCGTCGACCTGAACGCTGAGGTTGCTGGTTCAAAATCCTGGGCTCACCTGGTCAAGGCACACATGGCAAGCAAGTATGAGTTCTTGCTCCCCCACCCCTCTCCTCCCGCTGTAAAATCAATCAACAAAATCTGGTTTTGTTTCTTGTTTTTTTATGACAGAGACAGAGAGACAGAAAAAGGGACAGATAGGGACAGACTGACAGGAAGAGAGAGAGATGAGGAGATGAGAAGCATCAAGTCTTTGTTGTGGCACCTTAGTTGTTCATTGACTGCTTTCTCATATGTGCATTAACCCAGGGTTGGGGGGATGGCTACAGCAGAGCAAGTGATTCCTTGCTCAAGCCATCGACCTTGGGCTCAAGCCAGTGACCATGAGCTTCAAGCTAGCAACCTTTGGGCTCAAGCCAGCGACCATGGGATCATGTCTATGATCGCACACTCAGGCCAGTGACCCCACGCTCAAGCTGGTGAGCCCGCCCTCAAGCCAGATGAGCCCATGCTCAAGCCTGTGACCTTGGGGTTTTGAACCTGGATCCACTACATCCCAGTCTGATGCTCTATACACTGCACCACTGTCTGGTCAGGCAGTAAATAAAATCTTTAAAAATAAATAAATAAATAAATAAATAAATAAATAAAACACTATCAGGACTGTACAAATATGTCTGCAGCAAGAGTTTCCCAGGGAACACCAACTTGTGTCTTTTCTTTATTATCTGGGTTGAAGACTCCTGGTGCAAATCAGTCATTTGTTGTCAATGATTGTTATAAGACTATTCAAATTTTCTCTATTTCCAGCTCTTTTAAAGTTAGTTTTTGCTAGAACTTATTCATTCAAGAATAAATTCTAGCAAAAATTTGAGATTTGTTTCAAACTTATCAGCTAGAGTTGTTCATCATATCCTCTTATGAGCTTTATAAGGTTTATAGAATCTGCAGTAATGCCTCATTGTTAACTTATGACTTTGATTATTTGTGTCCACTGTCTACTTTTCTTGGAGTAGTGTCATGAGTTTATCCACTTGGGTAGTTTCTCCAAGAATCAACTTTTGGCTTTGTTGGTTTTCTTTATTGGTGTTTGTTTGTTTGTTTACTGTTTTGTTAATTTCTCTTCCTGTCTTTCTGTATACTGCTTTTGTTTTT
The DNA here is from genome assembly GCF_036850995.1 of Saccopteryx leptura. Taxonomy (NCBI): domain Eukaryota; kingdom Metazoa; phylum Chordata; class Mammalia; order Chiroptera; family Emballonuridae; genus Saccopteryx; species Saccopteryx leptura. The sequence continues at coordinate 7,095,220 of NC_089511.1, forward strand.
CTTTTTCTGTCTTCAGAATAAACTAAAATTGTATCATTATGATAAAGTATTTTGCATTAAATTCTACTTGGTCTATATTAGTATAGCTTTAAAAAAATCTTATGCTTATACAGTTTACTTTTTGCCCTTTTATTTGTAATTGTCTGTATTCATATGTTTCAGATATTCTTTTTGTAAATATGTTATCATTTTAAAGCATTCAGTTGAAATGATCATTTAATGGGAATTACTGGTCCATCTATATTTATTTATTTACCTTAAATATTTTCTTTATTGATTTTAGAGAGAAGAGAGAGAGAGAAAGGGAGTGGGTGAAGGCATGGGAAGCATCCACTCATAGTAGTTGCTTCTCATAGGAGCCTCGGCCAGAGACCTCAGCATTCCAGGTCAACTCTATCCACTGTGCCACCACAGGTCAGGAAGTCCTTATAGTGTTTTAAACTTTTTGTAACCATGAATGCCTTTAGACTAGGTATACGTTCTTCAGTTTACCACAGATCCTACCTAAAGCTTAACTTATTTAGGTTACATGACTGGACCCATAAGGTACTTAAGGTTGCAACATCTGAAATCACTCAGAATCACTATTAAGATTGTTCTGATTTCAAAATGGTGGCATGAAAAGAGATCTGTTTATGTTGTTCTCCTAAACTTACCAGATTTAGACTATTTTTTTTACAAGTACTTCCAAGTAAATTTTTTGGTTGGGGAGACGGGGTTGAAGGCATGATGCTGTTACGCATAACTGGACATACTTGCGTGTCAATAGACCCCTCTCCATTGGTTCTGAACCATAGTCAGCCAAACTGCAATGGAGAAGGGAACAGACCCAAAGACTTCCTTCACTTATGACACCAATTACACGTTTGGAAGCGTTCCCCAAACCACCCTCAGTTTAAACAAGTCCCTAGAAGGACTTCCAGAACACACTGAAAGCTATTACACTCACTCACAGTTAGGATTTATTACAAGGAAAGGATTCAGCCAGCCAGAATAGATGACTTGGGCAGAGTCTGAGACGGTTACAGATGTGATATTTCCCGTGGAATCAAGGCCGCATAACCCTCCGAGCATTAATATGTGACAATAGGTACAGACTATTGCCACCGAGGAAGCTCACCCACGCTTAGATTTTCAAAGTTTTTATATAATCGTAATTGCCCAAGTTCTTAAGCTCGGCCTCCAAGTCAGCTGACACCAGGGGACCCAAACCCCCCACCTCCCCCCATAAATCACATGATTGGTCTTTCTGACGTGGCCAGCCTCCACCTTAAACCAAGTCACTCTGATTGCGTATGACAAACATTACCTCCCAGAAGCTGAGGGAAGAGCCAGACCTCCCTTCGGGCAAAGCCAAATTCCTTCCTGCACAGAACTGACATATAAATGATGGTCTTAATTCAAACTCTCCGGAGTCAGATCCATCAGCCCCTTTATATCCAGACAGAAACATATGTGGAGAGACAGGATTCAGCAAAGGGACCGTAAAGAACAGAGGAGCCCAATGCAAAGCAAGTCCATCTTACTAGCTTCTTTCCACCGGAGACATTGTCTCGTGATTCTTAATGTTATACCCGGGATAACTCGCTTCAGATCCCAGCTGGTTTTCTAAGGCAATTTCAGCAAAATAAAAAGGTTAAGACACACGGGAAGCTCACCCTGCCTCTTCCTATTAAATATAGCTTTTGTATCTCTTTTCTTCCCCAGCAATCTGTGTGAAGAACTGAACAGATCTTGGCCACGGAATAAGCAGCTCTATATCTTTGTTTTGTGGCTGACACATTTCAGAAGGAGAAAAACTAATAATTTAACATGGCTCTTCAATTTAAGTTGCTTGATAACTGGGCTAGCCAACCACAAAGAGATCATGGCTGTCATAGAAACAAGCCTGGAGATGTTTTCCTAGTAGTAGTCCCCTAATATCCCTCAATAAAGTGGTCACTTACCTTTTAAACATCTGACTTAAAACTCCATATTTGTCAGGGATTCCATAGGCTCTGGAAACATTATAAATGTCCTTTGAACAGTGAGCTCTCCCTGTGCATTCAATCTCTGATTTACCTATGGGTTGGCAGGAGCCTAACATGATATATGTATAGTAAGATTTACCTTGAGGATTTGCTTGGCAGGCTCTTTTTTTTTTTTTTTTTCTTCCATAAATGGTATAAGGGTAACATTTAGCCAAGCTGTGTTTGAATGATCACAGATTGTGAATTAATGACATCTCTGTTTGTCATAGTATCTCACGCACAGCGAGTACTAAGTAAATATTTGTTGCATTGAATTGGATTTGTGCGTGTTTTCTTATACATCCATGGTAAATATCTACGAGCATGAGATAAGAGGTTAATGGGGAGAAGGGTAAAATGAGTTCAGTTGTTTAATAAGCAGGAATCAACATGGAAGATTACCAATTCCCCGGCCATGTGTTCTCTCCAGGGAAAACACGTTTGATCAGCACTGATAAGACAAAAGAACAAGTCATAGGGCCCGTGTCACTTTTTTTTCCCCCAAAACCCACGGTAACATATATATTCATCTTGTCAGGTTGCTATATAAATAGATGAGGTAAAACAACATGGCATTTTGTTGTACTTCAATTACTTTCTTGTATAATGTCAAGAAGTAAAAGCTAACAAACCATAACTTTTCTTGACATTTCCTCCCTCAAGTGACCAATGATGGATTTGCCTTTAAAAAGCATTCATCATTTTAAAGAAGGGCAGAGACACTAGATTTCTTTGTGTTATTTTTTTTCCCCACTTTTTTTTTTTTTTAAGCCAGCGGTTAAATTGAAAAGTCCAGCTCTTCTATCGATGGGAACCAAACCTGGTTGATAAGATTACATGTTTCTAATCCTGGGGGATGTTTGAAGCCATCCAAGTAGAGAAGGCATTTGCTGTCATAAATGGTCTAGAGATGAAACTAAATTCCCAGAGAAGCCAAGAGGCCACCCTCAGCATCAGAGCCCTCTTCTCCTCACTCCCCACCGCACCTCCTCCTCCAAACCTCATTGCCATTAAATAGTGTACACTTTGCCTGACCTGTGGTAGCGCAGTGGATAAAGCATCGACCTGGAAATGCTGAGGTTGCCAGTTCGAAACCATGGGCTTGCCTGGTCAAGGCACATATGGGAGTTGATGCTTCCAGCTCCTCCCCCCAGTCTCTCTCTCTCCTCTCTCTCTTCTCTCTAAAAATGAATAAACTAAAAAATTAAATTAAACAGTATACACTTTGCCAGGCAAATCTTTTTACATGGCCAGATCTGACAGCCCAGCGTGATTGTTGAGACCACTGGCCTGTGAGTGTGAGGAATATAATTTCAACTACGATCTCTTCCACCTACTGACGGTATGACCTCGCTCAATGATTTGTTCTCTAAACCTCCTACCTTGCCTGTGAAATAAAGATAGTCATACCTAATGTCATAGAATTATTGCAAAGCCTAAGAGCAGAGAACGTGCTAAAAGGGCTCACAGCAGGGAGTGCTCAGGAACTAAATATCTATTAGCAAACTCACTGTAAGCTCAGTGAGGACAGGAATCGTGTCAGGCTTCGTCACCATTTGTATCCTCAGAGCCTAGCACAGAATTTGGCCCTTGACTGTTCAATATATGTTAAATAAATTAATGTATGGGTGTTAATATGTAATGATTCTTATTATTAGCATCCTCTTTGGATACGAGGGATCAGCATATCAAAGTCATAATTATAGATACAATTTATTGAGCATTATTAAGCATAGGCACCTATAGTTTCATATATGTTAAATCATTTAGTCATCGCGGCAACCCTAGGTAGGTACTATTATTGTCATAATTTTATAAGTGAAGAAATTGAGGCACAGAGAAGTTAAGTAATTTCTCTAAGATTACACAGCTAGTAAGCAGTGGAGTGGGGGGTTAAGCCCAGCAGCAAAGCATTAAATTATACTCTACCAGGAAGTAGGGTAAGTCATTCTTCAAATAATAATGATCAGAGTTACTATTTATGGAAAATTTATGAAGTGATAGTCACCATTTTCTTTTAACATTCACAATGACCCTAGGAGCCATAATTACTCTTGTTTTCAAGTGAGGACTACAACACAGATTGGCTGAAGAAATTCCCCAAGGGTACACAGCAAGAAAGCAGCCTACCTAGGATTCAAACCCACGTGTGTCTGATTACAAAACCATGTTTTTTGAGCCTCATGTTTGAGAACACAGTAGGATAGTTTGAGCATGGACCTTGAATTCCAAAGTCAGATTTTCTGTTATACTGGATGCGGTCAAGATTGCCACCTGTTCACCAATGTGTTTTCTCTTCTCCCGGAATATATAACTAGACCCACATTTCCCAACTTTCTTGGCAACTGGATGTTAGCATAACCCTGATTTATAGCCAATGAAACAGGAAGAGAAATTATGTGCTTACTTCTGAGCCTTCCCTGTGGAAAAATCCCACACTTGCTTTTGCATGTTCCTCCCCTTTCTCTGCAGGAACAGAAGAGAATGACCAGGTTTTGAGGTGGGGGCAGCAAACTCTCCAAGATCCAAATCCAGTCTGCCACCCATTTTTTTTTGTTTGTTTGGTTGTTTGTTTGTTTTTTGGGGGGGTTGTATTTTTCTGAAGTTGGAAATGGGGAGGCAGTCAGACAGACTCCTGCATGCGCCCGACCGGGATCCACCTGGCATGCCCACCAGGGGGCGATGCTCTGCTCATCTGGGGTGTCGCTCTGTTGCAATCAGAGCCATTCTAGTGCCTGAGGCAGAGGCCACAGAGCCATCCCCAGCGCCCGGGCCAACTTTGCTCCAATGGAGCCTTGGCTGTGGAAGGGGAAGAGAGAGACAGAGAGGAAGGAGAGGGGGAGGGGTGGAGAAGCAGATGGGCACTTCTCCTGTGTGCCCTGGCCGGGAATCGAACCCGGGACTCCTGCACGCCAGGCCAACGCTCTACCACTGAGCCAACCGGCCAGGGCCAAGCCACCTGTTTTTATAAATAAAGTTTTATTGAAACACAGCCATACTTAGTCATTTATTTATTGTCTATGGTTGCTTTCGTGGTACAGTAGTAGTGTTGAGTAATTGTGACAGAGACCATAGAATAAGCAAAGCCTAACATATTTCCTATCTGGTCCTTTACCAAAACAAAAAATTGCCAGTCTCCACTGTAGAGCCACAAGATGGAAGGAGCCTGGGTTTCTGAAGGAGCCAATTATTGAGAGCCACCCTAGCAACATGAATACCCATCCCTGATAGTTACTGAGCAAGACATAAACTTCTGTGATGAGCCATTATATTCCCAGGTAATTTGTTATACCAGTTATTCTACCATAACTTCTTCATAAGATACTCTAGTTAAGAAAAAATATATTTTTTTTATCTACACATTCAGAAAGAATAACCTCCCTAGGTTTCCCAAATGATTCACATACCATCTCATTGCTTCTTTGTATCGCTCAGCCCTTGCATTCAGCACAGGAAGTCCCTCCCCCTTTGTGAGTGAGAACACAACACTCAAGCATCCCCCCTGCCCCCAGGAGAGACCCGCCAATGTCAGCGTTCTATCTGGTATCCCTACTTATTCACAATTTTTTTGTGAGTTTCTTTTTTAATTTGAGGTTTCAGCATTGCAAAGAGAAACAGAATTACAACACTTATCCAATAATCCTGTCTATGTTGAGAAACAGAATTCTGGCAAGCAAAGAAAAAAATATCTTTTTATTAGTATGTCCAAAACTGAAATGTAATAAAACACAGACCTTTCAGCAGCAAAGGAAAAAAATGAAAACCTCAGTAAAGGGAAGGAAAGCCAAGAGCAGATTACTTACTGCTACAGAATTCAATATTGTAAAGTGCTTTTTTTTTTCCCTTTTCCCTATGCCACATTTTTAATGTCTCTGTGAGCTCTGTGTGCTGTGACTATCAATCACAGGAAACTACTGACATTATGAAACTGCTTTTAAGATATACAGAGTTTTCAAAGCCAAAGTTGTCTGAAGAATAAAAATCTTCAAAGCTTGTGTATTTTCAAAAATATCTATTTGATACACCAAGCTGAGTAATGGCCAGCTGTCTCTCCTCTGTAACTGCTTGACAGAATGCATTAATATGGTTTTGTGGAGAACATTGAACATGGGAAACAAAAACATTTTATGAGGATTTCTAGTTCTTTTACAGCCAGCCTCTTTCATCTGTGGGCAGCGGAGGTCACGTCCATGCCTGGGTGCCGAGAGTAGGCAGATCAGAATCAAATTAATTCTGAAGTGGACACAACTCCCTCGGGCCTACATTTCTGGATGAATAAAAATTGTACATATTTAAGTTGCATGATGTGATGATTTGATGTCGGTATACATTGTGAAATGCCTACAGCCATCAAGCTAATTAACATATCCATCACCTCCCACCGGTATCGTTTATTTGTATGTGGTCAAAATACTGGAGATCTACTCTCTTAGGAAATATCAAGTGTATATATAATACGGTATTATTAACTATAAGCACCATGCTGTATATTACGTCTCTAGAACTCTGACGCTCAGGAACTTTTCATCTTTTTTTAGGCACACGTGTGAATGCGTCACAGAGTCGAGTTTACGGGTATAAACTGCAGCCTGTGGGAATTTGCATCTCCTTCTAAATTTCCAAGAAAGACCACCAAGAAGAAATAGACTATTACTTCAGCCATTACTAGCAACATCAATCACTCTTTTATTCAACAAGTGCTGAGTTATTACTATTGCCAAACACCATTTTCGACACTGGGGACATGATAGTGAACCAAACCAAGTAAATTCCTTTCTTTGTAAGGATTACATTCCAGGAGGGGGGATTATAGGAAATAATTAAATGTATTATGGATACTGAACTGGAGTGATATTATACAGAGCGCAGTCTCTGATGAAAACACAATACAATTAAAATTCAGTAACAACAACAACAACAATAAAACTATAGAAACCTTATATGTTTGGAAATATTTTATTTATAAATAGGATGAATTTGAGGGTTAAGTAAAAATTACAGTGGAAATTGGAAAACATTTAAAATTCAGGAGCAATTAAAAAAACACTATCAGCCAGGCCTGGGGGGAAATGTGATTAAAGGGTGTTTGTATGAAAAGGAATCTACAACTTAATGAGCTAAACATCCAAATGAATAGGGAGCCATAAATACAGATAAGGCAATAACTAAACATTAATAAGAGTATACCATAAACATGAGGCCAATATGCTTGAAGATTTTGATGAGATGGGCAGATGAAATAGAAAGAACAGGCTGGGAATTATGCGCGATGTCCTGGTCTCTCTGCAGGCTGCCCTAGGGACCGTGTCTGTCTCTCCTTGCCCAGAGCTCATTCGGGATGGCAGCATCGTCGGGTCTCAAGCTGGAAACTGCAGAAGGCGGTGGGTGGCAGCTGCTGTCCTGCGTGGAGGCAGCCTGGGGGGGGTGGACTCACTGACATTGGGGGGCCAGAAATTATCGGAGGTGAAATACATTGGACTACCTAGAGCCCTGAGCAGAAGTTCTCCAGAAAAGGTGAATACTTGGACAAACATTAAAAAATAGTATTATTGCCTGACCAGGCGGTGGCGCAGTGGATAGAGTGTCGGACTGGGATGCCCAGGACCCAGGTTCGAGACCCTGAGATTGCCAGCTTGAGTGCGGGCTCATCTGGTTTGAGCAAAAACTCACCAGCTTGGACCCAAGGTTGCTGGCTCAAGCAAGGAGTTACTCGGTCTGCTGAAGGCCCACGGTCAAGGCACATATGAGAAAGCAGTCAGTGAACAACTAAGGTGTCGCAACGAAAAACTGATGACTGATGCTTCTCATCTCTCTCGGCTCTTGTCTGTCTGTCCCTATCTATCCCTCTCTCTGACTCTCTTTCTCTGTCCCTGAAAAAAAAAATTTAAAAAAAAATAGTATTATTGTCATTTTGGCTTATTATTTTACTTTTGCTTTTCCACAGAATTTAAAAGACAAATGCACAGAAATGCCTATAAAACTGTGTCCATGAGAACACAATAGATAAAGATATCATTTGGGACATCAATAACACCAAAGAGGAATAGATCTGTAAAGGGTATTGTTTTGTTTGTGCTTAAAGTTAAATTGGTATCCATTTAAGATAGATTATGGTAAGGTTAGAATGTTACATGTAATCTCCATGGCAACCACAGAGGGAAAAAAAATCTATAGAATATACACAAAGAAAATGAGAAGGGAATCAAAATATGTTGCTACAAAGAAAAATGAATAAATAGAAAGAAGGGGTAATGGAGGGAAATAAGGCTAACATAGTGATAAGGATACGAAAAACAAATAACAAAATGTCAAAAGTTAATGCTTTTCTCTAAGTAATGACTTTAAACCCTATGGCTCGAACTCCCTAGTCAAAAGACATAGATTGGTAGAATGGAAAGAAAAGAAATAACAGGAGCAAGCTATATGGTATCTGTAAATGACACACTTTAGAGTTAAGGACAAACATAGGTTGAAAGACAATGGATGGGAAAAGATATTCTATGCACATAGCAACCTATCAGAAAAGAGCAGGAGTGGCATACTAATATAAGAAAAGCTAGACCTTCAGTCCAAAACTGTTACAAATCAAAGAAGGACATTATATAATAATAAAAGGGCCAATTCACTAAGAACATATAGCAACTATAAACATATATACAACAAACAACAGAGCTCCAAAATAGGAAGAAAACACTAACAGGATTGAAGGAGAAAAATAGCCCTACAAAAATAGTAAGAGACCCCCCTACCCCACTTTCATAAAAGTTTTGTTTCCTACATAAAACAACCAAATAAGAGATCAATAGGAAATAAAGTCCTGAACAAAATTTGACTGTGGGTGATGGGCACACAACACAATCAACAGTTCAAGTGCTGTAGAAATGTGTATTTGAAACCTATGTACTCCTATTGATCAATGTCACCCCATGAAATCTAATTTTCTAAATAAAATTGTAAGAGAAAAGAAAATACCATTGACAAGGTGGACGTAACAGACATACACAAGAACACTCCACCTCACAACAGCAGAATACACATCTTCTCAAGTTGACACGGAATGTTTTCAAGGATACATCACATATTGGGCCATAAAATAAGTCCTAATACATTTTAAAAGATTAAAAACTTATGATAAAATTCTTTTTTCAGTCGCAGTGGAAACTAGAAATCAACAGCCAGAAGAAAATCTGGAAAAGTTGCAAGTGTATGAAATTAAACAATACATTCTGAAACCACCCAGAGGTCAGGGAGGAAACAATAAGGGGAATTAGGAAATGCCTTCAGATGAATAAAAATGAAAACTCAAGCAGAATTTATGAGGTGCAGCTAAGAGGAAATGCAAATCAAAACCATGAGATACCACTTCACTCCCGTCAGAATGGCTGTTACAGAAGAAGAGGAAAAAGGAGGAGGAGGAGGAGGAGGAAGAGGAGGAGGAGGAGAGGAGGAAGAGGAGAGGAGGAGGAGAGGAGGAGGAGGAGGAGGAGGAGGAGGAGGAGGAGGAGGAAGAGGAGGAGGAGGAAGAGGAGGAGGAAGAGGAGGAGGAGGAGAGGAGGAGGAGAGGAGGAGGAGGAGAGGAGGAGGAGGAAGAGGAGGAGGAAGGAGGAGGAGAAGGAGGAGGAGAAGGAGTAGGAGAGGAGGAGGAGGAGGAAGAGGAGGAGAAGGAGAGGAGGAGGAGGAGGAGAGGAGGAGGAGGAGAGGAGAGGAGGAGGAAGAGGAGAAGAGGAGGAGGAGGAGGAGGAAGAGGAGGAGAAGGAGAGGAGAAGGAGAGGAGGAGGAGGAGGAGGAGGAGAGGAGGAGGAGGAGGAGGAGGAGGAAGAGGAAGAGAAGGAGAGGAGGAGGAGAGGAAGAGGAGAGGAGGAGGAAGAAGAGGAGGAGGAGAGGAGGAGGAGGAGAAGGTGGAGAAAATAAGAGTTGACGAGGATATAGGAAAGTTGGAATGCTTGGCGCTACAGGTGGGAATGTGAAACGGTACAGCTGTGGAAAATAGTGTGACAATTCCACCATATGGTCTAGATATTCCATTTCTGGATATACCCCAAAGAAGTGAATGCATGTCCTGAAACAGACATCTGCACACCCATGCTCATGGCAGCATTATTCCCAATAGCCGGAGGTGAAAGCGACCCAAGTGTCCACAGGCAGATGAATTAACGAAAGAAATGACAGTGTACTGTATACCTACAATGAACTATTGATGGCTCAGCTTTCCAAAGAAAGGACATTATGATAGATGGGTGAAGCTTGAAGATATCATAAAATAAGCTAATTACAAAGAACAAATATTTTGATTCCTCTTCTATGAGGTTCCTAGAGTGGTCAACTTCATGAAGGCAGGAAGTAGAACAGAGGTTTCCGGGGCCTGGGGCGGGGCGGGGCGGGGGAGGAATAGCGAGGGAATGAGGTGTTACTGTTTAAGGGGTATGGAGTTCAGCTGGGGAAGATGAGAAAGTTCTGGAGATGGTTGTTGGTGATAGTTGCACAACGGTTGTGAGTGTGCTGAATGCCACAAGATTGTACACTTAAAATAAAGTGATAATTTTCTGCTGTACATTTTACCATACTTAGTGATTAGATTCTTCTTAAAACATTTCCAACAGTTCACCCAGAAGATTTTTACTTTCCTAATCATAGTAACCATATTTTTCTCATTGCCTATCCTATTGAAGAGTTATATAGTTTCATTTATATTCTATCAATGAGTATTTTTACATTTTATTGATCGGTTCTAGAGAGAGAGGAAGGGCAAGAGAGAAAGAAAGAGAAAGAAAAACATCATTTGTTGTTCCACTTATTTATGCATTTGTTGGTTGATTCTTATACGTGCCCTGACCAGGGAGAATGAACCTTGGCCACAACCCTGGCACATGAGGACAACACTCTAACCAACTGAGCTACTCTATCAGGACTGAATGAGTATTTCTTAAACAGTGTTCTATGGATTCCTGGAGAGTACTGTGAATTATACTCAGCCTTTAGATATCTCTTAGATACTTTAAGTTGTGTTTTACAAGCATTTGTATCAAGCATTTCACATCCTGATCACCTAGATAACCACATTTGACCTAACTATGCCCACACAATTTCTGGTGCTAAGTTGGCATTTGGGCACTGTGCTAATAGTAACCTATCAGAGGAAGAGTAGAGATAGACTTCATTCTTAAAGATGCTGCCAGCCTGGCCGGCGGTGGCACGGTGGATAGAGCATCATCCTGGAATGCTAAGGTAGCCTGTTTGACACCCCTGGCTTGCCCCATCGAGGCACATATGGGAAGCAACTACTACGAGTTGATATTTCCTACTCTGCCTCCTTTTCTCTCTCTCTCTCTCTCTCTCTCTCTCTCTTTTCTCTAAAATCTTTTTAAAAAATGCTTTCAACGTGAAGGCAAATGGTGGCAAACTGCTGTGTGAAAGTTCCACGGTACCTAGAATGGAGATGTGTTAGGCAAAAACTGAGTCATCACTCAGCCCCCCAGGATAAAAGAACCCCAACCTGAAAAAGATCCTGACCACATTCATTACACGCGTGAGCATGTGGTAGCTGCAAAACTGATTTCGTATCCTATCACCTTCAATGACTGTGTCTAATTCTGTGTCTTTTCATTCGTAGTTTTCTTTTTGATCAATGTGCAAATTTATTTTGGTTTTTATACAAACAAAGCTCATGAGCTTAAGGAGTATCTAAAACATTTCGTATTTACCCATGGTTATACCTATGTGGGTCACATTATAATAAAGCCATTTTAAATCGGGAAAATTTTTAAACGAAGGGATAAAACCATACGAAGCTTCTGGAACCTGCATGGACCTAGGTGAGCCGTTAGCGACTCGGGCACAATATTTATAATTGCGTGATTAGATGCGAAACCCCTTCCGATCTGGAGAGCCAGGGTTTCACTGACAAGGAAACGTGGGAGAGGCGATGGAAATGGATTGTAAATGTCAGCATCATGTTTGATCATACCAAGGTGACCTTCAAATGCCATCTTATCCACTTTAATTTAACAAGGCTGATTTCCTAAAATATCAAATATTTGATATAACCAGGGAGATATATTGAACTACTGGAACAAATAGCTAGAAGATAGTTCAGTCGTTCGCACTTGAAAAAAGCAAGATGTAGGCAAACTGCACGAAGGGGAGAGTGGGGTCCTGGGGGGGGCAGTCCTCCTTAAGTGGGGAGTTTTATCTTTCCTCTTCACTGAAAGCCGGGAGAGCCAACCTTGCCCAGACGTGAAGAACGTTTTCCTTTACAGGATTTAATCCAGGGGCCCCTGTCAACCCCAATGCCTATCATCAAGATATCATTCCTTTATTCAGACATCACAGCTCCTCCTTCTGTAAAAAGGCAGTTTCCCTGGGAAGCACAGACACATTAAATCCCTAACATCTTAATGAACAAACATTAATCAAATTGCTTTCTTCCCTGAAAGGATAGGCTTGAACATACAAACATGGAAAGAAGGTGCTAAAATAAATGAATTTTTTAAATGATCTTTTATGGACAGCTAACTCCTTACCAGATACTGTTGGGGGCTCTATGTACTGTCTAATTCCCATGACTTCTTGAGGAAGGTTCTGTTTGCCTGTTTCACAAATGGGGAAACTGAACGGAAAATTAAAGTAACTTGTCCAGTCCCACGGGTACCAAAGAGAGGAGTCAGGATCTGAACGCTGATGCCCACCATCTCCCTCCTCCACTGTTCTAGATACTAGAATACCCTCCCCCTGAAATTCCACCTATGCTGGTCTCAGTGGCCCACCTGGGGCAGATCACAGACTCTCCTCAGTGAGGGTCGGGGCTCCTGGGCACTGTTTCCTTCTCAGGCCAGCAGGATCGCTGCACCTGTCCATTTAACATCGCAGTGGAGCAAGGGCGTAGCAAGAGGCTTCCGGGGGGATCACCTGCCCTGGAACTAACTATACATACGCCCCCTAACCACCAGGCAGCCCAGCCTCCCTTCTACTGTGGTGCCACTAGATGTGAGGTGTCGTGGAGTTCAGAGAACTGGGAGAAAGAGGCACCTCCACTGCCTTTTTACACGTTTACCTGGAGTATTTTTTTTTTTAATGTATACTCTCCCCCAAAATGTGTGTTATTGTCTAAGTTTCTCCGATTTGCTCTCTCTGGGTTATTTGAGAAGAATTGGGTTAAAATACATAGGCAGGCAATAGAAGCGCATATATATTTCTCCTAGTTTGTGAAAACTGATTATATCGCTTAAAACCACATCATTTGACTCAATTTGCTGATCTGATTACCCAATTACTTCCTCATTAGTTAGACAAGAGGCTCCCACTGATACCACCTTCTTTCCAAGAAGGGATCTCTCTCTCTCTCTCTTTCTCTCTCTCTTTCTGTCTATCTCTCTCTCCTTCCTTCCCTCCCACCCACCCCCCCTTCTTCCTTGCCTCCCACCCTCCCCCTCTCTCTTCTTCCTTCCCTCTCTCCCTCCCCCTCTCTCCTTCTTTCCCTCCTTCCCTCCCTCTCTCTCTCTTTCTCTCACTCTCTTCACCCCTAAGTGAGGCTTTACTTCCATCTACCTACTTTCCCCCTAAACAACAATTTCCTACCTATTTTTTCAATGATTACACGAATGCTTTCCAGTTAAAGAAAACAATGATGTTTTCTTCCCAAAGCCAGCCTGTTCCCTGACACAAAGCCACAGTGATACCAAACACAGTCGCAATTGTTATGAAAATGCATTTCTCTGGATCCTGTTGTCATGGCAGCTAAAGATCTAGACATGCTTGCTACATCCAGCAATTTATACTGATTTGAAAGACTGTTTGGGGAGAAACATTAAAATGTATAATCGAATGCATCTGAAACCATCGCCCTGACAAAAGTGCAATATCAGTTAGTCAAACAACATTTCTAAAGCCAAGTACATCATGTATTTCAATCACCGCTGTGTTCATTATTTATTCTCTTGTGGAGTTTAAATTCCAACACGCTGGCAATTTTACTATTTTCCTTGGCCTTCAGAATCCCCGTATGACCTCTGTTGGGCACAGACAGCCACACCCAGGTCACCCAGGGGGACCAGGGCTGCTACGCATTCTCTCTATTTGCCGGGCTGGGGCCACCCCTTAGGTGAATCTCTCCCTCGGACGGCAACTGTTTGAAATGTCACAGCAGCTCTCCTTCACCCGGATGTCACTTGACTGCAAAACTCTGTACCCGATACATCACGTTTTTGCTTCTCCACTGAGGGGGATGGGGAGGACAGTCCAAGGACAAAAAAGATAGACTGTGGGAGAATGCCAAGGAGAGACTATAGAGGGGCAGAGATGTAAATAATTGAGTACAAAATGCCACTTTTATTAACAATTTGGATGGCGGTTCTTGTCCCCTAATCCTTTTTATTGGTTATGTATGCCTCGAGATCACCCAGGGAGACCGCTGACATTTAGAAGGGGGGGAAGTAGAGGCAGGCGGGGATTAAGGGGACCGTGGCCGCAGAACAGATCGGCGGGGATGAGAACTCGGAATTCTGACATTCCTGGGCTACTGTGCAGCCCGTGGCCGGCGGGACGCGGGCCGAAGGAATTTTGTTGAGATTGTCTAAAGCAGGGGTCCCCAAACTAAGGCCGGTGGGCCACATGCGGCCCCCTGAGGCCATTTATCCGGCCCCTGCCGCACTTCCGGAAGGGGCACCTCTTTCATTGGTGGTCAGTGAGTGGAGCATATTGACCATCTCATTAGCCAAAAGCAGGCCCATAGTTCCCATTGAAATTCTGGTCAGTTTATTGATTTAAATTTACTTGTTCTTTATTTTAAATATTGTATTTGTTCCCGTTTTGTTTGTTTTTACTTTAAAATAAGATATGGGCAGTGTGCATAGGGATTTGTTCATAGTTTTTTTTATAGTCCGGCCCTCCAACGGTCTGAGGGACAGTGAACTGGCCCCCTGTGTAAAAAGTTTGGGGACCCCTGGTCTAAAGCTTAAATGACTACCACTCCTGCAGGGGTAAGAAGTTACACTGCTTTTCACACAGCTAGCTAGTAACGGGCACTAACATCTTGGCCTTGACTTTACAGAAGTGATTTCCATCCCACCCCAAGAAGGTCACTAGTTTCATCCTCCTAAATCCTGCCCGCTTGCAAATTTTCATTTGCATATCAAAGGCAGCTAGTAGCCTCCACCAAAATCCAGCTTTTCTTCTTAAATTATGCACCCAGGTCAAATGCACCCACCCTTACCCAGGGGAGAGCGCATTCATGTAAAATCACCAATTTACCATGTTTCGCCTCTCCTCCTTCCCCAAAACCGAGAGAACCTAGCAGACCTGGTCACATCGCTGAAAACGGAAACAATGAAAAGCAGGTGGTCCAGAAGGTCCGGCCACTGGCGGCAGGGAGGGAAAAATGGACACGGGGCGAAGGACGCATTCCCTGCACACAGTCCTGCCCCTTCTGTTACTGGGTGGGCAGGACAGAGAAGGGTGTCGTGACCAGGGAACAGAGGACGCTTCTTCAAGGGAGAAGAGGCTAGCTGTGTTTTGGACAAATTAAGATAAAGAAGGAGCCAACATGAGCCGGGCTCTGGAGATGAAAGACATTCTAATAAGGAGCTAGTTTGAGGCGGTGGTTTCCCAGCGTGATTGAATTAAACAGTCTCTTCATCCAAACAGCTAGCCTAACCGATGTTTTATTTACCAAGTCGTTGCATTGCCTGAATGAAGCAATTCCTAGGAGCAGTGCTGATCATGTTTCCTTTCTGTCTGTCTCTATTCGAAGCTGGAAGAGTTTAGATTTCCCTTTCGGGAAAGGGAACCTTCTCTCTCATAGGAAACCCTGGAAGCAACATCAAGTTCCAGCTTCTGTGTGGCCAACTTCCCAACGCTGAGCCTCTCAGAATCACCACATACTGACAATTCTACTGGTGTCGTCAGGTCCAAAATGAGTTATCTCGCAGCAGCACCGTGATCTGGAAACCGTCCTGTGGTTCTAACCTAATGCTGATGCTGCCATCTGTCTGTTGTCCTGGAGTCCTGTTCTCAAAAGGCACTGGAGAGGCATGGGCACCGAAGTCTTGTCAAGGAGTCCAAAACCGAAACACTAAGAGTCAGAGACCTGGGGTTGAGCCCAGGTGCTGGTACTGATTACACGGGGAAATCGTGTCTCCTCCCTTTACATCTGGTTTCTCATCTGTAAAATGAAAGCCTTTTATCTGTTCAGGATTCTACAGTTTTTGTGAACTTATGCTAAGAGAAAGAGAGTCTTTGATCAGTAGATAGTATCCATAGCCTGATTTATTACTGGGGAGAGAAGGGGGGACATCATTTTCATGGTTGGTGGTTTTTATATGATAATCACTGGTCCCTGGGGACCAGGAATAATTTCACCATCAAAATTTTCCATTATCCTAGCATTATAGCTCTGTTTCAACAAGCTTGCTTAAGTAACTTTTCCATTGCAAATTCACATGATAATAGCATTATAAATGGTATCTCCAAAGACTTCAATTAAAATTGATTTGTCATTGTAATCTCAACTAATAATGGTATGGTAATGGCATTATAATGAGGAGATCAAAGACTTACACTGAAATTGTTTTGGCATTGTTATGCTATATTCTAAATGGCTTTGAATGGGGGGGGGGGCTCTATACATAGATTTGAAACTGTGGTGCCATAGTGATAGTGAATGCTAAGAGTACAGGTAGTGGGATTATCTACTCTTTTCCCCCTAAAGCCACCTTGGAATGTCTTCTACCCTTTCCATTTCCCATTAAGTAAGGTGAGCAACATTTTTACAATGAAAAAGAGGACAAAAATAAATTGAAGGTAACAGTATCATAAAATAAAAGAAACGCTTTATTCATTGCAACAATAATACACTATAACATGATAAATGCATAATAAAAAACATTTGTAATATTGTATATTGTCATTATGCTTACATGTCTATTAATTTTTAATAATAATTTTAAGAAAAAAGTACTCATTTAGATACCAACACGTCACATTGCAGGCCATGGATCAACTCTGCATCGATCGAATACGGACATTTACAGATTATTCTCCCAATATCAAAAAGGAGGACATGTAGGAGGACACTTTTCAAGGGAGGGCAGAACTTACAAAAGAAGGACTGTCTTCTCTAAAGGAGGACGGCTGGTCACCTTACTTTAAGGTGAAGTTCAAACAGAGCTTCAGTTCTAATCCCCCTACTCGGTTTCTGGGAAAAGGAAAGAGATCGCGAGATGTTAGTAAGTGCCTAGAAGTGCTGCTCTCGGATGAGGCTGGAAGGGGCCCGGCCACCCTTCTGCAGTAGCCGCTGGGGACCGAGTGTCCTGCTCTTGGCCAGGACTGGGACACGCTGACCCAAGAGACAGCCACCAGACCCAAGGGGTCCTGTTAGTGGAGACAGCACTCCCGCCCCCTCACAGGTAGTTGTGCTACAGAATCGGCAATCTGCATCCTCTGAGGCTCAGCGCCTCTTGTCTCTCCTGTCCCTTGTGGCTTTGTACCTGTCACCCTTGTGGACATTGCATAGAGTCAAATCCTTAGGTTCCTGGGTCTGGTTGTGAAACCAGCTGTGTGTGTGTGTGTGTGCGTGTGTGTGTGCGTGCGCATGTATGTGGCTGTTTTGTGTTTGTTTATTTATTTACTTTGATAAGGACATAAATTAAATGGAGTGAAATATAGACTCAATTCATGTTTTTAGTTTGGAGACTAGTCCAAGGTTCTAACATTATTCGAGTTTAGGGAATATTATTATTATAGCGGGTGACATGAAAACTAACAATCACGTAATTCGTACTCCATGACCGAAGCTATCCCAAACACTGTAAACATGGTTGGTTCTCATGATCTGTGGTCCTATAAAGTCACCACGAACACCGAATTCACAAATACTGAGTCCCTCCTCTTAGGGGAAAGAAAGGGCTCAGTTCCTGAGAGCCTCCGGTCACATTTTTTTTTTTAACAGAGTCAGAGAGAGAGTCAGAGAGAGGGATAGACAGACAGGAACGGAGAGATGAGAAGCATCAATCATTAGTTTTTCATTGCGCGTTGCAACACTTTAATTGTTCATTGATTGCTTTCTCATATGTACCTTGACTGTGGGCCTTCAGCAGACCAAGTAACCCCTTGCTCGAGCCAGCGACCTTGGGTCCAAGCTGGTGAGCCTTGCTCAAACCAGATGAGCCCGCGCTCAAACTGGCGACCTCAGGGTCTTGAACCTGGGTCTTTCCGCATCCCAGTTCAATGCTCTATCCACTGCGCCACCGCCCAGTCAGGCTGGTCACATTTTTTTGTCATCAATGTAGAACCTTGTTTTATGTGTGTTTGTGTTTACAGGCACCTTATTTAATATTCATGTGGTGGAATCATTCACCCGGAACTCATGGCCAACAGCACCACAACTCACGCCCGGACAAAGCTTGCCCGACATGCGTTTTCTCCGTGAGGCACGTCACTGCCTTCCTGTGCAGAGAAACCCTGGATAGCACTTAGGGGCCATTGTAAATAGCAGAACCACCAGCTAAAAGAACAAACTGACTAAACACATGGCACTAAATAGACTGTGAAAACAGCACCCGTTTACGGTATGAGAGCTGAGCGAGAAGGCAGAGGGTCGCCTTGTCCAACCTTACCTGGGAACACGCACTTGAAGCAACTCCCACTTCTCACCACATGACCACAAGCGACCACAGAACTGCCACAGGCATGGACACCGATATTGGGATTACAAATAAATCTCAGTGTGAGCAGGCCCATTCACAAACACAGAATCTGAATAATGCGAATTGGCTGCGTCATAATTTATTTCATCGTAACAGCAACCCCGTTAGTTAGGTGGTAATATTATGCCCATTCATAGATGAGGAAACTGAGGCACAGAGAGGAAAAGCAACCTGCTCGATGTTGGGTTTTCATTCAAATTAACTGATAATTGACCCGGTTTGTTTCTTTTTAAAACTAAGTTACATGCTTGGCATTTAGTGTAGCTTTGTTGTTATTGTTGTTGTCTGGGGGTTTGTTTTAGGAGATTGATTCAGAAAAACAGCATAGCCCTAGTGTTTGGATGGGAAGAGGTAATCATGGACCCCGAATTTTTTCAGGTTGAGGGGGCTAGCCTGTAGAAGATGCAGCAGACACCATTACTATATCCCCCTTCTTCTCGGCTACCAGAGTGCCAACCTTCCGTGTGTGGCTCTGCACTGAAGACACGGCCCCTCCACCATCCCAAGGGGTAAATCTTGATTAAATAAGTTAATCAGAGCCATGCCATTTTCCTCATCACACTGCGTTCGGCAAGGGCATATGTTGGAAGCAGACAGTGAAAAGTGGAGGGAAATATACTGCAACTTTTCCAGGAGAGGGTCTTCCTTTCCGGTAAGAAACGGCCGAGAAGGAAGAACGCCCTCCCCACCTCCGGCTGTCATTGTGTGAGAACGCATTGTGCAGAATCGCTGCAGCCCTCTTGTGACCATGAGGACACAGTCTGGAAGAGCAGAGCTGACACAGATTGTTAAGGCACAGAGCCAAGCATTCCTGAAGCCAGCCACCTCTAGCCCTTTCGCCATCAGAGATAATCAACTCTTACTTATTTAAGCTGCTTTTAATTGGGTTTTGATTAGTAGAAAGTGAGAGGACCCAGGCAGAGACAGGAGTTTTGCTTGGGAATCCATTATAGCGGAGAACTGGGAGACGCTAAGTATGGAAATTATACAGACAGAGACACGGAGAGGTTGAGCCCTATTTAAGAATCACAATGTATTGGTTGCTAAGAGATTCTGAGAGGATATAAATGGCCAGGGAAATGTCCCCTACTCAGAGACAGCTTATAATCTAGTTAGTTGAGAAAACCAAACACAGCCAGTTCAAGAATTCTTGTGCAAAGAAACAGTAAATTCCTTTTAATTCTGCCAGCATTGATTCCAAAATCCATGCAGTAAGGGGTCTGTTGATGAATTGGACATACTCCCCTGTCCTGTACACTATAATAAAGAAAACTAGACGGAGAGGTGTTTAATTCAAAGAATCTTGTGGAAAGATGTTTTGGGAGAAAGTTACATGAGAGATTAATTTCTTTTCTGCAGACCCAGGAAAGCCTCAGCTCTCCCCTACTTAAAATTCTTCCATGGTTTTCAATTACTTTGGGCCAGCCCTATTCTAGGTGTTGGGACACAGCTGTGAACAAAACAGAGACCTGACATTCTAATAAAAGGGAGACAATACAATAAACAAATGAGTACATATTTATATATATTTATGTTTACCAAAAAATAAAATAAAATAGGGTAGAGAGGGTAGGAGTGCTGTAATTTCAAGCTGCTGTTTTATATAGGGTGGTGAGAAGCTGGCATTTCAGCAGAAAGATGAAGGAAATGAAGGAGCAAGTTATGTGCAGACATCTGGGGAAAGCATTCGAGGCAGAAGGAACAGCAAGTGCAAAGGCCCTGAGGCAGCAAGTACCTGGCATACTTGAAGAACAAGAAGCAGGAATAAATGATGGGAAATCTATGGGAGATCATAGAGGCAGTTAAGGGTAGAGCCAAATTAATGATGAAGTTAAGGAAGCTCTGACAATGTTTTCAGGAAGCCGTAAATGTTTGGTATCATCTGAAAAAGTGAGATAGTTTAACTACAATTAGTTAAACTGCTCTTCCACTCTGACTGTTCCATCAGTTCTCCCTTCATTCCGGATCCTTGGAGAGGCTACAGATATTTGGGTGACCTGGCTAAGGTAAAATTATCTTCAGAATACATCTAGTCTGGGGTTAGCGAAATATATTTATGTGACCACAGTCACTCCCATGACTAGCTGTCCCTGAGGAGGCATGGCTTCCAGGAATCTCCCAGCATGCTGACCCCAAGATGCAGGGCCAGTGGTCCTAAGGGAATATAAATACGTCCTACAGAGCCCACATCTGGAATTCTGCTTCGTGAAGAGCAAGGAGAACAAGGTGTTACATAGACGGAACCGGAAGCTAGTTTTGAGGAGATTTTCTCAGCCTCTGATACATCAAGTTTCCATTCTCACCGTCACCGAGTCACAGTGGAAGTGTCCTCCCGTCAGGAGTATATTCGGGAGTGAAGACACTACAGTGATAAATGTACTTCGCTGATGGGATCTCAAGAGACAGAGTTGATCAGACAAGTGTCACAAACCCGAAGTGGAACTGTGAACAGCCGGTCCGTCTGTGTGCAAAGTCCCCACACAATCAATAATAATAAGCAACAAATTTGAAACAGTAATCCAGGAGGAAAAAGGGATTCTCTTTCCGTTCTCTCAGTCAAACGTGACATCGTAATATCCTTGACACAGGCAGAGGTCACAAAGTACAGGCAGACAAAGAATTTAGCGGGGAAAACAACAACATGACACAGGTAGTTTAGTCAGTTTCTTCATGAAAACATTAGGTGATTCTTCTGATTTTGTGCTGTTTGTGGCACGGGGCAGCTTTTTGACTTATAATTTGTGGATTTATTCTCATACTAAAAATATATTCACTTTCAAATATTATTTTGTATTCCTAATCTTGTATTATTTATCTTAAAGGGAGCCCCAAATTGCACCAGCTCCCGGACTCAGAACACCCAGACGGCCGCATTTGGAAGGCTCCTGAGGGACAGCGAACGGAACCCAGCCAAGGCTGAGGAAGGTCAGTCCAGCAGCCAAGGTCAGGAGCGATCCCCAGACGTGGGCGTTTCAGGGACCAGTAATATTTCCAAAGAAATATGTTATAGAGATCAGTACTTCATTGCTTCTTTTGAAAATAAAAAGCCATATAAATAAATGTTTAAAACACCCATATCTAGTGTGTGTGTGTGTGTGTGTGTGTGTGTCACAGAGACAGAGAGAGTCAGAGAGAGGGACAGACAGGGACAGACAGACAGGAAGGGAGAGAGATGAGAAGCATCAATTCTTCATTGCGGCACCTTAGTTGTTCATTGATTGCTTTCTCATATGTGCCTTGACCATGAGGCTACAGCAGACCGAGTGACCCCCTGTTAAAGCCAGCGACCTTGGGCTCAAGCTGGTGAGCTGTGCTCAAACCAGATGAAGCCGCGCTCAAGCTGGTGACCTCGGGGTCTCGAACCTGGGTCCTCTGCATCCCAGTCCGACACTCTATCCACTGCGCCATCACCTGGTCAGGCATAGTGTGGTCATCTTTTAAAAAGAAATAATTGTTATACAGAAATGCATTGAGCTTTTATGGATAAAATTATATAATGTTTACTTTGTTTTACACTAATCCAACAGGATGTGAGGGAGCAATAAAGGGTTTGGTAAGAAAAAACTGAGTGCTAGTTGCCTGGGGTTCTTTCCCCTAGTTTACTTTCACACCTCTTGGCGATTTCTGTAATAAAAGGTGTACACACTAACCGGTTCTAACATACTCCTAATTATATAAAAGCGAAGACATACAGTCACTCCAGAAGTTGGGAGGCCATAAGTACCAGCCTTTATATTACATAAATTTAATCTTATGAAAAACTACAATACTGTGCTGGTTTTTGTTATTGCTACTTCCTAGTCAATCAGTGAACTTTATCCCCCAGCTGTCCAGGGACCACCTGTGTGTAATTGGGGTCAGGTTGGCAGTTTACCCTCCAATGGTTCAGATAGAAAAAGTTCTTTGAATTGGATATCCCCATTTTCCGTAAGTTATGGGGTGTCTGAATGTGTGTGTATGTGGTAAGCACTGGGGTTCAAACCTGGGCTTTGCTCCGACACATACACATTACTGCAGATGTCACATAAGCTGACTGAGCCCTCAATTTCTTTACCTGAAAATGGATATGAGAATGGGTACTTTACACTGGCTTTTAAGAATTAAACATGATGATGTACACATTTTGGTGGCAGAAGCATGAACTGGTACGACCTTCATAGAGGGCAGTTTGGCAAGACCATCTCAAGTTTCACAGCGCCTTTGCCTTATGGCCCAGAAAGACTAACCCTGGGCATTTATTCTACAGTGGTCTTTACGTACATGCAACATGACACGTGTACAAGATACTCACTGCCATGTTGCTCAACAGTGTCACCAAGATCTGGTTTCCTCCTGCCTCTGGGTTCTGTCGTCTTCAGCCTAACTTCCTCTTAAGGCTGACTTCCCTACCTGGGCCCCAAACAGCTTCCCATCTGCTTCTTCATCAATGGGAAGAAAAATATCACCAAAAGAAAAATAATCTATTCCCAAGATCCCCTGAACTGGTCCTGAGATTCATTCCGACTGGACAACCTTAAGTCACATGCTCCTCCGCCTCGGTACCAATCACTGTGGCCAGGATGATGAAATGCAGTGATGGGCTCAGGATAACCTAAGCTCTCCTCCTGGAGCCTGAGAAAGTCTTACCGCCAAAGGAAAGGGCTTCCCAAATACAAATTAGAAGCTGTTGGTACAGGAAAAGGAAAAGATGCCAGAGAAACATCCATAGGTGTCTAGAGTGAAGCCTATTAGCCCTTGCTATCCCATCAGGCTTGAACTGGCAACTGGCTTGGAGCGTCCAGAGCGCCGTGACCCGGGCCCTCATCAGCTGGATTGCTCTAGATTTTCCCAGTCCGGGTCCCGCTCACTGAGCACATCCATCCTCCACTTACTCGTTTCATGATTCAAATTAGTAAGACCCTTGCAACAGCTTAAATCTCTCCACCGAACAAGCCTGTCTGTTACCCGGGAATATATGATCACATGAACTCATTCAAAACACAACACTTTCTCATTATAATGAGGCATGATTATTAATGGCAGGGTGCCCATCAGAAATGAAACTAATCCTTCATTTTGTTTCAAAATAAATGTGCTCTAAAAAAGTACAGAGATGGTAAAATTAATTTGAGAGTTATAAATTCCTGCATTTTAAATGAACATAATTATGTAATCATTAAATTATTTAATAGGCTTCATTAAGCTTATTTCTGGCTTGGGTGTTACATTTTTTTTTTTTTTTTTAGCCCAATTAGCTCAAGTGCTAAAATTAATTCTTTATGGCTGGTAAGAATCCTAAGCCAAGTCAAGGGGCACATAGCTAGGGTCTCTCCCGCCCCAACCTGAAAGCTAAGGTGGGCCATTCTGACTCTCATGGTGGGATTTGCTGTGTCAATGCAAATGCGACTAATTAAAGTTCAAAGAGGTAGCCCAGGCATGCTCACGGCAAATGTGTGACCTGCTTACAACCAGACTAGACACCTATGGGATTCCTCTGGGTCTTCTGTAGAAAGCCTTGCAAGAGAGATGTCGCCCAGAGGAAACCCGCAGGCAGCCCGGGTCGCTGCTGTATCGTCGCCAAGAACAGGCCTGGACATCTTGAGATGTGGGCCTCTCACAGACCCAGGTTCAAATCCCAGTTTTGCTAAGTGGTAGTCTACGTGACCCAAAGCAATTTACATAACCTCTATGAGCCTCCCTTTCTTCGTCAGCACACGAGGATAATGAAGTAACCATTTTTCAGGGTTGTTTTGAGGGATTAGCAATAATGTGTACACAGTGTCTGGAATATAGTATCCACTTAATACATGGTAATTATTATCCTTGCTATCACCAGCAGATGCCCACAGATTCAATCTTCAGGGATACTAAGGTTAAGACACAGACTAATTTTTTCAGTCTGAACACTAATGATAAAACCCATAATGAGCCTGACCAAGTGGTGGCACAGTGAATAGAGCGTCGGAATGGGATGCGGAAGGACCCAGGTTTAAGACCCCGAGGTTGCCAGCTTGAGTGCTGGCTCATCTGACTTGAGCCAAAAGAAGCTCACCAGCTTGGACCCAAGGTCGCTGTCTCGAGCAAGGGGTTACTTGGTTTGCTGAAGGCCCGCAGTCAAGGCACATATGAGAAAGCAATCAATGAACAACTAAGGAGTCCCAACGAAAAACTGATGATTGATGCTTCTCATCTCTCTCTGTTCCTGTCTGTCTGTCCCTATCTATCCCTCTCTCTGACTCTCTCTCTGTCCCTGTAAAAAAAATAATAATAAATAAAAATTTTTAAAAAATTAAAAAAAAAAAAAACCATAATGATAAGGGATTCTGAGTGCCAGTATTACAAACAAAACAAAGAGAGAGAGAGAGAGAGAGATACTCCAAAAATAGATTCTTCTTTTAAGAAGTTGTTATACAGTGAATACAAATAATGCAGAATAAACAAGAAAGAGAAGCCATGTGGCTTGGGGACTGAGAGCAGGGCGTCTGGAAGCAGACCGCCAAGATGCTTAACCTCCTGAAACCCTGGTTCCTTCTCTAAACTTGAGGGTAATAATAGAACTGAATTGCCGTCCGGGTTGAAGTACATATACAGTGTACAGAAAGTCAGGTGCCTCGTCCACAGTACATGCTCAATGCGTGTTATCCATTGCCAATGCTATTCACCGGTAATAGCAATGGTATAGAAATAGAGGACATCGTCAAATACGTCTTCTAGACCCGAAGACATATTCGATTCAGACAAAAAAGATACAGCTGATCCCGTACCCTCAAAAACAAATTGTCCTGGCCCTGGCTGGTTGGCTCAGTGGTAGAGCGTCGGCCTGGCGTGTAGAAGTCCCGGGTTCGATTCCCAGCCAGGGCACACAGAAGAAGCGCCCATCTGCTTCTCCACCCCTCCCCCTCTCCTTCCTCTCTGTCTCTCTCTTCCCCTCCCACAGCCAAGGCTCCATTGGAGCAAAGATGGCCCGGGCGCTGGGGATGGCTCCTTGGCCTCTGCCCCAGGCGCTAGAGTGGCTCTGGTCGCAACAGAGCGACGCCCCGGAGGGGCAGAGCATCGCCCCCTGGTGGGCAGAGCATCGCCCCCTGGTGGGTGTGCCCGGTGGATCCCGGTCGGGCGCATGCGGGAGTCTGTCTGACTGTCTCTCCCCATTTCCAGCTTGAGAAAAATACAAAAAAACAAACAAACAAACAAAAAAACACAAATTGTCCTTAGTCGCTTAAAAACACTGATGGGCACTCACCGAATTTAAAGCTCTAACAAGAGAAATATTGGACGCGTTTACTGGCTTATAACTTGAACCTGTCCATTCTCACCAACCAAGTGAGAAAACTTCCCTGCCACGTTCTCAGGAGGAGGAGATGGGAAAAGGTCGTGGGTTTGTCATTCGGAAAGCCACCTTTCTTGTTCACACATCAGACAAGCCCTCAGGTCACTCAGAAACGCAAATGAGGAGCTCAGTGTGACAGCCGGTGTGGCCTTTCAGTAACTTGACATAGCCACGCCGGGGACCAAGGGCTTCCGTGCCCAAAACAGCTTGTCTTTGTTTGCCTTACCGTATTACATCCATTATGGATGTCTCACACTGAAGGGATCCATCAAAATTTAAATGACACCCAGAAGCCTAAAAGGGACTAGTCAAACTTCTCCTCTCTCTTTTATTTTCTTCTCTTCTTCTTTTAAGTTTAAAGAACCAGAATTGCTCTCAGAACTCAGATAAGTTTCCCCAAATCAAATCAGTTGCAGATCTCCGACGGCTAGCCGGCCACCATGTTTGGGAGAGAAGAAACAGCAGACAGAGACTGCCTACTGTCGCTAACCCCACATGGACTCCCCGTGATCTCTTGACTCAGCAGAAGAAAGGCGAGAGCTCCGTCTCATTGTCCTGGGTGGCCGGCGGTCACACTTCCCGACATTAATGAAATCAACGGTCATTAGCAAAGCAGGCAGTCTCTATAATCAGTTCTGGGGCTTGATGAAGTCCCAGCTTTCTGACCTTCCACGTGCTCAAAACATCTCTGTATGAAGAGCTTACTCAAAGCACAGATTAGAGCAGGAGTCCACCACCGCTGGCTGGAGTCACGTCATCGGAAATTCCCCCAGAGCAATGGCTGGACACAAGGCTGAGTAAGGAGCGGTTCAGGTGACATCCCCTCAGTTACAGGCTACAAGCCGAGGAAGGGGAACATGCAAGGAAAAGGGAACATCTCGAAAGTGTATATTTCAGCCCAAACTCCATTTCTGAAGCTCATTTTGAACATTCATCAAACTAATCAATAATTATTAGCTTGACCAGGTGGTGGCACAGTGGATAGAGTGTCGGACTGGGATTCAGAGGACCCAGGTTCAAGACCCCGAGGTCGCCAGCTTGAGCGCGGGCTCATCTGGTTTGAGCAAAAAAGCTCACCAGCTTGAGCCCAAGGTCACTGGCTCCAGCAAGGGGTTACTCAGTCTGCTGAAGGCCCGTGGTCAAGGCACGTATGAGAAAGCAATCAATGAACAACTAAGGTGTTGCAATGCGCAATGAAAAACTAATGATTGATGCTTCTCATCTCTCTTTGTTCCTGTCTGTCTGTCCTTGTCTATCCCTTTCTCTGACTCTGTCTCTGTAAAAAATAAATAAATAAAATTAAAAAAATAATAATAATTATTATTAGATTTGCCACGCGCACACACACAAAAAAATCCACTTTGATACCAGTGGGCTAATTAACAAATTTGTTGCTGGTGACCTAGAAAAGATGGACAAAGGACCTGGAGTAAGCACCTCTGGAGTCTGGTTCCTCGTGACCGATGGCAGCCGTCCCGCCCCCCCCCCCCCCAGGCTGTGCACTCCGATCGTCTAAGTCCTGACCACCAGGCAAGGTCACTGGCACATGCCTACTATCCCATTAATTATGCTAAGTATTTTAAAAGAAATTCTCAGACATTGTAACATGCTGGGAGGAAGACTGCCTGTTGTTCTATCAGCTTAAGACAAAAGAGACAGAAAGCAGAAACCCCAGGATCAACCCCATCCCGGGAATATGAGGTCACCGAGTTGTAAAGGCAAAGGGAAAAAAAACCGTCCTGGTTGCCTCCCAAGGAATTCAAGTTTGGAGAGGGACACGAGGCCTCTTTCTACTGGGCAGACATGACACCTGTCACTGTCCTGCCGCAGGATTTGGGGAAGTGCACTGGATTCATGGGTCAGCTTCCCAGACTTTTTCTTTATGGACTTAAAGCCTAAATCTCTGAGTTAACAAATGAAAAATCAATGGGCTGGAACATCGCTGTCTTCAGGACAGACCCTGACCCGGGCCCCTATCTATGCTGGTATCTATTCTATGCTGGTAGACGTCCACACTGCTCCAAAACCACGGTGTCTTAAAGGTAAGAAGAAGCGGCTGGAAGGTGGATCACATCAGGACCAGGAGATTTGTTTTTTCTTTTTCCATTTTTATAGATCAACACCCTGGCTTATTTTTAGCACTGTTTTCATTTCTGCATCCTTTCTATTTCAGGGGAAGTTTTTTTTTGATTGGGGATGCTGGACTATTCCATTAATTTGAAACCTTTGCAGGAGGTCACATATTAAAAGTATGAGAGTCTAATAAAGGACATATGGCACTAAGACTCCGGTTAACATTTTGCCCGATAATTAACAAAATTTTCATAATGATTTGGTAAGAAGACCAAGAGGTGAACCAAACAGAAGTGAAAAGTCACCTAAATGTTTTGGAAATACGCACCAAGTGCCTTGGGGGGGCAGGAAAGGTGATAACTGTGGATTCAAGAAATTCACACCTTTGAAACCAGCTTAAGGAGCATTTAGAGAGGTGAGTAAAGATGTATCTATGAATGTGTTTCTCACAATCTTACTAATAGTCATGACAAATTAAAAACTCTCCAAATGTTCAATAATAGGGAAACCGGTAAAGAAATTGTGGTATATCTGCATTATAGAGTCTTCTGTAGTCATTAAAGGCACGATTTTTTTTTTCATTTAAAACATGAGAAAAAATGTTCATGAAATAGTATTTTATGAAAAAAGCCAACACATAAAACTACAAACTTTGCATGATCCCTGTTTTTTTAATATTTGTGTATACATTGTACACATAATTTTTTAAATATTAGAAGAAAATGTCCTCAAAATATTATTGCCTCTCTCATCTCTATTACTGAAATTATTGGTACTCTTATCTCTATTTTCTTCTTACATTGCTCTGTATTTTCCAAATTCTCTCTCATAACCATGGATTTTATCATTATATATATAAGCTTATATACATATAATCACTTAAGCATGATGGGGGAGGTGGGGGGAGGAGGAAAGGAAAGATGGGGGCCTTTTATCCTCCAGGGCTTCCCAGTGTCTGCCTGGCCTCAAAGGCAGTGTCCATATTGGGCCTTCTCCACACAGCAGGTCATGGAGGGCCTGAAGCAGACCACTCGCCACCCAGAGGATCCACCACCATGCCTGCTCGTGTGGACTGCCCCATCCACCTGCCCGGGGGGCACTGAAGGGGCCCCAGCACCCAGCTCTAACGAGCATGTGGAAATGGATGGGTCACGTATAAGCCAATTACAGCTGGCAGCCAGGTTTGGGGAAATCACTTTCCCTGGAACCAATCGAGAGCCCGTTTTGCAGATAAAAGGGACGGCACACATTAGTCTCTGTGGTCAGAAGCAGCTTTCATGCATTTCACGGAGCAAAGGGAACTCGAAACACTTAGAAATGAGAAAATGGGGTCCGGCCAAATTGCTCAGTCAAGGCTTTTGAAGGCTCTTCAGGGTGACATTCCATACAGGACCTCATCGCTTGTTCAGGCATGCAGGTGGAAACTAACATTTGTCCGTCTAGAACATGTGTGTATTACTCCCCTTACATGCCTCCACACGCGTCATGGAATGCTTCTGTCATTAGGACATGTTGTCACATAGCCAAAGAAACGAAGGGTAGGAAAAGCCCAAACAATTGGAATTCCCAGGTAAACTGAAATCTCATCATTTGCTTTCCTTTTTTTTTTACCCAGTTTTTTACCAGCATCAATATCAGGAAGTTAAAGACTAGCACCTAAGGCCCACGTCAGAGAATTGGAGTTCGAACCAGAGAATCTACTATCAGGAAGGGGTTGGTTAGAGATCACTGACTCTCACCTGGGCGGATAGGAAGGGGTTGGTTAGAGATCACTGACTCTCACCTGGGCGGATAGACAGCCAGACTGGCATGTCTGCGGAAGAAGCTTCAGGGCAAATCTGGCACAGGGTCAGAATTGTTAGCTTAGGTAGTAGCGTTTATTTTGGGGGCTGGGAATGTGGCAATGCCTCTAATAAGTGGTCCATTAGCCTCTGCTATTGAATGCAACCAGTACCAGGGAGCTCACCACTCAAGATGACGCGATTCAATCCGGAACCTGTTTTCTAAACACCCCTCATGTCATAGCTACATTTATAAATTTAAAAGGATCTTAAGACAAATGTTCTAAAATAAATAAATAGCATTCCATATGCTCCACAATTTTTTTTTATTTTTTATTTTTTGTATTTCCAGAGTAATAGCAATATCTTGGGAGTATTAAGCCTGCCAAGGAACTATTGGAGGACAAAAGCCACAGAGACCTTACGCACCGACTGGCGTGTGGAAAAGGGACCTGTGTGCTGAGCCGCGTCTGTGATTCTCTGAGTGCACACTCCAGCAGGGAAGTCCAGGGAAGTCCAGTTCCTGCACTCGGGACCAGTCCTTCTTAATTCCAGAGAGTGTGCCTGCCGGGAACCAGCTAGAGGGGTGTCAGCAAGGACTTGGAGTGAGCACTGTGAGGGACAGCTTCTGTCACTACTGACCCCAATCCCTGGGCAGTGTGGTTCGTGTGTACAGAGCTCCTGATGGAAGGGATGAGCATTTTGTTCAATCAAAGTCTTGAGGAATGGGCCCTGGCCAGTTGGCTCAGTGGTAGAGCGTCGGCCTGGCGTGCGGGAGTCCCGGGTTCAATTCCCAACCAGGGCACACGGGAGAAGCGCCCATCTGCTTCTCCACCCCTCCCCCTCTCCTTCCTCTCTGTCTCTCTCTTCCCCTCCCGCAGCCAAGGCTCCATTGGAGCAAAGTTGGCCCGGGCACTGAGGATGGCTCCGTGGCCTCTGCCTCAGGCGCTAGAATGGCTCTGGTTGCAACAGAGCAAGGCCCCAGATGGGCAGAGCATCACCCCCTGGTGGGCGTGCCGGGTGGATCCCGGTCAGGCGCATGCGGGAGTCTGTCTGACTGCCTCCCCATTTCCAACTTCAGAAAAATACAAAAAAAAAAAAAAAAAAGTCTTGAGGAATGAATAAATGAATGAATGATCAAGTGAATTTCAAGACAATCAAAAACGATTGAAGAATGCCAGAGAGGTCTCCTGAACTCCCCTAACCTAAAAACTACTCTCTCCACCCCCCCCACCCCCCGCTCTTCCTCGAACCTGACATTTCACCACTGATGGCCCCTTGCTTTAGGTCAGGGATTGGTGAGCAACAGCCCACAGGCCACAGTCGTGTCTGTGTCCACGAACTGTTTTTTCTCTTTTTTTCTTTTTTGCTCAATCTCTTCATACCCCACACCCACCCAGCCCCCAGCAGCTGCCACACCCTTTATTGTCTATGGTCGCTTTCCTGTTACGATGGCTGAGCTGAATACTTGCAACAGATGGGTCACGGTCTCCAAAGTGGAACCATGTACTTCTCTGGCCCTTTACAGAGAAGCTTTGCCAACCCCTGCTTTAAATTATACTCCTTTAAAATATCATCGGCAGCCATGTCCTCGATGGTCCCCCAGAGCTGTCTCTGGCTTCAACAGTGTTCGGATAGGACAGACTCAGGGAGGCCCCTTCTTCCACCCTCCAATCTCCAACCTCGTCTTTACTCGCCACCTTTAGAAACTTCTCGGTCATCCTAGGCCCCCAAGACCAACCAGCACTGGTTTTTTTAGCTTTAACTCCTTATGGCCGAGCAACAGTGAGCTCCCAAATTTGTCAGAATTATGCCATCCAGACGGAGCCCCATCAACCGCCTGGCCCCCCTGCATCTGCGGGCCTCCCGCGCCTACCTCTCTCTGGGCTTCTATACTTCCACCGCGATGATGTGGCCCTGGAGGGCGCGGGCCACTTCCTCGAGTTGGCCAAGGAGAAGTTCGAGGGTGCCCAGCAGCTCTTGAAGATGCAAAAGCAGCATGATGGCCGCAGCCTCTTCCAGGACGTGCTGAAGCCTCCCCCAACATGAGTGGGGTGACACTCAGGACGCCGTGGAAGCCGCCCTGGTCACGGAGAAGAGCCCGGCCCAGGCCCCTGTAGACCTGCAGGCCCCGGGTTCTACCTGCACGGACCCTCAGCCCTGTGACTCCCTGGAGAACCACTTCCTGGGTGAGGAGGTAAAATTTATCTAGAAGCTGGGTGATCACCTGACCAACCTCCGCAGGCTGGTCGGCCCCTTCGAAAGGCTCACGCCGACGCACCACCAGAAACCTGTGGAGCCCAGAGGCCTTCGAGGGGCCACTCGGCATTCCTCTGGGGTCTGGCTGCTGCCTGAGGCTCTCCCAGCAACCACCAGGCAGGCTTTTGAGCACCCTGCAGCCTCTCCCATGCCTGGACCACGTGAAAACAATAAAGCTTTCGCAGTTTGTATTGATACACTGCAAGGGCGCTGAGCTGTGTGGTAGGGGAAAGGATACAGAGAACTTGAGGATGCGGAGTCTGGTGTGTCCACGAGAACATCTCAAGGCAGAAATGAGCACAATAAAAAGAAAATGCCCCGGTCAGTTTGCTCAGTGGTAGAGCATTGGCTCAGCATTTGGAAGTCCCAGGTTCAATTCCTGGTCAGGGCACACAGGAGAAGTGCCCATCTGCTTCTCTACCCCTCCCCCTCTCCTTCCTCTCTATCTCTCTCTTCCCCTCCTGCAGCCAAGGCTCCATTGAAGCAAAGTTGGCCCGGGCGCTGACGATGGCTCCATGGCCTCCGTCTCAAGCACTAGAATGGCTCTGGTTGCAACAGAGCAACGCCCCAGATGGGCAGAGCATCGTCCCCTGGTGGGCATGCCAGGTGGATCCCGGTTGGGCGCATGCAGGAGTCTCTCTGACTGCCTCCCTGCTTCTCACTTCGGAAAAATACAATTAAAAAAAAGAAAACAATGGGAAAGTAGGAGTACATAGATTTTTTACATAGTTCACAGTTCTAATGACCCTGAGATGATTAAAACGGAGATGAGGCCAAGAACTAGACAGTCAAGTTTTGGATTGTGGGAGCGTCAGACTTCCGAATCACACCTAAATATGTTCTCCATTTCAGTGAAAAGAAAACTCAACGTTCTGCTTTCCCGTTCGTAGAACAGGTCCCTCTGCGTTCCGACATGTGGCTTCGCTTCCCTTTCTCTGTGGCCCGAGGAGTTCAGAGAAGGTGCCTCCGCTTCCTCCCGTCCCAAGTTCTGCGCCTCTGGTTTTTCCTTTTCCCTCGCCTGACCTCATTTAGTCGGGTGGAAGGCAGCTTTTCCTAGTCTATTAAGACTTCAATAAAATCATCCATTTCTAGTTAACTGGAATAGTATTCACATTTAGACCTGCATATTAATTGGCTGATAACGAGATGATAAAGCTGCCTTTCTCGGCAGGTGCACCAATCAATTTCAATGAAACCAAAAAAAAAAAAAAAAAAATGAGTCTTGTTGCATCTGAAATTAAAAAGTGATTTATATTTTCTAATAAAGTGCTTTTCATTGATCTCCCTCTGAAAACGTACGGTTTCATTTGCACCCTTTTAAATTATAATAGTTTCCGTTTGTAAAAGGATGATTTTCCAATACCATTTCTGGCTTTCCATTGATGATTTACTTTAGCATAGATTTGAAGGAGAATGTTGAGGGGGAGAGGAATGGGTAATTAACAGCCTCCCTTCCACCTCCTCCCCCCCCCAATAAAGCTCTGCTACTTTTAATGACCTTAATATCCTCAGACTATAGCGGAATCCTTTTCCCCAAAAAAAGTGTTGTCAGAGAGAGTTCTGTTTCCCACCCCACCCCCCAAGAAATCTATTTTTCTCTTCATAAGCTTTCTTCCTTCAGAGAATTTTATGCCCGTGCAATTGTTTTCCATTTCTGTCGAGTCAGCCCGGCTGCCGGGCGAACGTGGGGAGGAGACTGTTTTTCCTTTCTTCCCCCTATCACCGACGGCACATTCTTCCTGGGAGACGTTCACACAGCCCTGCTGTTACACGCCGAATTCTGGCAGATGTGGAAACTGGCAGAGAAATTACATTTCACTTTAATTTAGGATGATGGTCTTCTGAGTCATAATAATTAAGCAGCTCTGGAATGGAGCTGTAGTCGGAGCATGGGATGGGAAAAAAATCACAGTCCAGGGCCTGGGTTCTGCTGAGGAGTGAGGGTTCATGTCACTTCTCTGTCATCCACAGTCACCTGAATCCAGTTAGGCTGGAGGCTCCGTGCAAACAGGTGGCGGAGTGAGGGCAACAGACCACATGGGCATTAGACCTCATTTAAAACAGATACCAGGCGCTTTGTCTGTTTATCTGCATAGGAGATGAATGCTGGCTGAGAAATGGATGGATGGATGGATGGATGGATGGATGGATGGATGGATGGATGGAGTTATGGGAAGGCAGTTACTGTTGCAGCTCTCATGCAAAGATCACCTTTGTGATATGACTTGAGGAGCCCTACACCAAATTATTTCCCAACTCTCACAGTGACCGAAGAGTCCCCATTAGTCCCAGATGTTGTTGTCTGGGGTAACTACTACCCTCCTCTAAACTCTCTTTTGAAAAGTTCCTGAAGGGACAAGATTTGGATGGCTAATACCACAGCCTGCAGCAGCTCATTATTAGTTCGGGTATCAGGACACTGGACTGCTGAGTGGCCACGGGAATGTCAGCAGGGCCAGGAACTCAGTGAGAGGTGAGAGGAGGTGGCACAGGGCGGGCCAGGAGGGAGAGACCCTCAGCTCTGGGGAGGACCCCGCTGCAATTACACTCCCAGTGACAGTGCTTCCCGGGTCTCAGCCCTCCCGTAACCCTCAGAGAATAACGAGCCACCAACTTCTCAGATCCTTGACAATCAAGACCAGCCAGGGCTGAGGATTGGCGACTACTGTCGATACATAAAAATAGAAATTGTAATGAAAATTAAAATAACCTTTAAAAACAAAAGATTATAATTATAAAATACATTTTCTAATTATACGTAAATATTATTACATGATATATGCATACATAATTATGTCGCGTTAAGTACTTATATTAAATTAATATTATATAATATCAATATATTATATATAGATAAAATAAATTATATTATAAATTACAAAAATAAATTAAATGAAGAGGAGGAGGATGTATCGAGCACCTTCTGTGCGCACTTTCCGCGTGCTGTGTGACTTAACCTCTGACATGATGCCACTCTGTGCTCATTTTTCCAGGGCCGCACAGTGAGTAAGGACCAGAACCAGGACTTGAACCCAGATACCCATGACTCTCCAAAGTCCATACTCCAAGCTTGGACTCCCTGTTCTACTTTGGGCTGTTCTTAAAAAAATAAACACTTTGGGGAAATTCCATGGGGCATATAACTCAGTTTGTTCAAAGCAACAACAACAAAAAAATTGCAAAGGAAAAAAGGGGGAGGAGAAACAAAACTGTCAATCAAAGATACTTAAGAGATACATCAACCAAATGCAATATAAGGGCTTTGCTTGGCTTCTGATTGAAACAAACCACTAATAAAAAGAAAGTAGCAGAGAAAAGGAGAGAAGGAAATGACAGAGGGAGAGAGGCAGAATGAAGGAGGGAGGGCAGAAGGAAAGAAAGAGAGAAAAAAGAAAATCAGGGAAATTTTACTAGATGTCTGATGATATTAAGAAATGACTGATGATTTTTTTTTAATTTTATTTATTCATTTTTAGAGAGGAGAGAGAGAGAGAGAGAAACAGAGAGAGAGAAGGGGGAGAAACAGGAAGCATCAACTCCCATATGTGCCCTGACCAGGCAAGCCCAGGGTTTCAAACCGGCGACCTCAGCATTTCCAGGTTGACGCTTTATCCACTGCGCCACCACAGGTCAGGCTGATTTTTTTTTTTTTTTTTTTTTTTTTTTTTGTTGTTGGTTGATGGTAACAGTCTGCTTATTTTCTTAAATGAAAGAGTCATGTTGTACTGCTGTTTGCGACTGACACGGCATGATATCTAAGACGGACTTCACAACCGCCCCGGGGGCGGGAGGCTGGTCCCCATCCTGATGGCTGAAGCTGGGTGTTGAGTCCCGAAAGCCTCACTCACTAGTCTCTCAACTCAGGTATGAGTTTGAAAACTTCTGTAATAGAAAGTTTGTAGAAAAATAAATAAAAAAATGAGCCCAGGAAAGGAAAAACAGCACTATTTTTTTTAATGGACGGATGCACAACTCTATGAATATGTTAAAAACCACTGAATGGAACATTCTAAAAGAGTGAACTTTGTGGTGTGTGAATGATACAGTCCAGTAAAGTTATTTTTTTTCAGTGATGTAAACAAAAGAAACTAACGCAGATTCAAGCACAGCCAATAACGGTTCTCCTAATTTTTAATTTTTCATCTGATCTCTCTTAGTAGATGATTTTTAATAAGTGAGCCGCAGGCATCTTGGAAAAAGAAAACAACTTTGTCCTGTTCTGTTCTGGACTGGTATTCAAAGACTCTGGCACACGTCCACCAGGATGTCTTCAGGAACTTCAAATAAATTCTAAAACCACAAAAGCAAATAAAACGGCTAAAAGCGTGCTGTCTTTCCGTTCCTCTCTGCGGAGGCCGCAGCTGGTGAAGGTTCGCAGTGCAGATCGGAGGACGCTGTGAAGAAAGTTCGGGCGAGGAGAAGGTGTTGTTCGGCATGGGTGGCCCCAGCCCGTGCCGGCACGAACTGCCCAGGTGCCAGGCCTTGAGACGAGTGTCCACCCTGGGCTGAGGAGGGCAGTGGTCTCTGTTTGGTCCAGCCTCCTTTGGGGTTTCCATCTCCTGCCCACGGACAGTAATAACCTCCTAACTGCTCTTGTTGCCTCACTGTGGTCAGACCATTCACATCCTCCTCCATCGATTACACCCCATGCTAACTAAAGCCATATCAGAGGGCCCTTACTGCTTTTAAGATAAAGAGCAACAGCATAATTGTGGCCTGAAATGTCCGACAGTGTGGCCTCTCACTCTCTCTGCAGCCTCGTCTCACACCCATGCCTACCTCGCTCCAAAAACACTGGCTTCCCAGTCGTCGAATGTCCCTCCACCACAGGGCCTTTGCACATGCTGACCTCTCAGCCTAGTTAACACCTTGAGATCTTGCAATCTCAGCACAGCTAAAGGTTTCCTCAGAACAGGCTCCCTTGATGTCCTGCAGTCCAACCCCCTCGTCATGGGTTCCAACGCATTTGTCACAGTTGGAATGTCACATTTACTAATTCAATTATTTAATTAGTGTTCAACTAGGCCATAAGCTACATGAAGAATGAAACTATATCTCCTTTTACTCATCACACTTGGATTCCCAAGACCACCACAGAGCCTGGCGTACAGTAAGCCCAGAATATTCATTAAATTAAAAAAGGACTGAATAAAAGAAAACTGACCATGGGGTAGATCAATGACGCCTCTGAAGCACTGACCCCTGCCATCACTGTTTGCTCAGAACATATACGAGCTTCATGAAAGTGTCTCCTCTTGCAAATTTCAAAGTTTTTTTTTTTTCTTTTCAAAAATACCTAGAAAAAAAAATCCACCTCCAGAACACTGCACTGAAAAGGAATTCATCAGCGGCCTTCTCTCTCTGGCGGAAATCCATTTCATGGAAAGAACTCTTAGTACTTTAACGATGCCTTTCTGCCCTATAGCATATGACAATATGGAGCAATTAGCTGTACAGCGATAATACGAAAAGGTTGGTATGCATTTACATCGGAATTGACTTGTGTTTAATCTGTGTTGTCACGGGCAGAAACCTGGGTTTTCTGAGCCAGCTCATTAGGAAGGACATATTGGTGGGGTGTTGGGGGTCGCTGAAACTCTTCCTTTCTAAGACGAGAAGAACCAGAACTCACTTCTATTCCAGCTTGACTTTCCCTCGTGAATGTTCTCCCCACAGGGCTGCCCTGAACTTGGCCCTCAGCTCCCCTGAAACAGAAATGTCTGTTCTCAGGTGTGAACACAAATTCAGGTATGTTCCCTGCCCATAAATTTCATTCTCAGCAGAGCCGTTGGCCACGGGGAGTCTGTCTTTGGCTGTCTGCCCCTGAGCGGGGGCCCCGACACAACTGAGAGCTCTGATACAAGCTAGTTTCTGCCAAGAATGATGGCTGGCGGTCACCGAGTGGGTAGAAGTCGTGGCTTCAGCTCTTTGGTCATTCTGGATAATAAAAATTCCATCTATCTTTGGTGAAGTACGGAGTTTCTTAACTCAGCCGGGGCAACGGAATCACTTCTGCAGGATTTTAGACCTGCCATCCAAGTTTCAAACTACACACAGTTAGTCAGCACTTCCAGAGGCAGGAACCGAACATCTTCGTATCTACGAAGCACCACCATGGTTCCCATGTATGGCCGAGGTTGACAGTCACCGATCCAGGGGTCTGCAGCTGGCGAAGAGCTCTCTCCTTAATCCTAAAGGGTTAGCTAAGGAAAGCAGTGATCACCCCATTGTACAGATTTGAAACTGAGGCTCAGAGAGCTTAAGGGCCTTGCCCAAGGATACATAATTTGCAAGTGGCCTAATTTCGACTCACACAAAGGTTTTAGCCTCCAAGTCCTTTAAGCCCAGAATGAATGGAGATTGGTATACTCAGTAACCAATGAAAAAAAAGATGATTAAAGGCAATGTAGCATTGTGTGGCCTTCCTGCCCTGTCCACACCACTGATTGGAGCAGGCCGAAAATAAGGCCACTTATGACCAGACGGATGGAGGATGATTGCTTGGTCGCTACCAGATCCCGATCCCTCAGCAGTTCAAAACAGACTTTGCTGTAAGGTACTCGGGGCAGAGGGCTGGAGAAAGGCGGCAGAAGCGAACAGGCAGTCCCTGCAGATCGACGATCAAGGGAAAGCCACCAAAAGAAAAGCAGAGACAGGAAAGTCACAGGTATACCAGCATCACAAGAGTGGGGAGTAACCAACACCCTCTTTAAAGGGACAAGACAGCCGGGTCGTTATTGCTGCTGTTGCAACCTGGACCCGTTCCAGTTCTCTAGGACCCTGTCAGAGTGACTGCTGGGACAGATCTCTGCCTCCTTCACATCTCTGGGTATTCATTCTTAAGAGAACCCACACGCTGTCTCCCTTGTACCTGAAAGTATCGACCAGCACAGTTAGGGAATGGCAACAGCGAGGCATCTCCCTGCTTGCTGAGCACCTCAAAAGAGGCTGCTTGGGCCTCTGGCTTTCCGAGGGATGTCTGGATGACCAGGGAGCTTCCCAGAATCCTTTGCATCTCAGAGAATCTGCAGGGCATCCGCTGTTCCAGACCACTGTCTGGTGGCACTGGCTCCTATTCCTTTGCCTCTATTGCCCTCTAGTGTTCATTCCCTATAATTATCTTTAGACGTCACTGCTCTTGAGTTAACTAAGTTTAAGAGTCTAAAACCTGTAAAGAACCTTCTTACAAGTGTATCTGTTGGGCAGATAAAATGTATTATGCTCACTTTGTAAAAGATAACGCTGCCCACGTGGAGGTGCCCAGGTGATATTAATGTGTGTTGGGGGCAGGCAGAATCGTTGTAGCCTGGGGCTTGGTTTTGGGATTAAGCCTTTCCCACCCTTTTTGATGTGGGGCGGTAAAATCCAATCATGCCTCAGAGAAGTGACTTTGTATTAGAGATTTCCCTATTTTGTATATTGGATTAAAGGTTGTGAAGCTACACTATAAAATGGGGGCAGAACGGGACTTGGCTCTTGGTTCCTGAGGTTAGCATGAGAGAGCAGAGAGAGTAGAGCCAGCAGCGGAAGGAGGCCATGTGGAGGAGGCCAGGAAAAGCAGCCAAGATGGTGGAGTGCTGAGTGAGATGCCAGTTTGTGTAGAGTTTATATCTGGGATAAGGAAGGAGATGGGGAACTGAGGAGAATAGGGCTGGTGAGCTAGAAACCTTTGATTCTAGGAAACTCGGATAAGTCAGTGGCTTTGTGAGCACTGAATGTGAGTGGGTTTTGGAGCCCAGTGTGTGTTTTTACTTGCCCGCCGGGTGCAAGCTAGGATTAAAGACTATGGCCCACCAGTTTGTGGCTCCGTTGTTTCCTTACCGACTGTCCGAATCCAATGCGAACCTGCATGGGCCTGGCTGCTGTGATGGTGGCCCTGGCCCTGGCTTCTGGCTTTACAGTATCCATTACTTCCTGGAAGTTCATTGAATACATATGACACGTTCACTTCTCCATATGTATATTCAACCTCAATTAAAAGTATTTCAAAACACCATCCATGTATTCATTTATCAAATATTCATTGCTACCATGGGCTAGGCCTCTTTTAGATAAAAACACAGTTCTTGCCCTCATGAAGACCTAGCTGGGCAGACTAACAACAGCTCTCACAAATGAGTGTAAAAGGACAGCTGTGACAGGGCTGCAAAGGCCAGGATCTTGGAGCATAGATGTGGCAGGAGGTCAGGAAAGGCTTCTCTGAAGAAGTGAGAACAGACTAAAATAGAAGGGAAGGTCACCATGTCAAAAAGAAAATGAAGGCCCTGGCCGGTTGGCTCATCAGTAGAGCATTGGCCTGGCGCGTGGAAGTCCTGGGTTCGATTTCCGGCCAGGCCACACAGGAGAAGCGCCCATTTACTTCTCCACCCCTCCCCCTCTCCTTCCTCTCTGTCTCTCTCTTCCCCTCCCGCAGTCAAGGCTCCACTGGAGCAAAGTTGGCCCGGGTGCTGAGGATGGCTTCATGACCTCTGCCTCAGGTGCAGAATGGCTCTGGATGCAACCGAGCAACACTCCAGATGGGCAAAGCATCGCCCCCTGGTGGGCATGCCACGTGGATCCTGGTCAGGCGCATGCGGGAGTCTGTCTGACTGCCTCCCCGCTTCTAACTTAGGAAAAATACAAACAAAAAAAAAATGGAGGAGCCTGACCAGGCGGTGGCGCAGTGGATAGAGGGTCGGACTGGGATGCAGAGGACCTGGGTTCGAGACCCCGAGGTCGCCAGCTTGAATGCGGACTCATCTGGTTTGAGGAAAAGCCCACCAGCTTGAACCCAAGGTCGCTGGCTCCAGCAAGGGGTTGCTTGGTCTGCTGAGGGCCCACGGTCAAG
Source organism: Saccopteryx leptura (assembly GCF_036850995.1). Classification (NCBI taxonomy): domain Eukaryota; kingdom Metazoa; phylum Chordata; class Mammalia; order Chiroptera; family Emballonuridae; genus Saccopteryx; species Saccopteryx leptura. The sequence continues at coordinate 7,136,172 of NC_089511.1, forward strand.
GCACATATGAGAAAGCAGTCAGTGAACAACTAAGTTGTTGCAACACGCAACGAAAAACTAATGATTGATGCTTCTCATCTCTCTCCATTCCTGTCTGTCTGTCCCTGTCTATCCCTCTCTCTGACTCACTCTCTGTCTCTGTAAAAAATAAATAAATAAATAAAATTTTTTTAAAAAAATGGAGGAGTGGCAAATGGAAGTGCTCAGGAGAGAGTGGGATACATCTGAAGAAGTAACAGAAGTCAAAAGTACTCATGTGAGACCTGGAGGCAGACCAGGCCGGAGAAAGAAAGGAGGGACAAGCTTCCGTGGCCATGTTGGCCAACTCAGGACTTGGGTCTTTATTAAGACCATTGAATAGGGCTTACTGGTTCTGTTTGTGTTGTTGGCATCAGATAGGGTGTAGGTGATCCGATGCATGTTTTGAAAAGATCTCACTGGTTGTAGGAATAAGATGGATTGCAGATGGGCCCTGGCTTCACGAGGGACCAGTGCAAGGGCCAGGTGACATGGTCCGGGTGATCATGCATAAAGGAGATGAAATCAGGGAATAGAGAGAGTGGCAGCTTGGCGGTAAATAAGAAGTGGAAGGCTGGCGAGAATGGAATGCTTCAAGAATGATTCTTGTCTTTATTATTTTTTTACTTTACTTTATTTTATTTTAGAGGAAGAGGAAGGGAGAGAGACAGACAGAAACATGGCTCTGTTTCTGTATGTGCCCTGACCAGGGATCGAACCCACAACCTTTACACTTTGGGACGAAGCTCTAATCCATCATGCTCTTCAGCCAGGACAAGGATGATTTGGGATTCTGGTCTGAGTAGCAGATGGAGAGAGGTGCTGTTTCCTACGATAGAACAGACAGAGACACAAATTTGGGGTGGCGGGGGAGATGAGCACAGGTTTGGTTTCAGGCAAATTAAGGTTAATGTGCCTTTAAGATATTCAAATGGATGGGTAAGCCCATTCATTTATCCGACAAATAATTTTAAAAAACAAAAAGCCATACCTATTGAATGCTTAACATGTGTCATGGACTATTACAGGCTTCTTCCTTGATGGGGCTTAGACTGTGGCTCATCCCATTGCCTGGGTGTGGAACCCTGTCCAGCTGCCCCAGTGAAGAAGGCAATCACGGTGTGCCACCTCAAACATGCCACTCTGGCATCGGGGTTATTTTGAGCTGAAGGCAGCTGAGAAAGGCAGCCATAGCATGAGCTCTCTGCCTTCCTCTTACCTAATTGAAAGCAGAACATGAATTGTTCCTCATGTAGGTCCCCTTGCACCCATTCCTGGTGTCGAGAAGGGGATAACAGCCCTGTCGCTGAGATGAGATGGCACTGAGAAGCAGTCTGCACAAGCCAGCCTTACTAGCTAGCCCTTCTCTGCTGTTGGCCTCCCCCTGCGTTGGCCCTCCTGCCGTCTGCCACCCCCAGAAGTCAGAGTCCTTGTCCTCTGTCTTGTCACTTCTCTACAAAGTGTTTCTCTGTTGTTAAGCTGCTCTATAAGCTCGAGTTCTAACCACCCCTTTGAGTTACTCATCACAGAGTACTCCTATGTGTATGCGTGCACCCACATTTGTTACTAAGCAATTATTTGCCCTGGCCAAGTAGCTCAATTGGTTTGAGCATAATCCTTATACACCAAGGTTACAGGTTTGATCCCCGGTCAGGGCATACATAAGAATTAACCAATGAATGCATAAATAAGTGGGACAACAAATTGATGTTTCTCTCTCTCTCTCTCTCCCCCTCCCTTCCTCTCTTCTTTCCTCTCTAAAAAAATAAATAAATAAAAAAGAATCAGCCTGACCGGGCGGTGGCGCAGTGGATGGAGCGTCGGACTGGGATGCGGAAGACCCAGGTTCGAGACCCCGAGGTCACCAGCTTGAGCGAGGGCTCATCTGGTTTGAGCAAAAGCTCACCAGCTTGAGCCCAAGGTCGCTAACTCGAGCAAGGGGGGTTACTCAGTCTGCTGAAGGCTCGCGGTCAAGGCACGTATGAGAAAGCAATCAATGAACAATTAAGGTGTTGCAATGCGCAAGGAAAAAACTAATGATTGATGCTTCTCATCTCTCCGTTCCTGTCTGTCCCTCTCTCTGACTCTCTCTCTGTCTCTGTAAAAAAAAAAAAAAAAAAAAGAGAATCAGCCAGTGAATGCATAAAGTAGGAAAACAAATTGATGTTTCTCTTTCCCTCTCCCCCCCCTCTTTTCCTTCCTTTCTCTCTCTAAAAATCAATCAATAAATTTAAAATATAGACAAATATACAATTGCCCTGACTGGTTAGGTCAGTCGGGTAGAGCATCATTCCTGAAACACCAAGGTTGCGGGTTCAATCCCGGTTAGAGCACATATGGGAAGCGACCAGTGAGTGCAGAACTAAGGCACAACTCAGTAAAACAACAAGTGAATGCTTCTCTCTCTCTCTCTCTCTCTCTCTCTCTCTCTCCCTTCTTCTCTCTCTCTCTCTAAAAATAATCAATAAATATATATATTTTTAAAAAGCAATTGTTTTTCTCTTGTTAATCTGTCTTTTGATAGTTTGATTTGCAGGACCTCTGACCAATAAAACTAAAACAGGTAGGGGAAACCATACTTTTTTCCCTCCCTACACGGGCCAGAGAAAACGCCATTCAGTATTCAATAAACTTACTCTGGGACCTGCCCGCACATGAGACGCGGAGCTCAGCGCTCTCCTTGACTGGGAGTTTTATCTGTGACCTTTGTTCATTGCCCTGCCATCTCTTATGCACTTCGTGTCACCCATCTGCCAAAGCAAACCAAACTGGAGTCGGCTGGGTGGAGACCTGGTCACCAGTGTGGGACACCAAGTATTTCCAGTTACCTGGACCTCCTTGTAAAACCATTCGCATCAAAAAGCAGAGGAGCCTGGACGGTGATGGAACAATGCATAGAGCAGGGGTCCCCAAACTATGGCCCACGGGCCACATGCGGCCCCCTGAGGCCATTTATCTGGCCCCCGCCGCACTTCAGAAGGGGCACCTCTTTCATTGGTGGTCGGTGAGAGGAGCACATTGACCATCTCATTAGCCAAAAGCAGGTCAATAGTTCCCATTGAAATACTGGTCAGTTTGTTGATTTAAATTTACTTGTTCTTTATTTTAAATATTGTATTTGTTCCTGTTTTGTTTTTTTACTTTAAAATAAGATATGTGCAGTGTGCATAGAGATTTGTTCATAGTTTTTTATAGTCTGGCCCTCCAATGGTCTGAGGGAAAGTGAACTGGCCCCCTGTGTAAAAAGTTTGGGGACCCCTGGCATAGAGCATCGACCTAGGATGCTGAGGACCCAGGTTCAAAACGTCAAGATCATTAGCTTAAGCGCAGGCTCATCCAGCTTCAGCGTGGGCTCACCAGCTTGAGCACAGGGTCACTGGCTTGAGTGTGAGATCATAGACATGACCCCATGGCCACTGGCTTGAGCCCAAGGTCGCTGGTTTGAGCAAGGGGTCACTGGAGCCCTCCCAATCAAGGTACATATGAGAAGCAATCAATGAACAACTAAAGTGACACAATTACAATTCATGCTTCTCATCTCTCTCCCTTCCTGGCTGTGTGTGTAAATAAATAAATAAAGCGGAGGAGACACATTCTCTTGTTTTCTCACCCACTTAACAAACAGCCAGACCTTGGGGAGCATTTCTCCCTGGAAATCCCCAGACTGTAAGATTCCAGTGCTTTGAGGAGGTGAAGAGAACCCTGAGGGTGTCTGTAGGGCAGAAGAATTAGAGAAACACCTTCTTAAGAGAAAAAGAGTTTTGAATTCCTGTAACTAGTCTTTGCCAAGGTGGATTCCCTGGAACATTAGCTTCCAAAGATGCCCAGAAACAAAATGATTCCATGATCTGAGATGCTGGAAAAATCTTTCATGTTTTATTGCCCTCTTCGCACCTCATGATATACATTAGGACATTTAAAAATATATGAAAAGTCCTATAGCACAGGAACCTGCTTTAAATTCTGTGTAATGTGTATTCCCGAATTTATGTGACTACTCAACCCCTGTTCTCATAATGCCTCTCAACACGCCTGGGAATATGGTCTGATAATTATATACACTAATATAATGGTTATAATATTCACTATTATTTATGATCTGCTCTATGCTATATACTTCTCATCATCTTATTTAGTCTTCAAAACAATACAATATGGGCCCTGGCCGGTTGGCTCAGCGGTAGAGCGTCAGCCTGGCGTGTGGGGGACCCAGGTTCGATTCCCGGCCAGGGCACATGGGAGAAGCACCCATTTGCTTCTCCACCCCCCCTCCTTCCTCTCTGTCCCTCTCTTCCCCTCCCGCAGCCAAGGCTCCATTGGAGCAAAGATGGCCCGGGCGCTGGGGATGGCTCCTTGGCCTCTGCCCCAGGCGCTAGAGTGGCTCTGGTTGCGGCAGAGCGACGCCTCAGAGGGGCAGAGCATTGCCCCCTGGTGGGCAGAGCGTCGCCCCTGGTGGGCATGCCGGGTGGATCCCAGTCAGGCGCATGCGGAAGTCTGTCTGACTATCTCTCCCCGTTTCCAGCTTCAGAAAAATACAAAAAAACAAACAAACAAAAAAAACAATACAATATATCACATGTATAGAATATGTCTATATATGTATAATATACATATTATGCCTTCTATTATATGTGTATGTGTTACATATATTTATTATCCATATAACTTTGAACAGATGAGAACACTAAACCACAGAGCTGGTAAGTGGTCAAGCTGTGCTTCGTGAGGCTCCTAACCAACACTAACATTTTCAGTCTAGCCCAAATCCCATCCCGTGCTTGAACAATCTTATCTAATTGTGGCAAAGAATTTTCCAGTATTTTTAAAAACATCTTCAAGGACAGGAAACTCATCATTGCTGAAAACCACACATTCCATGACTAGATATCTTTAAATATTTAGCAGGGTCTTTATACTGAGCTGACAACTGCCTTGTTGTCATTTACGCCACCCATCATGTCAGATTAAGTCTAATATATTTCCATTCAGACACAGTTCAAACATGTGAAGACAGCCATGTTGTCTGCCACCAGAAAGGTAACCAAATTATAATTACATTTTTTAGAAGTGGACTGTTTTAGAAGTGCATAAGCTGGGACTTGAACTGGGTCTTCTATTTTGTCCAATTCACGTTCTCTTGGAAGATTCCCTCAATCCCACAGGGGCACAAAGAACTATACACACACACACACACACACACACACACACACACACACACACACACACACATTTTGTATCCCTGTGTGACCAGAGAGAGAAAGAGATCAATAGTGTGTGTGTGCTACGTGGTTTCAGACACACTTTGGAATAACTATACACAGGCATTTGATGCTTAGCGATTTCAGAAAAGAAAGAAATCTTGGGACAGAGAGGAATTATGTAATCGAGTAAGAAGAACGGATCTATCAACACGGAAGCCCTCCCAACATACTGCCACTGAAAAATTTCTTTCTTTGCCTACTGGTCCCAGGGGTTGTCATGAACGTGGTTTTGCAAAAGAGAGGAAGGAACGGAGGGTCTCAGTAGCTTAATTCTTGAGCTCTTCCTGGTTATGGAGAATTAGTAACGAGCCAGATAGAAAAGAAACTGGCCCTGGCCGGTTGGCTCAGCGGTAGAGCGTCGGCCTGGCATGCGGGGGACCCGGGTTCGATTCCCGGCCAGGGCACATAGGAGAAGTGCCCATTTGCTTCTCCACCGCCCCCTCCTTCCTCTCTGTCTCTCTCTTCCCCTCCCGCAGCCAAGGCTCCATTGGAGCAAAGATGGCCCGGGCGCTAGGGATGGCTCCTTGGCCTCTGCCCCAGGAGCTAGAATGGCTCTGGTCGCGGCAGAGCGACACCCCGGAGGGGCAGAGCATCGCCCCCTGGTGGGCAGAGCGTCACCCCTGGTGGGCGTGCTGGGTGGATCCCGGTCGGGCGCATGCGGGAGTCTGTCTGACTGTCTCTCCCCGTTTCCAGCTTCAGAAAAAAAAAAAAAAAACAGATAGAAAAGAAACTTAAAATGACAAGGCACAATTGATGTGTGTATGTGCATATATATATATATACACACGCACATACACACACACACACATATATATACATACATATATATGTATATATATAAAAGGAATATGGGGAGAACCAAGAAACAAAAAAGCCACAGGAACCCTGGCCTGATAGGTCAATTGGTAAGAGCGTCATCCCTATATGCCAAGGTTGTGGGTTCAATCCCGGGTCAGGGCACATACAAGAATCAACTAAAATCAACTAATGAATGAATAAGTAAATAGAACTACAAATCCATAGTTTCCCCCTCTCACTCTTTCTCTCTCTCTGCTTTTCTCTCTAAAATCAATAATTTTTTTAAAAAAGTTAAAAAAGAAAAACACCACAGGAGCTGGAAGTTGGGGGTCCTGAAGGGATTTGATAAGAAGGTTAATGGCAGCCCTGGGTGTGGGAAAACTGGGTAGAACTAAAGGAATTTTGATGAGTACTGCTGTGGGTTTCAAAACGAATCTTTTTATGCCTGACCGGGCGGTGGCGCAGTAGATAGAGCGTCGAACTGGGATGCAGAAGACCCAGGTTCAAGACCCCAAGGTCGCCAGCTTGAGCGAGCGCTCATCTGGTTTGAGCAAAAAGCTCACCAGCGTGAGCCCAAGGTCTCTGGCTCGAGGAAGGAGTTACTCGGTCTGCTGAAGGCCCGCGGTCAAGGCACATATGAGAAAGCAATCAATGAACAATTAAGGTGTTGCAATGCGCAACAAAAAACTAATGATTGATTCTCATCTCTCTCCTTTCCTGTCTGACTGTCCCTGTCTATCCCTCTCTCTGTCTCTGTAAAAAAAAAATGAATCTTTTATAATTTTTTTTTAATTTTAATTTTTTTATTTATTTATTCATTTTAGAGAGAAGAGGGAGAGACAGAGAGAGAGAGAGAGAGAGAGAGGGAGAGGGAGAGAGGAGCTGGAAGCATCAACTCCCATATGTGCCTTGACCAGGCAAGCCCAGGGTTTCAAACCCGTGACTTCAGCATTTCCAGGTTGACGCTTTATCCACTGCGCCGCCACAGGTCAGGCTATAATTTTTTTTTTATAAAGATTTTATTTATTGATTTTACAGAGAGAGGAGAGAGAGGGGAAATGGAGCAAGAAGTATCAGTTCATAGTTGCTTCACTTTAGTTGTTCATTTATTGTATGTGCCTTGACTGGGCAAGCCCAAGGTTTCGAACTGGCGACCTCAGTGTTCCAGGTCGACACCCTACCCACTGTGCCAGCACAGGTCAGGCTTGGCTATAGCATTTATTGGAGTATAACCGACATGTAATATTATATCAGTTTCCACATGATTTGATATTTGCGTAGATTGTGCAGTGATCACCACAATAAATCTAGTTGACATTGGTCACCAAAGCTACCGTTTTCATTTCGTCCTGTGAGCATCTCAAACTCGGCCCTTGCAAAACTCAACTCCTCTTCTTCCCTCTCAACCTGTCCTTCCTCCCAGAGCCCCTTTCTCGTGCGGTGGTTCCATCACAGCCCCGTCACGCGTGAAGAAGCCTGGCTTGGGTCGGGACGACCATCCCCTCACACCTTTCTTCTGGCTGGTCAGGCCATCTGGACCACACATCGGATTGACAGGAGAAAGACCAGAATATGAGCATGTTCCCCCAGGGAACTCATCTAAGCACGAGAACTCCGGAGACAGAAGGGCAACATTGGGCGCCTAAGACCATTTGGGTAAAGGAGAGAGCCAGGGTCAGAGTATTAGCTTTCTGCCCCTGATCTACAGGTAGTCGAGCAGGAGCAGAGCACACATGGCAGGCCAGTTCTTGACCAGCCTCGCAGGGAACATGGACCACAGCAGGCAGACCAGCCTAACACGCCTGGAGTCCTTCTGAGTAACACTAGCGTGTAAATTCTTAAGATACTTAAGTCGGGCTCCTTGCCTAAAACAGTTTTGTTTGTTTTTTTTTCCTCGTTGAATCTCTTTTAAGAAAAAAAAAGGGAAGTGAAAAACTCTTCTTGAGTTTGTTGGGCTTTAACTGATTTCAGTTCAAAATCATCTCCACGCCCAGAGTGCTCCCAGCACCCCCTCTTGTCTGTCTCCCTCAACCTCTATGTAAAAATCAATCACCAAATCCAGTTGATTTGGCCCCTCAATATTTCTTGAATGTGCCCTCTCCACAGCGTCGAGTTGTTGTGTCAGAATTGATTATCGTGTAGCAAATATTCACTCCCCGCCCCCCCACACACACACACACACAGGCCTCCAGAACAGAGGCGCAGGTCCCTGTCTGTCTGTCTGTCGACCTTGGGTTTGGCCGTGTCACTTGCTCTGGGCGATGAAACCGCGAGGAGAGGACTGTCATGATGCAGATGAACTCGGGCTCCTGGGCTCTTACTGTTTGTCCTGGGAACCCTCCTCAGCTAGCCCAGGTCCCCTGGACCACCGTGACCCACCAGCACGGGAGCAAGAGGAAACAACTTGGGCTCGTGTTGCCCCTGAGACGCTGTGGCCGGTTTCAGAACAGCTATAAATAGCCAGAGCTACCGGAAGTGTCTTTCCGAGGTGCGGCCATCCAGGCATCGCCTCTTAATTGGTGTCATGTGCTTCTTGCTTTGTCCCGTTCAAGCCCACCCTGTACGTGGCCGCCAGGTTACTCTGCCTAATTGTTGGGCAGATAAAATATATTATGCTCACTTTGTTAAAGATGGCGCTGCCCACATGGAAGCCTGTTGCCCAGGTGATATTAATGTGTGTTGTGGGCAGGCAGGATCCTTGTAGCCTGGGGCTTAGTTTTAGGACTAAGCCTTTCCCACCCTTTTTGATGTGTGCCTCAGATAAGTGACTTTGTATTAGAGACTTCCCTATTTTGTACATTGGATTAAAGGTTTTGATTTCTGCATTATAAAGTGGGGCAGACCGGAGCTTGCTCTCTCGGTTCCTGAGATTAGCATTAGAGAGGGGAGCAGAGAGGAGAGCAGAGAGAGGCCACATGGAGGAGGCCAGGAGAGGCAGCCAAGATGGTGGAGTGCTGAAGGAAAAGCCAGTTTGTGCAGAATTTGTGCAGGGAGAAGGAAGGAGATGGGGAACAGAGGTGAATAAGGCTGGTGAGCTAGAAACCTTTGATTCTAGGAAACTCGGATAAGTCAGTAGCTTTGTGAGCACTGAATGAGTGGATTTTGGAGCTCAGTGTGTGTTTTTAGTTGCCCACTGGGTGCAAGCTAGGATTAAAGCTGATGGCCCATCAGTTCTTGGCTCCGTTGTTTCATTACCGTCTGTTCGAATCCAGTGTGAACCTGCATGGGCCAGGTGGTTATGATGGTGGCCATGCCTACTGGCCTTACACTGATGAAGAAATCTAAGTTGATCTGATTTACCCAGAACTCTTCAAAAATGACAGAAACCCAATTCAAACCATTCTCAGCAAAAAAAAAAAAAAAAGTGAGAATGCACTGGTTTGTGTGACTCATCCGAGGGTCTTATTAGCTGGGGGCGTGGCTGGTCTCCTTGACCAACGAGTTCATCAGGAATGCGTCTTTCCATCTCTGCTCTGTGGCTTCCTTCTCACACAGCACCCCTCCTCCCCACCCCACCCCCACCGTTGTGGGAAAAAATTGCCACTAAGAGGTTTCTGTCTTAAATTCGACAATTATATGAACACCAAAAGGAAGAGACAACTTCTCTCCTAATTGCTTCATCGAAAAGTCGAAGGGAAGACACTACTGGACTGGCTTGGGTCAGAGGCCCTTGCGTGGATGGTTCACTTTGGGTCCACGCCGCACTCGGCCGGTGGCCCGAGGTCAGCCCCACCCACACGTACCTACGCTGAGATCGGGTGAGAAAAAGGTTCCATTGTGATAAGGTGCCAAGGAACTCTAAAACTTAGCATTGGCAACGCCGTTTTAAAGAGGAAAAGTCAGGCCTCTTACCTCCTCCTTTCTGTGGAGAAAGGAGAGAGAAGAATGCAGGAGCTTCCTGGCTTGCAAGGGCAACGGGGTCAGATAAGTCATCACTTAACTGCAGAGCAAGGAAGATGGAACTTATCTGAGAATCCCCTCACTTCTCTTTTCGTAAGAAGCCTTTGGAAAAGAATGTTTATGTACCTTAATTAAGAATTCCTGCACTCTGACTCACCCTCTCATCTTAAAGTCATGAGAGTGACTTGCACCTCTGGACAAAGGGGTCACAAGCCCCTCCTTACCCACCCCAACCAGTACGCTTGATTTTGTATAAAAGCAGGCTCAGAACTGTATGAGGTCCTACATGATTTGGGACTGTACCCCATGTAGCTAGCCAGCTAATTAATAAACTCCTCAAGCCTGACCAGGCGGTGGCGCAGTGGATAGAGCATTGAACTGGGATGCGGAAGACCCAGGTTCCAAACCCCGAGGTCGCCAGCTTGAGCAAGGGCTCATCTGGTTTGAGCAAAAGCTCACCAGCTTGGACCCAAGGTCGCTGGCTCAAGCAAGGGGTTACTCGATCAGCTGTAGCCCCCCCCGGTCAAGGCACATATGAGAAAGCAATCAATGAACAACTAAAGTGTCGCAATGAAAAACTGATAATTGATGCTTCTCATCTCTCTCCGTTCCTGTCTGTCTGTCCCTATCTATCCCTCTCTCTGACTCTCTCTCTGTCTCTGTAAAAAAAAATAATAATAATAATAATAAATAAACTCCTCAAAATTTCTTCTGTAACCTGCCTTGGTGTCTCTATGTAACCGGCGGATTAAAGTACAGTACTTGATAACACCATCAGGAGAAAGACAGGCTTCGTCCCCAGAAGGCAGTACACCAAGCAGTCAGAAGCAATCGAGATCTTAGTGTCCTTGTGTAAAGCCCTTTAGAGCAGTGGTCCCCAATCCCTGGGCCGCGGATCAGTACCGGTCCGTGGGCCATTTGGTACCGGTCCACAGAGAAAGAATAAATAACTTACATTATTTCCGTTTTATTTATATTTAAGTCTGAACAATGTTTTATTTTTTAAAAGTGACCAGATTCCTTCTGTTACATCCTTCTAAGACTCACTCTTGACGCTTGTCTCGGTCTCGGTCACATGATAACATTTATCCGTCCCACCCTAAAGGCTGGGTCCTTGAAAATATTTTCTGACATTAAACTAGTCCGTGGTCCAAAAAAGGTTGGGGACCACTGCTTTAGGGGACACCTCATCACCAGTAGGATGACCTCTCAGCCTCTCAGTGTAAATTACAAAGCCCTTTGTGATCTGATCCGGACTAAAACTGGTCTGGGGTTCGGGTCACCCACCCAGCCATAGCCAGCAAGCAGAGACTGGGTCTGACAGAGAAACGGGCCTCTTTAATCAAGATGGCCAGCAACCTTAGTGGAGGGGGGGGCATATCCTAGCCCAAAGCCTGCCTTTCAGACTTGATAATGTGCTTTTTCAGGGGAAGTTAGTCCAACAGGTTGCATATGGTTAATCCAGGTAGGAGTCCTGAGGCAGGATGGCGGGTTCCTGGTTCCTGGAATCCTAATCTCTATTCCTGGACCGCAAGGTTGTTTCCATCTAATCACAGCCTTTTATTGCCTCTTTATCTGCATTCTTGTCAATGGGAGTTCCGTCCTGGGCGCATCATCAGCGCTTAGATACCATCTGGCCTGTGGAGCTCCCGGGCCTGGGGCACAAAGGCGGATGGCTTGCAGGCTCATGAAGTCACCTAAGCCTATGCCTGCGTCCAGCTCCTGGAATAAAGCTCTCACTTGCATAAATCATTAATCCTATTAACTGTAACTAAAAGCTACTATGACGCAAGCTAAATTTCTAACCCTTCAGTTCCCCTGTCATTTTCACTTCTCCACTCTGACCCCCCCTCGCTCTGGGACATGCCCTTCGGGCTCTTGCAATACTGCACATGTCGGCATAAGAAACATCCAAACCTGTAAGAATTTTTATCAGTTTATTTTGAGCCAAACTGTTGACAATTGTCAGGAAACAAAGTCTCAATGGATTGAGAAAACGCTCCGGAAAATGGCATTTTACCACTAAATTTATACGTCAGAATCAAAGTGGAAGGCTGAAGGGTTGCATGAAACCCACTGGTGATGAGTTAGGGAGGTGGGAGGGAGCAAAGCAGCAAATCTCTGGGATTGGACAAAAAGTAAAACGAAGAGACACATACTTCTTTTACATAAGTGGGCTTTGGGTAGTTAAGAGTTAACAATTAACAGGATAAAAATAGCCTGACCAGGTGGTGGCAGAATGGATAGAGCTACGATCCAGGATGCTGAGGACCCAGGTTTGGGACCCCAAGGTCACCCCTCATCCGGTTTGAGCACAGGCTCCCCAGCTTCAGCGCGTGGTTGCCGGCTTGAGTGTGGGATCATAAATATGACCTTATGGTCACTGGTTTGAGCTCAATGGTCACTGGCTTGAAGCCCAAAATTGGGCTTGGGCCCAAAGTTGCTGGCTTGAGCAAGGGATTATTGGCTCAGCTGGAGCTACCCTAGTCAAGGCACATATGAGAAGTAATCAAAGAACAACTAAGGTGCTTGTAAAGCCAGCAGGCACGGCCAGGGCCACTATCACAGCAGCCACCCGGCCCATGCAGGTTCGCATTGGATTCGGACAGTCGGTAAAGAAACCATGGAGCCAAAAACTGGTGGGCCATAGTCTTTAATCCTACCTTGCACCCGGCGGGCAAGTAAAAACATACACTGGGCTCCAAAACCCAGTCACACTCAGTGCTCACAAAGCCACTGATTTATCCGAGTTTCCTAGAATCAAAGGTTTCTAGCTCACCAGCCTTCTTCTCCTCAGTTCCCCATCTTCTTCCTTATCCCAGATACAAACTCTACACAAACTGGCATCTCACTCAGCACTCCGCCATCTTGGCTGCTTCTCCTGGCCTCCTCCACGTGGCCTCCTTCCGCTGCTGGCTCTACTCTCTCCTCTCTCTCATGCTAACCTCAGGAACCAAGAGCCAAACTCCCGCTCCGTTCCCATTTTATAGTGTAGAAATCCAAACCCTTAATCCAATATACATAATAGGGAAGTCTCTAATACAAAGTCACTTCTCTGAGGCGTGATAGGATTGTACCACCTTACACCAAAAAGGGTGGGAAAGGCTTAATCCCAAAACCAAGCCCCAGGCTCCAACAATCCTGCCTGCCCCCAACACACATTAATGTCACCTGGGCGTCGGCCTCCTTGTGTCATCTTTAACAAAGTGAGCATAATACATTTTATCTGCCCAACAATCCACCCCTATGCTCACTTTACTACCCATAATTTACATAACCAGCATTCCTGTGCAAGGAAATTAGAACACTACACAGATTACAACAGCAAAAATCATACAGTTTCAACAATTACAAAGGTACACTTCACCAGTCTCTGAGCACTTTGCCCAAAGCGCAAAATGTCCTCGGCCTTCTTTCTAGCCATGGGAAAAGCTTCCCGGGGTGGAGGAGTGCTTTCAGCAAAGCCACCCCCCACCCCCATCAGGGTATTTCACATTGTCCAAAATCCGTAATCCGTAAGTCCATCCAACAAAGGAGCCAATGCCCACTCCGGTCGTAGTCCAGGAAATCAGTCCACGCACGTGGGTCATCAGCCACCCCCCTCATTCCTGCCGTCCTGGCAGGTTTCACACTGTCCCAAAGAGGGGCACATGGCAATGGCAGTTAGCATTTCCATCTCTGCTCTGGAAAGCATGTCCAGCCCTATGTCCCCAAATCGCAGACCTACCGGGGCCATAGTAGGTGCTCCTTCCAGCTGGGCTCTCATCTTATGGAGACTGCGGATTGCAACTCCAGCCCGATTCTCCTCATCCTCCAAAGAGGAACTGGAAACATCAGCTCCTGCTGCCGGGCTTGAACCTCCGTCCGCTGCCGCCTTCTGCTCCGCAGACCTTGCAGCTCTGGACCCGGCCTCCGCTTCAGCCTCAGCCCCGGTCTCAGCCTCAGCCCCGGCCTCCTGCCACTGCTGACTCTCCGCAACATCCAGGGCAAGCTGCAACTCACGAACCTCTGAATCCTCCTCCAGCATTTGCTCCATTTCCAGGCAAATCTCGAACACCTGGTTGGCCTCCTCCTCCAGCATTTCCTCCAGCTCCAGGGTCAGCATCGGTTTCTCCTGTGTTTGCTCCAGCTCCTCCCGCTGCTCGGTTTGCAGGTCCCAGGAAGCCTCTTCCACAGAGCTCTCGGTTTTCTCACGCATGGCTGTAAAAGTAAGCCAGCCTACGATCCCCAAGAGGACAGCCATGGGGAACCCTAACACTAGCCAGTCCTCTACTCCACCACTCAAAGGCTCCTTGCCGATCTGTATCGAATCCTGCCACAGACTACGCCAAATGTAAAGCCAGCAGGCACGGCCAGGGCCACTATCACAGCAGCCACCCGGCCCATGCAGGTTCGCATTGGATTCGGACAGTCGGTAAAGAAACCATGGAGCCAAAAACTGGTGGGCCATAGCCTTTAATCCTACCTTGCACCCGGCGGGCAAGTAAAAACATACACTGGGCTCCAAAACCCAGTCACACTCAGTGCTCACAAAGCCACTGATTTATCCGAGTTTCCTAGAATCAAAGGTTTCTAGCTCACCAGCCTTCTTCTCCTCAGTTCCCCATCTTCTTCCTTATCCCAGATACAAACTCTACACAAACTGGCATCTCACTCAGCACTCCGCCATCTTGGCTGCTTCTCCTGGCCTCCTCCACGTGGCCTCCTTCCGCTGCTGGCTCTACTCTCTCCTCTCTCTCATGCTAACCTCAGGAACCAAGAGCCAAACTCCCGCTCCGTTCCCATTTTATAGTGTAGAAATCCAAACCCTTAATCCAATATACATAATAGGGAAGTCTCTAATACAAAGTCACTTCTCTGAGGCGTGATAGGATTGTACCACCTTACACCAAAAAGGGTGGGAAAGGCTTAATCCCAAAACCAAGCCCCAGGCTCCAACAATCCTGCCTGCCCCCAACACACATTAATGTCACCTGGGCGTCGGCCTCCTTGTGTCATCTTTAACAAAGTGAGCATAATACATTTTATCTGCCCAACAGTGCTGCAACTATGAGTTGATACTTCCCACCTCTCTCCCTGTCTCTATCTGTCTCTGTCTCTGTCTCTCTTTCTCTCTGGCTAAAACAAAGAAACAAACAAACAAAACCCAGAATAACAATGTAAAGCCAGTAGCCACGGCCACCATCATAGCCGCCTGGCCCATGCAGATTCGCATTTGATTCGGACAAATGGTAATGAAACAACAGAGCCAAGAACTGGTGGGCCATTACCTTTAATCCTAGCTTGCACCCGGCAGGCAAGAAATACATACAGTAGGAAAACACTTCCCTTTTGTTGGTCAAATAAGTTTGTAAATATGATATATATGTTTGCTCGCTTGTGACTTATATTGGGTGTGGGGGACAGGCTATAAGCAGGCCAGGTCGTTATAGCCTAAGGTTTGGTTTTGGGACTAAGCTTTTCCCCACACCCTTGACTGATTGTATGATCTGGGTGGTGCACTCTCATGAGGAATCCAATTATGCCTTGGATAAGTGACTTTGTATCGGGGACTTCCTTGTTTGTATATTGGATTAAGGGATTTTGGTTTTCTACACTATAAAGTGGGACAGACCAGGAGCTTGGACACACAGTTCCTGCTATCACAATTGCAGGGGCTTCCCTGATCCCTTGCCCTTCATGGGAAGAGCTGGTTTTCTGCTTTTCCCTTGTCTTCTTTTGTGGTTTGCCTGTCTTGGTGAGACACCAATAAATAGGATGGCCCCCGTCCTCTGACTCCGCCATTTCTTTATCGTCTGCCCGAATCCAATGGGAACCTGCATGTGAATGGCCACGATGGCGGCTCCTGGCCTTACACCTTTCCATTCAGGGCTCCTGTAAAGCCAGAAGCCACGGCCAGGACCACCATCAGAGCAGCCCAGCCCATGCAGGTTCACATTGGATTCGGACAGTCGGTAAAGAAACTGCGGAGCCAAAAACTGATGGGCCATAGTCTTTAATTCTAGCTTGCACCCGGCGGGCAAGTAAAAATACACACTGGGCTCCAAAACCCACTCACATTCAGTGCTCACAAAGCCACTGACTTATCCGAGTTTCCTAGAATCAAAGGTTTCTAGCTCACCAGACTTATTCACCTCTGTTCCCCATCTCCTTCCTTATCCCAGATACAAACTCTACAAAAACTGGCATCTCACTCAGCACTCCACCATCTTGGCTGCTTCTCCTGGCCTCCTCCACGTGGCCTTTCTCTGCTCTCTGCTCTGCTCCCTCTTCTAATGCTAATCTCAGGAACCAAGAGCGCAAGCTCCCGCTCCGTCCCCATTTTATAGTGTAGAAATCCAAACCCTTAATCCAATATACAAAATAGGGAAGTCTCTAATACAAAGTCACTTTCTGAGGCATGATTGGATTGTACCACCCCACATCAAAAAGGGTAGGAAAGGCTTGATCCCAAAACCAAGCCCCAGGCTACAAGGATTCTCAACACACATTAATATCACCTGGGTGACGGCCTCCTTGTGGGCAACGTAATCTTTAACAAAGTGAGCATAATACATTTTATCTGCCCAACAGCTCCCAAAGCCACTGACATATCCGAGTTTCCTAAAATCAAAGGTTTCTAGCTCACCAGCCTCATTCACCTCTGTTGGGCAGATAAAATATATTATGCTCACTTTGTTAAAGATGGCGCTGTCCACATGGAAGCCCGTCGCCCAGGTGATATTAATGTGTGTTGTGGGCGGGCTGTGGGCAGGCAGGATCCTTGGAGCCTGGGGCTTGGTTTTAGGACTAAGCCTGTCCCACTGTTTTTGATGTGGGGTGGTGCAATCCCATCATGCCGCAGATAAGTGACTTTGTATTAGAGATTTTGCTATTTTGTATATTTGATTAAAGGTTCTGATTTCTACACTATAAAATGGAGGCAGAACGGAAGCTTGCTCTCTCGGTTCCTGAGATTATCATTAGAGGAGAGAGCAGAGCAGAGAGCAGAGAAAGGCCACGTGGAGGAGGACAGGAGAAGCAGCCAAGATGGCGAGTGTTGAGTAAGAGGCCAGTTTGTGCAGAGTTTGTGCAGGGAGAAGGAAGGAGATGGGGAACAGAGGTGAATAAGTCTGGTGAGCTAGAAACCTTTGATTCTAGGAAACTTGAATAAGTCAGTAGCTTTGGAGCACTGAATGTGAGTGGGTTTTGGAGCCCAGTGTGTGTATTTACTTGCCCGCCGGGTGCAAGCTAGGATTAAAGATGATGGCCCACCAGTTTTTGGCTCCATTGTTTCTTTACCAACTGTCCGAATCCAATGCGAACCTGCATGTGAATGGCCACGATGGTGGCCCCGGCTACTGGTTTTACAACCTCTGTTCCCTGTCTTCTTCTCTCTGCAAAAACTCTGCACAAACTGGCTTCTCCTTCAGCACTCCACCATCTTGGCTGCTTCTCCTCTCCTCCACCCAGCATGGGCTCCTCTGCCCCATTTTATAATGTAGAAATCAAAACCTTTAATACAATATACAAACAAGAAAGTCTCTGATACAAAGTCACTTATCTGAGTCATAAGTGGGATTCCTCATGAGAGTGCACCATCCCACCCACAGCATGCAATAGTCAAGGGTGTGAAAGGCTTAGTCTTAAAACTAAGCCTTAGGCTATAAAGACCCTGCCTGCTTACAGCCTGTCCCCCACACCCAATGCAAACTACAATATAGGCGAGCAAACATATATATCATATTTACAAACTTATTTGACCGACAAACAATAACAATGGTCTCCTGCTCTGGCAAGAGATTGTGCCCCTCTAAAAAAAGAAAATTACCCTGAGCTTTCAAAGGTTTGTTATCCTAGACTAGATACAAAAAGACAATAGACAGGACTCAGTCAGGGTAAAGACTGACCTTTGTCAGTCTATCTACATGACTCACAGTCCTGTGCTAGGGCAGGGCAACCTACCATGACTCACTTTTAGCTAAAAAGGTTTCATTTCAGATCATGTGGTTACTTTAGGTCTCTGAGTTTGTAAGGCCACCACGCAAGCCTCCCCTGAGCTCATCAGGTTACTATGTGGCTCCTTTTCGTTCACACACACATGCCCCATGCTGCTTTCAACCTGGACTCATAATGTTCCCCTTCTCTTTCCTGGGCTAATCTCCAGACCACCCTGCTCCAGGGTGTGCTCCCACAAAGACACAATGCAGCATGTTATTAACACTGAGGAGTTTGGCTTAGAACAGTCATCCAGAAACTGCTTGAATTAATAGAGGGAGAGAGGAAGGGAGGGAGGGAGGGAAGGAGGAAGGAAGTTAGGAGGGAAGGAAGGAAGGAAGGAAGGAAGGAAGGAAGGAAGGAAGGAAGGAAGGGAGGGAAGGAGGAAAGAAGTTAGGAGGAAGGAAGTTAGGAGGGAAGGAAGGAAGGAAGGAGGGAAGGAAGGAAGGAAGGAAGGAAGGAAGGAAGGAAGGAAGGAAGGGATAGAGGGAAGGACAGAAGGAGGGACAGAGGAAGGGAGGAAGGAAAAGAAAAGTGAAAACTCAATAAATATTTGTTTAGTGAATGAATTGGGTTTAAAGGGAGAAATTTATTGTCTCATATAACTAAGGTGACCAACTTTTTTACAATGAAAAGGAGAAAAATAAATTGAAGCTAACAAATCATAAAATAAAAGAAACATTTTATTCATTGCAACAATAATACACTATAATGTGATAAATGCATAATAAAAACATTTGTAATATTTTATATTGTAATTATGCTTACATCCTATTAATTTTTAATAATAATTGTAAGAAAAAAAGTATTCATTTAGACACAAATATGTCACATCACACGCAATGGATCAATTCTGCATCGGTCAAATACAGACATTTACAGATTAGTCTTCCAATATCAAAAAGGAGGACAGGTAGGAGGACACTTTCTGAGGGAGGACGGAACTTACACAAGAGGGACTGTCCTCCCTAAAGGAGGACGATTGGTCACCTTAAAACTGAAAAATCCAAGGGAAGGGCTAAATGAACAGAAAGATAGATGATAGATAGATAGATAGATAGATAGATAGATAGATAGATAGATAGATAGATGATAGATAGATACTGCAGATAGATGAAAGAGAGAAAGAAAGATGGGCCTACAGATGGGGACAGAGGATAGGTAAACACTCTAGATCAGAGGTCCCCAAACTTTTTACACAGGGGGCCAGTTTACTGTCCCTCAGACCGTTGGAAGGCCGGACTATAAAAAAAACTATGAACAAATCCCTATGCACACTGCACATATCTTATTTTAAAGTAAAAAAACAAAACAGGGCCATGCGTGAGGAAACGGAGAGCTCTGTGGAAGAGGCTGCCCGGGACCTGCAACCTGAGCAGTGGAAGGAGTTGGAGCAAACGCAGGAGAAACCGATGCTGACCCTGGAGCTGGAGGAAGCGCTGGAGAAGGAGGCCGACCAGGTTTGCGAGATTCACCTGGAAATGGAGCAGCTGCTGGAGGAGGATTCACAGGTTCGTGAGTTGCAGATTGCCCTGGACGTTGTGGAGAGCCAGCAGCGGTGGGAGGCTGAGGCTGAGGCTGAGGCCAGGGCTGGAGCTGCACGGTCTGCGGAGCAGAAGGTGACAGCAGCCTGGGACTCGAGCCTGGCAGTGGGAGCTGGTGTTTTCAGTTCCTCTTTGGAGGATGAGGAGAACCGGGCTGGAGTTGCAATCCGCAGTCTCCAGGTGGCGCAGTGGGTAGAGCGTTGGACTGGGATGCGGAGGACCCAGGTTCGAGACCCCGAGGTTGCCAACTTGAGTGCGGGCTCATCTGGTTTAAGCAAAAAGCTCACCAGCTTGAGCCCAAGGTCGCTTGCTCGAGCAGGGGGTTACTCGGTCTGCTGAAGGCCCACGGTCAAGGCACATATGAGGAGGCAATCAATGAACAACTAAAAGTGTTGCAACCCGCAGCGAAAAACTGATGATTGATGCTTCTCATCTCTTCATTCCTGTCTGTCTGTCCCTGTCTATCCCTCTCTCTGACTCTCTCTCTTTCTGTCTCTGTAAAAGAAAAAGAAAAAAAAAAGAAAGAGGTGCCCCTTCCGGAAGTGTGGTGGGGGCCGGATAAATGGCCTCAGGGGGCCGCATGCGGCCCACGGGCCATAGTTTGGGGACCCCTGCTCTAGAGCAATGACTTTTAAGGTACAAGCAGTACACACCTGTTGTTGGGCAGATAAAATATATTATGCTCACTTTGTTAAAGATGGCACTGCCCACATGGAAGCCCATTGCCCAGGTGATAATATATATTAATTGCCCTTCTTGCTTGGGATGGGCATGATTATATTAGAATGTGTGTTGGGCCTGACCAGGTGGTGGTGCAGTGGTTAGAGCGTCAGATTGGGATGCAGAGGACCCAGGTTCGAGACCCTGAGGTTGTCAGCTTGAGCACGGGCTCATCTGACTTGAGCAAAAAGCTCACCAGCTTGGACCCAAGGGTGCTGGCTCGAGCAAGGGGTTACTCGGTCTGCTGAAGGCCCGCGGTCAAGGTACATATGAGAAAGCAATCAATGAACAACTAAGGTGTCACAACGAAAAACTGATGATTGATGCTTCTCATCTCTCTGAGTTCCTATCTGTCTGTCCCTATCTGTCCCTCTCTCTGACTCTCTCTCTGTACCTGTAAAAAAAAAAATGTGTGTTGGGGGAGGGCTGTGAGCAGGCAGGATCCTTGTAGCCTGGGGCTTGGTTTTAGGACTAATCCTTTCCCACCCCTTTTTTTTTTTTTTTTAATTTATTTTTTACAGAGACAGAGAGAGAGTCAGAGAGAGGGATAGACAGGGACAGACAGACAGGAACAGAGAGATGAGAAGCATCAATCATTAGTTTTTCGTTGCATGTTGCGACACCTTAGTTGTTCATTGATTGCTCTCTCACATGTGCCTCGACCGCGGGCCTTCAGCAGACTGAGCAACCCCTTGCTTGAGCCAGCGACCTTGGGTCCAAGCTGGTGAATTTTTGCTCAAACCAGATGAGCCCACGCTCAAGCTGGCGACCTCGGGGTCTCGAACCTGGGTCTTCCGCATCCCAGTCCGACGCTCTATCCACTGCGCCACCGCCTGGTCAGGCCTTTCCCACCCTTTTTGATGTGGGGTGGTGCACTCTAATGAGGAATCCCATTTATGCCTCAGATAAGTGACTTTGTATCAGAGACTTCCTTGTTTCTGTATTGAATTAAAGGTTTTTATTTCTACACTATAAAGTGGGGCAGACTGAGAGCTTGCTCTCTCTCAGTTCCTGAGATTAGTATTAGAGAGGAGAGCCGAGAAAGGCCACGTGGAGGAGAGGAGAGGCAGCCAAGATGGAGGAGTGCTGAAGGAGGAGCCAGTTTGTGCAGAGTTTGTGCAGAGAGAAGGAGATGGGGAACAGAAGTGAATAAGGCTAGTAAGCTAGAAACCTTTGATTCTAGGAAACTCAGATAAGTCAGTGGCTTTGGGAGCCCTGAATGGAAAGAGAAGTGTTTTCCCACTGTGTGTATTTTTCTCCCACCGTGTGCAAGCTAGAATTAAAGCTAATAGCCCACCAGTTCTTGGCTCCATTGTTTCATTACCGTCTGTCCGAATCTAATGAGAACCTGCACTGGTTGTGATGGTGGCCGTGGCTACTGGCTTTACACCTGTCTTTCAAGAGGTTAAAGCTATATTTAAGTGGACATAATTCTGACCCCTTTCCCCAGGCGCGTGAGCCTCAGAGGGAGACAGATAAGGGAGGGACACAGGCCCCGTGGGACAATAGGAATGTCCTGAAAAAGAAACTGGGTGCTCCTTCCCATTATAGATGAACTTCCGGGCAAATTCCAGCATGCCTGCCACAGCTGGAGGCGGGCGAAGAACCCTGTTCTTTAAAAGCCCTCAGAGATCTTGAATTTAATTAAATACGCATTTTGCGTCATCCCAGAAGGAAGCAAGAAAAAAACCTCGCTTTTTTTGGACTGGTAAAGACCTAGTGCCTCCCTCAGTTGACCTGTTAAGCCGGTGAGTGAGTTCTGGCCCGGCGTGGGGGGGGGGGGTGCTCCTGAAATAAGCACCACCCCTCCTCAAAGCCTCAGCCCCAGCAAGGAACTTTTCCCAGAAGTCCCGAGCAGGGCCAGTGAGCAGCTTCTCCCCAGACACAGACCTGTTCTGCAGGGTGACTTTCCATTAGGAGGGAAAAGGGAGAAGAACACAATCATCTGGAAAAAAAAAAAAAGAAAAGAAATTGAAAGCAGTTACCGGGGCTTGGCCTCTAGCCCCAGGAAGCTGTAGAAAGAGGCCCCAGACTTCCTGCTCCCCAGCTGCCGGCTCGGCCCGTTTCCTGCCCCACAGAAAGCTCCCACCCCCAGGAACAGCTGGGCTGGGGGCCAGCCCGGGGTGGGGGCCCGGAGTGGGGGCCGACGGCTCCCGCGTCTGCCCTGGAAGCCAAAGGGGCCTTTGCAGTCCACGTTCAGGCGGAACCGCTTACTACTCCGTCTCCTTTCTTCCCTTCTCTCTGCCCACGTTGTCTTGTCATCTCAGAACAATCTTATTCAGTTTCTGAGGTTTTATGGCTAAAAAAAAGGGGAGGGAGGTGATCCTCTCCAGTAGGTTGCTGCCTCTGTCTGGCTCTCCCTCTCCCTTCCTCCACCTCTCTCCTCCCCCCAACCCCCACCAGGGTGAACATAAAAGGCTCCCACCACTGCTGCAGGGCACCCAAGCCGCAGCGGGGTGACTCCTAGCTGACCGGGTGCCTACCCACTTCTCTGCAGGCAGGCAGGTGTAAGTGAGCCAGGAGAGGGTCTGCCGTAGGCAGTCAGACAGACAGGAGCAGAGTGAGGACAAGAAGGTCAACAGGGTGGGGACCCCGGGTGCCTAGCAACGGGCAAACCTGGGGAAAGAAGGACCTCACACTCACACCCCCACACCCACAACCTTTTCTCCCCTAGCATATCACGGCCCACGCCGTGTAGACCACCTGACCTTCCATGTCATAGATCAGGAGGTTTGGAAAACGTCCCCCCACCCACTCACCCTTCCGACCTTTTCTCCCCTGGCAGGTTGCTAGTTATGAGGGTTAGCCCCCCTTAGAGGGGAAATGATGATCAAGGAGGTCAGAGAATATCGAGGTGACCAGTCGTCCTCCTTTAGGGAGGACAGTCCTTTTGTAAGTTCCCTCCTCTCTCGAAAAGTGTCCTCCTTTTTGATATTGGAAGACTAATCTGTAAATGGCCATATTCGATCAATGCAGAGTTGATTCATTGCGTGTGATGTGATGTATCTGTATTTGACATGATGATTCGTCAAAGATCAGTACAGTGCGGCCAGATGCGATTATGAGATGCGTGCTCTCCGCATGGGAGACCTTGAGAGAGCGGGCAAATGGCTTTGTGTACTTCTTACTGAAACACGACACGGCACAGACGACATTGTAGACTCACGATTATTTCTTTCTCAATGAATATTCAATCATAAACAGGTAAGCACAATTCACGTTTTATTAATTCATTATTTAATAATTTCCAAATATGTATAATTTTATTTACAAGTATTTTCCCAAAATTCGAGTTTTAAAGTAGATATCTAACCTCAAGCCATATCTATTAATAATGCATTTTGTTTATTTATTTATTTTACAGAGACAGAGAGTCAGAGAGAGGGATAGACAGGGACAGACAGGCAGGAACAGAGAGATGAGAAGCATCAATTATTAGTTTTTTCGTTGCGACACCTTAGTTGTTCATTGATTGCTTTCTCATATGTGCCCTGACCGTGGGCCTTCAGCAGACCGAGCAACCCACTGCTTGAGCCAGCGACCTTGGGTCCAAGCTGGTGAGCTTTGCTCAAACCAGATGAGCCCGTGCTCAAGCTGGAGACCTCAGGGTCTCGAACCTGGGTCCTTCCACATCCCAGTCCAATGCTCTACCCACTGCACCACCACCTGGTCAGGCTAATAATGCATTTTGATTAAATAGTTGCATAAAACATCCTTTTTTTATTAGAAAATGATAAATACACCTGAATATCACTCCAAATTTAGTAGTTTTGTTTGATATTTCATTTTACTAAATGAGTTACTTTTTTCTTACAATTATTATTAAAAATTAATAGGCATGTAAGCATAATTACAATATAAAATATTACAAACGCTTTTATTATGCATTTATCATATTATAGTATATTATTGTTGCAATGAATAAAATGTTTCTTTTATTTATGATATTGTTTTCTTCCATTTATTTTTGTCCTCCTTTTCATTGTAAAAAAGTTGGTCACCTTACCCTTAAGCATGAAGCCCTTAGGACAGGGAGCTGCTGACCCCATCAGAGACTCTCAGGCCTCAGTTGTGTTTCAGCTCCCGGCTCAGAAGAGCAGCAGCACCAGACAAGGGACTCCGTGGCTGCCTTCAGGACCACCTGTATGGACTCATGTCCCCCTGCCCTGGTGCAGACCAGTCAGTGGAGACCACAGCCTGGAGAGCTAATGAATATTCTTTTGAGAGCCTCCCCTGGGTCTTCCCCTAAAATCCTCACCCACACCAGCCCTTAGCATGGAGGACGCCTAGCTCTGGCTTCTGGGAGCACGCCCACACCTTTCCTGGCCCCCTCCACTCCCCCGCCCCCTAGCACATTACCTCTTTCTCTCCTAAGCAACTAGGACCCTTGCTTTTACCTCTGTAACTTGTTTCCCGAGCCTGTTTTTTCTGCAGCTCAATTCTTACCTCTGTGATTTTTTAAAATGCTAATTTATTAATTTTTAAAGAAAGAAAGGGATAGAGAGAGAGAAAAAAAACAAACATCAATTTATTGTCCCACTCATTCATGCTCCTGCACGTGCCCTGACCAGGGATCGAACCTGCAACCTCGGTGCATCGGTAGAACGCGCCAACCAGCTGAGCAACGGGCCAGGGCCTGTGCTTTTTCTAAATAAACCTTCTCTTACAGTTTTGAGTCTTGGCTCTGAATATTTTTCTTAGCCGGAACTCAGGGACCGAGGGGCTGAAGCCAGGTCTGGTCTGACCCCACTGGTCTAACACCGGGTGCCGTTTTCGCTGCCGCCCTTGTTCCCCTGAAGGGACCAAAGCTTCGCCACCCTGAAGCCGCCTTTCGGGGATATGGATTTTAAGCTCTTAATGAAGAAACAAGACTCAGAAAGAACTTTTGACTTCCCCACCAACACCACCACCACCGCCGCCGCCGCCGCTGCCGCCTTCCTGCCCAAGAGATTCCGACAGAAAAAAGCGACCTCGGGAAGGAGATCCTAGGATGTCCCTTAGCCTAACAGGAATTAAGTAGAGTAAACGCAGGGCTTCGGACAGGGGCCTGTTAGCTGGAGACCCCTGGGTCCCACTGTTTCTGAGTTGGCTTGCCAGAATTGTCCTGCCTTGTATGTTCCCCTCTCCCTTAACTAAACTCTCCGTTCTCACTTCTGAAATCCAATTCCTGTCCCCTCCACCAGCCCCCACCCCGCTCCTTTTCTTCCGTCCACAAATGTCTTATCTGCCCAATGTCACCTCACTGTCTTTGGGATTTTTATGGGATGATCACGACTATGTGAATTCAGCATGCACGTGTATTAAACTTTGATTTTCTATTAATCCAGCTATTAGCTCAGCCTGGAATAAATTAGAAGATGGGGAAAAAAGGATTAATATATTCTAGTCCCCTCCTCCCTGCCCCCAGGACCCACTAGCACAGGCTGTCCTGGTAGCTAGACCTTCCTTTATTTATGGGAAAGAGCCCCCACTCCAGCTTGAGGCAGGGCTCAAAGGTGGTGAACAATTGGGGGTCAGATCCGTCAGGAAGAGACTGGGGCCTGGCTGGCCACCCTCAGCTAAGTCACTGAACCTCTCGGTGCCTCGATCCCCTCCTCTGTAGAACGGGGTTGGGTGCGGTGGTGACACGCAACCCCCGTGCCATGTTGGCATCATGAAGCGTGGCGCAGCGGAGAGGCCCCGGGGATTCTCTCTCGCATCTCTCCTCTGGACGGACTCATACCCCCTTCCCCACTGGATCCTCGAGGCTCGGGTCCCCCCAGTCCTCTCCAGATGTGTTGTGTCATCATTCATTTGCAAACATGTCTATGGGATTGCAAATGAAAATGCTTCTGAGTCAAATTAAAAACAAAACATATGCAGTGGCGGGGGGGGGGTGTAAGGAAAGGCTGACAGACATGTTGGTAAACAGAGAAATATTTCTGAAGGCTGGATACAGAGCTCAGACGCTAGGGGCTTCGCAATGACAGGTTTTTGATATGAGGAGACACATGAATATTAGCAGAGGGACATTTTTCTGGGGATGAAAACAAATCAAAACAAACCAAGAACAGGAGGCTCGCCTCCCTCCTTCCCACCAGCCCTCCGAGCTTCACTTACTGGATGATCAAGGCCTTGTTGCCTTCCCCTGATATGGTCACAGCTCATCCCGATGGCTCCCATAATTCATGAGCAATTCTCCGAGTTAAATATTAAATTATTCACACAAACACTGTGGAGCTAGCTATGTGCAGAATGTTTCTGTTGAAGACATTGGCTATTCAGCCAGCATTTTACAAAACTTTTATTGGTTGATTTTAGAGAGAGAAAGGGAAAGAGACAGAGAGAGAGAGAGAGAAGCATCGATCTGTCCTCTCCATGCCCTGACTGGGGGTCGAATGCACAACCTTTGCATACGGAGAGCAAGCTCCAACCAACCAAGCTATCCAGCCAGGGCTATGGCTGGTTTTTGAGCAAAAGAGAGAGCAAAGCCAAACACCCAACCAATGTTAGGACCACAGAGATTTCCTGGTCCAGAGAGTGAAGCACGTGGCGTCCCTAGACCGTCACAGCTCCGCAGCAGACAGTCCCTGCACCCAGAACGGTCCTCCCTGGCACTCCTCCACTTCCGGAAGCCGCGGGCAATCCCATGGTGTGAAGGCTTCTTTGGTGCTCTTGCTTGGGAGAGCCGGGTAAGGGGGACTCTTCACGGCCTCACCTTCCTCACCAGGCCACAGAACAAAGCCTGCTGAATGAAGGCGACTTAGGTGACTTCCGGAGCCTCAGTCCCCAAGACGGGGGTTTCTTGGGGACTTCTCTATCCTCCCTCTCTTCGGAGCTCCTGAGGATGGGGCTTGTTTCGGGTTCCGGTGGCCAAAGGCAGTTCCAGGAATGAGGGTCCGACTGCAGAGAGACGCATCTCAGCTCTGAGGCCCAGGGGCCCCATCCTTCAGCGAGGTGGCTGTGCCATCAACAGCCTGCACACCGGACTGCAGGCTTGGCTCTTCTCCTGCGGGCCGTTCGCCGGGTCCCTGGGGCTCGGCGGCTACCTTGGTGGTCTTGCTGTAGTGGCACCCCATCTCAGTGGGCTGCAGCGGGCCAAGTGCCCTGGGGTGTTCCCAGAGAAGGAGAGTCTGTGAGCCGGACCCTCAGGGGTAAGAGTTAAATACCTTCCTCAGAGCACTGTTGAAATAGAACTGGCTGGGTTTCTATGGTCACAGGAAGACGCCAAGTCCAATTTGCATAAAGCACACACACACACACACACACACTCACACACACTCACACACACACCATCTGTGGGGTGGGCAGGGCCTGGAGGGTTGCCCTCCCAGGTTCACCAATCTAGTTCCAAGAACCAAACCCCACTTGTTCTACAGAGAGAATTCCCTTGTGTGTAACCTTTAAATTCTTTGCAGATGGCAACCCCCCACCTGGTTACCTGTAAACACCAGTCCTTTTCTTCACTTCCTAAAGAAAGCCCTGTTACTATGCAAGTAGTTCTGGCTGCCACCCTGTCCAGTGTCATATTCAGTTCCGGGACTCTCAGACCCCCCACATGGAGGTCTTTTCCTACTACCCTCGAATGTCAACTCCACCCAGCAAGTCCTAACATCGTAGATACCAGGGGTAACTCAAATATGTAGGTAATTAAAACAACTAGCAGGCATTGTGTGGTCCTCTGCCAAGCACAGTTTACATTTGTGATCCTGTGTAATCGTCACAGTGACCCTGCTGAATCCTCCTGTAGCAGATGGGGACACTGAGGCCCAAAGATCGAGTAAATTGTTTTAAGGTAGTTAGTGACAACCAGGAAGTAGCAGAGTTGGGATTCAAACCCACATCCTGTGGACTCCCCCCCTCCCTCTCTCCCTCTCTCTCCCTCTGGGACGATGCTAATCTTATCCCCTTTAAAGACCCCAGCAGGCCATCTTCACACACCCTCCTGCATGGCACAGCAGTGATCAGCCTGGCAGACCCATCACTGGCTGATTAATCGGAGACGCAGTGGGTGGCGGTCTTCAAAGCTGTGGATAGGCCCTGGCCGGTTGGCTCAGCGGTAGAGCATCGGCCTGGCGTGCAGGAGTCCCGGGTTTGATTCCCGGCCAGGGCACACAGGAGAGGCGCCCATCTGCTTCTCTACCCCTCCCCCTCTCCTTCCTCTCTGTCTCTCTCTTCCCTTCCCGCAGCCAAGGCTCCATTGGAGCAGAGTTGGTCCAGCTGCTGAGGATGGCTCTATGGCCTCTGCCTCAGGCACTAGAATGGTTCTGGATGCAACAGAGCAATGCCCCAGATGGGCAGAGCATCGCCCCCTGGTGGCCGTGCCGAGTGGATCCCGGTCGGGCGCATGCGGGAATCTGTCTGACTGCCTCCCCGTTTCCAGCTTTGGAAAAATGCAAAAAAAAAAGGGGGGGGGACCCTGTAGACTGTTGGTGGGAATGGAAACTGGTGCAGCCACTATGAAAAACAGTTTGGAGTTTCCTAAAAAACAATTAAAAAATAAATAAATAAATAAATAAATAGCTGTGGATAAATGATCTCTGATGCAAACCCGTCTTGAGCGACATCAAGTCCTGTCCACTCTGCAGGGTGCTGCAGGCCAGCCTCTGGTACTTTGCACAAGTCCTCTCGTTTCCTCCTCACAATCAAACAATCCTGCAATCCTGCGAGGAAGCGCCATTGAGTCCAGTAAAAGCTGAACTCACTGAGTCCACGGTGGTCAGGTCAGTTGCCTGAGGCCGTGTGAGCCTGTGAGGGGTAAGCAGCCAGCTCAGGAGAATGCCTCCAAAGCCTGTGGCCTCCCCCCTCACACATCCCCCTCCTACCCCACCACTGCCTCTGGTTAAGGTGGTTCCTCCTCGTGGGCTTGAGCACTCAGTGGTCTGCAAGGATGTGATACAACTCCCCCTTAAATCACCTTTCATCCAATGTTCTTCTTACCAACCAGGCAGACAAAGCAATCAGGGGTCCCCAAACTTTTTACACAGGGGGCCAGTTCACTGTCCCTCAGACCGTTGGGGGGCCGCCACATACAGTGCTCTTCTCATTGACCACCAGTGAAAGAGGTGCCCCTTTCTGGAAGTGCGGCGGGAGCTGTATAAATGGTTTCAGGGGGCCACATGCGTTTGGGGATGCCTGAATGCTGTTCATTTACCTCTCCCACACAAACACCAAAGTATAATTTAGAGAGCATCGGGGTGCCTTTCAGTTAAGAGGCCCTAACTGAAGTAAATCCTCATTTGGCTATTGGGATGCTACCTAGGGCAACAAGCCTCTTGTGAAGCCTCCGATTTAATCAAGTTGAACCCAAGTCCGCAGAGGAGACAGGCAGCGGGAGCCCCCCACCCCTACCCCGAGCCAAGGAAAACCATCGGGTTGGGCTGGGGTCAGTTTAGAGGGGTTGGGCTGGGGTCAGTTTAGAGGCATGGGGGAAGGTACCAGAGATAAAGGAGGGCTCTTTGCTACTGAACCTGGCGAGAAGCTTTGCCCTGCCTGGGACCCCCCCCCACACACACGCACACCTAAGACCTCTTTCAGAATTTGTGGGGCCCAGTGCAAGATTAAAACGGGAGCCCCTCCTTTCAGTGTGGCTGAGAATCTCCAGATGATCACATCAGACAATGACATGAAGGGTAGGACCCACGAAGCCAGCCGTGCCCACAGCAAACCTCTTCCTCCACTCTCTCAGAAGTAGGTTTGCTCCTGATGGGGGGGGAGGGGGGCGCTGCCATTGGCCAAATCATGAGCTGGCTCAGCCCAGGGGATGTGGCCCGAGAAACAGAATGATGCCAGAAGAGAGACAAGAAAAGAAAAATGAGGGATGGACAACCCCCAAAATAATAGCACATCAAAACAGTTGCAGCTTGAAATCTCTTCCTTAGCTGTTACTACCTACAAAGCATAGCAGACAAAAACATATTAACAGCCTGACCAGGCGGTGGTGTAGTGGATAGAGCGTCGGACTGGGATGTGGAAGACCCAGGTTCGAGACCCCAAGATCGCCAGCTTGAACGTAGGCTCATCTGGTTTGAGCAAAAATTCACCAGCTTGCACCCAAGGTCGCTGGCTCAAGCAAGGGGTTACTCAGTCTGCTGAAGGCCTATGGTCAAAGCACATATGAGAAAGCAATCAATGAACAACTAAGGTGTTGCAATGCGCAACGAAAAACTAATGATTGATGCTTCTCATCTCTCTTCGTTCCTGTCTGTCTGTCCCTGTCTATCCCTCACTCTGACTCTCTCTCTGTCTCTATAAAAAAATAAAATAAAATAAAAAATTTTAAAAAAACAAAAACAACGCCCTGGCCGGTTGGCTCAGCGGTAGAGCGTCGGCCTAGCATGCGGAGGACCCGGGTTCGATTCCCGGCCAGGGCACACAGGAGAAGCGCCCATTTGCTTCTCCACCCCTCCCCTTCTCCTTCCTCTCTGTCTCTCTCTTCCCCTCCCGTAGCCAAGGCTCCATTGGAGCAAAGATGGCCCGGGCGCTGGGGATGGCTCTGTGGCCTCTGCCTCAGGCGCTAGAGTGGCTCTGGTCGCAACATGGCGACGCCCAGGCGGGGCAGAGCATCGCCCCCTGGTGGGCGTGCCGGGTGGATCCCGGTCGGGCGCATGCGGGAGTCTGTCTGACTGTCTCTCCCTGTTTCCAGCTTCAGAAAAATGAAAAAACAACAACAACAAAATATTAACAAAAACACTACTGGCCCCGGCTCAGTTGGTTAGGGCAATCGTCCTGAAATGCCAAGGTTGTGGGTTTGATCCCCGGTCAGGACCTATACAAGACTCAACCAATGAATGCAGAAATAAGTGGGACAGCAAAGGGATGTTTCTCTCTCTCCCTTCTGCACTCTCTCTAAAATC
This sequence comes from Saccopteryx leptura, assembly GCF_036850995.1. Lineage (NCBI taxonomy): Eukaryota > Metazoa > Chordata > Mammalia > Chiroptera > Emballonuridae > Saccopteryx > Saccopteryx leptura. The sequence continues at coordinate 7,167,225 of NC_089511.1, forward strand.
CATTTCTAAAACCACGAACTACTGACAATACCATATGTTGGCAAGATTGCAGAACAGCTAGAACTCTCATATGTTGCTGGGGAGAATGCAAAATGGTGAAGCCTCTTGAGGGAAATGTTTGGCAGTTTCTTATTTTAAATTTATTTACTGATTTTAGAGAGAGAGAAAGGAAGGGTGTGTGAGAAAGAGAGAGAAACATCGACTTGTTGTTCCACTTAGCTGTACATTTATTGGTTGCTTCTTCTTTGTGCCCTGACCCCTTGACCGGGAATCGAACCCACAACCTTGGTGTATTGGGACGAGGCTCTAACCAAGTGAGCTACCCAGCCAGGGTCTCGCAGTTTCTCATAAAGTTAAACACACACCGTAGAATATTTGCCTGTGTTAGTCAACTCGGGCTGCCGTAAGGCAATGCCACAGACGGGGTGGCTTACACAAAAGGCCTTTGTTTCTCACTGTTCTGGAGGGGAGAAGGCCATGACCTCCATGAGAGCTGGAGAGTTCAGTTCCTGCTGATCGCTCTCCTGGTGTGCAGAGGAACGCCTTCTCCACGCCTTTCCCCTGGGCTCACAGAGAAACAGAGCCCTCGTCTCCCTTCCTCTCCTCCTAAGGACACCAGTTCAGTAAGGCCAGGGCCCCCTCTTTATGGCCCCATTTACCACGTTTCCCCAGGTATAAGACGCTTCCATGTACAAGACGCACCTTAAAATTTGAAAACAGCCTGACCTGTGGTGGCGCAGTGGATCAAGCGTCGACCTGGAATGCTGAGGTCGCCGGTTCAAGACCCTGGGCTTGTCCGATCAAGGCACATATGGGAGTTGATGCTTCCTGCTCCTCCCCCTTCTCTTTCTATCTCTCACTCTCTCTGTCTCCTCTAAAATGAGTAAATAAATAAAAATAATCAAAATTTGAAAACAAAAAATGTATTACATAAAGTTATTGAACTCAGGTTTTATTCATCATAAAATTCATCCAACTCTTCATCACTGTCAAAACTCCCATCCATGACCTTGTCCTCATCTGTGTCTGATGACAAATCACTGTCTTCAACAATGAGCGCAAAAACAAGCGTGAAAAAGCGGGAAATGGAAGTAAAAAAAAAAATCTACAACCACTGTGTAAGATGCACCCAGTTTTTAGTTCTCAGGTTTTTTGAAAAATGGTGCATCTTATACACGGGGAAATATGGTAGCCTTAATTGCCTCCTTAAAAGCCCTGTCTCCAAATGCAGTCACTTTAGGGATTAGGCTTGGACACATCAAATTTTTTTTTTTTTTTGAGTGGGAAAACATTCAGTCCATAACGTTTATCCAAGAAAAATGGAAACCTATATTTGCACAAAACCATGTACATGAATATTCAGAGCAGCTCTTTTTATAATCAAACACTGAAAGCAACCCAAATATGAGTGGAAAAATGTACTATGGTGCATTGACATGATGGAATACTACTCAACAATGAAAAGGAACAATCTATTGATGCGTGTAACGAGTGTGACGAATTTCAAATACGTCAGGTTGCGTGAAAGAAGCTCATCTCAGAAGGTTTCCTACTGTTTGGTTTCTTTTATATGATGTTCTCAGAAAGAGAAAACCATATGGGTGGAGATCAGAAGAACAGTAAGGAGGGATTCTTTGTGCTCCGTACCCTAACGGCGGTAGTTACGCAAATCCATACATGTGCTAAGACTCATAGAACTGGACGCCCACATTTTAAAAAGTCAAATTTGCTGTATATTAATTTAAGAAAAAAAAAAAACACCTTAAAATTATAAAGATCACTCAAACAGAAATATAAATAAAAACTGTTTGCCAGGAGCCTAGGGGCTTCTTTGCCATCTGGTCCTAGTTTTTAAGATCATTTAAAATCCTTTCTCTCCTGCTTCTTACTCAAACAAACAAACAAGCACACCTGCCCCTAATTTAGCTCCACAGCTGTTTTTTTGAGCCACATGGTACAAAGTTCCATTTTGGGTGTTGTGTGGTTTCTAGAACCTTCCCAGATTGCAATTAAGGAGGCCTGGACACGGAGGCAGAGGGGGCTGTGCGCAGAGGGTCACCTCATGAACT